>NC_142599.1:2632451-2949251 GCF_965207765.1 Zootoca vivipara
AACTGCATATTCACTCCAGGAATAAGCACCTTTGTCAAATGAGTCAAATTGAAGCAAAACACATTGTTGGAGTGTCAGAATGCATAGAAAGAAGGCAAATAAGCGTTGCATGGCTTTATTTCGCTTAGTTGCTTACTCTTGAGTAGAACTGCATATTCACTCCAGGAATAAGCACCTTTCTAAAATGAGTCAAATTGAAGCAGAACACATTGTTGGAGTGTCAGAATGCATAGATCGATGGCAAATAAGCGTTCCATGGCTTTATTTCGCTTAGTTGCTTACTCTTGAGTAGAACTGCATATTCACTCCAGGAATACGCACCTTTCTAAAATGAGTCAAATTGAAGCAAAACACATTGTTGGAGTGTCAGAATGCATAGAAAGAAGGCAAAAAAGCGTTCCATGGCTTTATTTCGCTTAGTTGCTTACTCTTGAGTAGAACTGCATATTCACTCCAGGAATAAGCACCTTTGTCAAATGAGTCAAATTGAAGCAAAACACATTGTTGGAGTGTCAGAATGCATAGATAGAAGGCAAATAAGCGTTCCATGGCTTTATTTCACTTAGTTGCTTACTCTTGAGTAGAACTGCATATTCACTCCAGGAAGAAACACCTTTGTAAAATGAGTCAAATTGAAGCAAAACACATTTTTGGAGTGTCAGAATGCATAGATAGAAGGCAAATAAGCGTTCCATGGCTTTATTTCGCTTAGTTGCTTACTCTTGAGTAGAACTGCATATTCACTCCAGGAATAAGCACCTTTGTCAAATGAGTCAAATTGAAGCTGAACACATTGTTGGAGTGTCAGAATGCATTGATAGAAGGCAAATAAGCGTTCCATGGCTTTATTTCGCTTCGTTGCTTACTCTTGAGTAGAACTGCATATTCACTCCAGGAATAAGCACCTTTGTCAAATGAGTCAAATTGAAGCAAAACACATTGTTGGAGTGTCAGAATGCATAGATAGAAGGCAAATAAGCGTTCCATGGCTTTATTTCGCTTAGTTGCTTACTCTTGAGTAGAACTGCATATTCACTCCAGGAATAAGCACCTTTGTAAAATGAGTCAAATTGAAGCAAAACACATTGTTGGAGTGTCAGAATGCATAGATAGAAGGCAAATAAGCGTTACATGGCTTTATTTCGCTTAGTTGCTTACTCTTGAGTAGAACTGCATATTCACTCCAGGAATAAGCACCTTTGTCAAATGAGTCAAATTGACGCTGAACACATTGTTGGAGTGTCAGGATGCATAGATAGAAGGCAAATAAGCGTTCCATGGCTTTATTTCGCTTAGTTGCTTACTCTTGAGTAGAACTGCATATTCACTCCAGGAATAAGCACCTTTGTAAAATGAGTCAAATTGAAGCAAAACACATTGTTGGAGTATCAGAATGCATAGATAGAAGGCAAATAAGCGTTCCATGGCTTTATTTCGCTTAGTTGCTTACTCTTGAGTAGAACTGCATATTCACTCCAGGAATACGCACCTATGTCAAATGAGTCAAATTGAAGCAAAACACATTTTTGGAGTGTCAGAATGCATAGATAGGAGGCAAATAAGCGTTCCATGGCTTTATTTCGCTTAGTTGCTTACTCTGGAGTAGAACTGCTTATTCACTCCAGGAATAAGCACCTTTGTAAAATGAGTCAAATTGAAGCAAAACACATTGTTGGAGTGTCAGAATGCATAGATAGAAGGCAAATAAGCGTTCCATGGCTTTATTTCGCTTAGTTGCTTACTCTTGAGTAGAACTGCATATTCACTCCAGGAATAAGCACCTTTGTCAAATGAGTCAAATTGAAGCAAAACACATTGTTGGAGTGTCAGAATGCATAGAAAGAAGGCAAATAAGCGTTGCATGGCTTTATTTCGCTTAGTTGCTTACTCTTGAGTAGAACTGCATATTCACTCCAGGAATAAGCACCTTTCTAAAATGAGTCAAATTGAAGCAGAACACATTGTTGGAGTGTCAGAATGCATAGATCGATGGCAAATAAGCGTTCCATGGCTTTATTTCGCTTAGTTGCTTACTCTTGAGTAGAACTGCATATTCACTCCAGGAATACGCACCTTTCTAAAATGAGTCAAATTGAAGCAAAACACATTGTTGGAGTGTCAGAATGCATAGAAAGAAGGCAAAAAAGCGTTCCATGGCTTTATTTCGCTTAGTTGCTTACTCTTGAGTAGAACTGCATATTCACTCCAGGAATAAGCACCTTTGTCAAATGAGTCAAATTGAAGCAAAACACATTGTTGGAGTGTCAGAATGCATAGATAGAAGGCAAATAAGCGTTCCATGGCTTTATTTCACTTAGTTGCTTACTCTTGAGTAGAACTGCATATTCACTCCAGGAAGAAACACCTTTGTAAAATGAGTCAAATTGAAGCAAAACACATTTTTGGAGTGTCAGAATGCATAGATAGAAGGCAAATAAGCGTTCCATGGCTTTATTTCGCTTAGTTGCTTACTCTTGAGTAGAACTGCATATTCACTCCAGGAATAAGCACCTTTGTCAAATGAGTCAAATTGAAGCTGAACACATTGTTGGAGTGTCAGAATGCATTGATAGAAGGCAAATAAGCGTTCCATGGCTTTATTTCGCTTCGTTGCTTACTCTTGAGTAGAACTGCATATTCACTCCAGGAATAAGCACCTTTGTCAAATGAGTCAAATTGAAGCAAAACACATTGTTGGAGTGTCAGAATGCATAGATAGAAGGCAAATAAGCGTTCCATGGCTTTATTTCGCTTAGTTGCTTACTCTTGAGTAGAACTGCATATTCACTCCAGGAATAAGCACCTTTGTAAAATGAGTCAAATTGAAGCAAAACACATTGTTGGAGTGTCAGAATGCATAGATAGAAGGCAAATAAGCGTTACATGGCTTTATTTCGCTTAGTTGCTTACTCTTGAGTAGAACTGCATATTCACTCCAGGAATAAGCACCTTTGTCAAATGAGTCAAATTGACGCTGAACACATTGTTGGAGTGTCAGGATGCATAGATAGAAGGCAAATAAGCGTTCCATGGCTTTATTTCGCTTAGTTGCTTACTCTTGAGTAGAACTGCATATTCACTCCAGGAATAAGCACCTTTGTAAAATGAGTCAAATTGAAGCAAAACACATTGTTGGAGTGTCAGAATGCATAGATAGAAGGCAAATAAGCGTTCCATGGCTTTATTTCGCTTAGTTGCTTACTCTTGAGTAGAACTGCATATTCACTCCAGGAATAAGCACATTTGTCAAATGAGTCAAATTGAAGCAAAACACATTGTTGGAGTGTCAGAATGCATAGATAGAAGGCAAATAAGCGTTCCATGGCTTTATTTCGCTTAGTTGCTTACTCTTGAGTAGAACTGCATATTCACTCCAGGAATAAGCACATTTGTCAAATGAGTCAAATTGAAGCAAAACACATTGTTGGAGTGTCAGAATGCATAGATAGAAGGCAAATAAGCGTTCCATGGCTTTATTTCGCTTAGTTGCTTACTCTTGAGTAGAACTGCATATTCACTCCAGGAATAAGCACCTTTGTCAAATGAGTCAAATTGAAGCAGAACACATTGTTGGAGTGTCAGGATGCATAGATAGAAGGCAAATAAGCGTTCCATGGCTTTATTTCGCTTAGTTGCTTACTCTTGAGTAGAACTGCATATTCACTCCAGGAATACGCACCTATGTCAAATGAGTCAAATTGAAGCAAAACACATTTTTGGAGTGTCAGAATGCATAGATAGCAGGCAAATAAGCGTTCCATGGCTTTATTTCGCTTAGTTGCTTACTCTGGAGTAGAACTGCTTATTCACTCCAGGAATAAGCACATTTGTCAAATGAGTCAAATTGAAGCAAAACACATTGTTGGAGTGTCAGAATGCATAGATAGAAGGCAAATAAGCGTTCCATGGCTTTATTTCGCTTAGTTGCTTACTCTTGAGTAGAACTGCATATTCACTCCAGGAATAAGCACCTTTGTCAAATGAGTCAAATTGAAGCAAAACACATTGTTGGAGTGTCAGAATGCATAGAAAGAAGGCAAATAAGCGTTCCATGGCTTTATTTCGCTTAGTTGTTTACTCTTGAGTAGAACTGCATATTCACTCGAGGAATAAGCACCTTTGTCAAATGAGTCAAATTGAAGCAAAACACATTGTTGGAGTGTCAGAATGCATAGATAGAAGGCAAATAAGCGTTCCATGGCTTTATTTCGCTTAGTTGCTTACTCTTGAGTAGAACTGCATATTCACTCCAGGAATAAGCACCTTTCTAAAATGAGTCAAATTGAAGCAGAACACATTGTTGGAGTGTCAGAATGCATAGATCGATGGCAAATAAGCGTTCCATGGCTTTATTTCGCTTAGTTGCTTACTCTTGAGTAGAACTGCATATTCACTCCAGGAATACGCACCTTTCTAAAATGAGTCAAATTGAAGCAAAACACATTGTTGGAGTGTCAGAATGCATAGAAAGAAGGCAAATAAGCGTTCCATGGCTTTATTTCGCTTAGTTGCTTACTCTTGAGTAGAACTGCATATTCACTCCAGGAATAAGCACCTTTGTCAAATGAGTCAAATTGAAGCAAAACACATCGTTGGAGTGTCAGAATGCATAGATAGAAGGCAAATAAGCGTTCCATGGCTTTATTTCACTTAGTTGCTTACTCTTGAGTAGAACTGCATATTCACTCCAGGAAGAAACACCTTTGTAAAATGAGTCAAATTGAAGCAAAACACATTTTTGGAGTGTCAGAATGCATAGATAGAAGGCAAATAAGCGTTCCATGGCTTTATTTCGCTTAGTTGCTTACTCTTGAGTAGAACTGCATATTCACTCCAGGAATAAGCACCTTTGTAAAATGAGTCAAATTGAAGCTGAACACATTGTTGGAGTGTCAGAATGCATTGATAGAAGGCAAATAAGCGTTCCATGGCTTTATTTCGCTTCGTTGCTTACTCTTGAGTAGAACTGCATATTCACTCCAGGAATAAGCACCTTTGTCAAATGAGTCAAATTGAAGCAAAACACATTGTTGGAGTGTCAGAATGCATAGATAGAAGGCAAATAAGCGTTCCATGGCTTTATTTCGCTTAGTTGCTTACTCTTGAGTAGAACTGCATATTCACTCCAGGAATAAGCACCTTTGTAAAATGAGTCAAATTGAAGCAAAACACATTGTTGGAGTGTCAGAATGCATAGATAGAAGGCAAATAAGCGTTACATGGCATTATTTCGCTTAGTTGCTTACTCTTGAGTAGAACTGCATATTCACTCCAGGAATAAGCACCTTTGTCAAATGAGTCAAATTGAAGCTGAACACATTGTTGGAGTGTCAGGATGCATAGATAGAAGGCAAATAAGCGTTCCATGGCTTTATTTCGCTTAGTAGCTTACTCTTGAGTAGAACTGCATATTCACTCCAGGAATAAGCACCTTTGTCAAATGAGTCAAATTGAAGCTGAACACATTTTTGGAGTGTCAGAATGCATAGATAGGAGGCAAATAAGCGTTCCATGGCTTTATTTCGCTTAGTTGCTTACTCTGGAGTAGAACTGCTTATTTACTCCAGGAATAAGCACATTTGTCAAATGAGTCAAATTGAAGCAAAACACATTGTTGGAGTGTCAGAATGCATAGATAGAAGGCAAATAAGCGTTCCATGGCTTTATTTCGCTTAGTTGCTTACTCTTGAGTAGAACTGCATATTCACTCCAGGAATAAGCACATTTGTCAAATGAGTCAAATTGAAGCAAAACACATTGTTGGAGTGTCAGAATGCATAGATAGAAGGCAAATAAGCGTTCCATGGCTTTATTTCGCTTAGTTGCTTACTCTTGAGTAGAACTGCATATTCACTCCAGGAATAAGCACCTTTGTCAAATGAGTCAAATTGAAGCAGAACACATTGTTGGAGTGTCAGGATGCATAGATAGAAGGCAAATAAGCGTTCCATGGCTTTATTTCGCTTAGTTGCTTACTCTTGAGTAGAACTGCATATTCACTCCAGGAATAAGCACCTTTGTCAAATGAGTCAAATTGAAGCAAAACACATTGTTGGAGTGTCAGAATGCATAGATAGAAGGCAAATAAGCGTTCCATGGCTTTATTTCGCTTAGTTGCTTACTCTTGAGTAGAACTGCATATTCACTCCAGGAATACGCACCTATGTCAAATGAGTCAAATTGAAGCAAAACACATTTTTGGAGTGTCAGAATGCATAGATAGGAGGCAAATAAGCGTTGCATGGCTTTATTTCGCTTAGTTGCTTACTCTGGAGTAGAACTGCTTATTCACTCCAGGAATAAGCACATTTGTCAAATGAGTCAAATTGAAGCAAAACACATTGTTGGAGTGTCAGAATGCATAGATAGAAGGCAAATAAGCGTTCCATGGCTTTATTTCGCTTAGTTGCTTACTCTTGAGTAGAACTGCATATTCACTCCAGGAATACGCACCTATGTCAAATGAGTCAAATTGAAGCAAAACACATTTTTGGAGTGTCAGAATGCATAGATAGCAGGCAAATAAGCGTTCCATGGCTTTATTTCGCTTAGTTGCTTACTCTGGAGTAGAACTGCTTATTCACTCCAGGAATAAGCACATTTGTCAAATGAGTCAAATTGAAGCAAAACACATTGTTGGAGTGTCAGAATGCATAGATAGAAGGCAAATAAGCGTTCCATGGCTTTATTTCGCTTAGTTGCTTACTCTTGAGTAGAACTGCATATTCACTCCAGGAATACGAACCTTTGTAAAATGAGTCAAATTGAAGCAGAACACATTGTTGGAGTGTCAGAATGCAAAGATAGAAGGCAAATAAGCGTTCCATGGCTTTATTTCGCTTAGTTGCTTACTCTTGAGTAGAACTGCATATTCACTCCAGGAATACGCACCTATGTCAAATGAGTCAAATTGAAGCAAAACACATTGTTGGAGTGTCAGGATGCATAGATAGAAGGCAAATAAGCGTTCCATGGCTTTATTTCGCTTAGTTGCTTACTCTTGAGTAGAACTGCATATTCACTCCAGGAATAAGCACCTTTGTAAAATGAGTCAAATTGAAGCAAAACACATTGTTGGAGTATCAGAATGCATAGATAGAAGGCAAATAAGCGTTCCATGGCTTTATTTCGCTTAGTTGCTTACTCTTGAGTAGAACTGCATATTCACTCCAGGAATACGCACCTATGTCAAATGAGTCAAATTGAAGCAAAACACATTTTTGGAGTGTCAGAATGCATAGATAGGAGGCAAATAAGCGTTCCATGGCTTTATTTCGCTTAGTTGCTTACTCTTGAGTAGAACTGCATATTCACTCCAGGAATAAGCACCTTTGTCAAATGAGTCAAATTGAAGCTGAACACATTGTTGGAGTGTCAGGATGCATAGATAGAAGGCAAATAAGCGTTCCATGGCTTTATTTCGCTTAGTTGCTTACTCTTGAGTAGAACTGCATATTCACTCCAGGAATAAGCACCTTTGTAAAATGAGTCAAATTGAAGCAAAACACATTGTTGGAGTGTCAGAATGCATAGATAGAAGGCAAATAAGCGTTCCATGGCTTTATTTCGCTTAGTTGCTTACTCTTGAGTAGAACTGCATATTCACTCCAGGAATAAGCACATTTGTCAAATGAGTCAAATTGAAGCAAAACACATTGTTGGAGTGTCAGAATGCATAGATAGAAGGCAAATAAGCGTTCCATGGCTTTATTTCGCTTAGTTGCTTACTCTTGAGTAGAACTGCATATTCACTCCAGGAATAAGCACATTTGTCAAATGAGTCAAATTGAAGCAAAACACATTGTTGGAGTGTCAGAATGCATAGATAGAAGGCAAATAAGCGTTCCATGGCTTTATTTCGCTTAGTTGCTTACTCTTGAGTAGAACTGCATATTCACTCCAGGAATAAGCACCTTTGTCAAATGAGTCAAATTGAAGCAGAACACATTGTTGGAGTGTCAGGATGCATAGATAGAAGGCAAATAAGCGTTCCATGGCTTTATTTCGCTTAGTTGCTTACTCTTGAGTAGAACTGCATATTCACTCCAGGAATACGCACCTATGTCAAATGAGTCAAATTGAAGCAAAACACATTTTTGGAGTGTCAGAATGCATAGATAGCAGGCAAATAAGCGTTCCATGGCTTTATTTCGCTTAGTTGCTTACTCTGGAGTAGAACTGCTTATTCACTCCAGGAATAAGCACATTTGTCAAATGAGTCAAATTGAAGCAAAACACATTGTTGGAGTGTCAGAATGCATAGATAGAAGGCAAATAAGCGTTCCATGGCTTTATTTCGCTTAGTTGCTTACTCTTGAGTAGAACTGCATATTCACTCCAGGAATAAGCACCTTTGTCAAATGAGTCAAATTGAAGCAAAACACATTGTTGGAGTGTCAGAATGCATAGAAAGAAGGCAAATAAGCTTTCCATGGCTTTATTTCGCTTAGTTGTTTACTCTTGAGTAGAACTGCATATTCACTCCAGGAATAAGCACCTTTGTCAAATGAGTCAAATTGAAGCAAAACACATTGTTGGAGTGTCAGAATGCATAGATAGAAGGCAAATAAGCGTTCCATGGCTTTTTTTCGCTTAGTTGCTTACTCTTGAGTAGAACTGCATATTCACTCCAGGAATAAGCACCTTTGTCAAATGAGTCAAATTGAAGCAAAACACATTGTTGGAGTGTCAGAATGCATAGAAAGAAGGCAAATAAGCGTTCCATGGCTTTATTTCGCTTAGTTGCTTACTCTTGAGTAGAACTGCATATTCACTCCAGGAATAAGCACCTTTGTCAAATGAGTCAAATTGAAGCAAAACACATTGTTGGAGTGTCAGAATGCATAGATAGAAGGCAAATAAGCGTTCCATGGCTTTATTTCACTTAGTTGCTTACTCTTGAGTAGAACTGCATATTCACTCCAGGAAGAAACACCTTTGTAAAATGAGTCAAATTGAAGCAAAACACATTTTTGGAGTGTCAGAATGCATAGATAGAAGGCAAATAAGCGTTCCATGGCTTTATTTCGCTTAGTTGCTTACTCTTGAGTAGAACTGCATATTCACTCCAGGAATAAGCACCTTTGTCAAATGAGTCAAATTGAAGCTGAACACATTGTTGGAGTGTCAGAATGCATTGATAGAAGGCAAATAAGCGTTCCATGGCTTTATTTCGCTTCGTTGCTTACTCTTGAGTAGAACTGCATATTCACTCCAGGAATAAGCACCTTTGTCAAATGAGTCAAATTGAAGCAAAACACATTGTTGGAGTGTCAGAATGCATAGATAGAAGGCAAATAAGCGTTCCATGGCTTTATTTCGCTTAGTTGCTTACTCTTGAGTAGAACTGCATATTCACTCCAGGAATAAGCACCTTTGTAAAATGAGTCAAATTGAAGCAAAACACATTGTTGGAGTGTCAGAATGCATAGATAGAAGGCAAATAAGCGTTACATGGCTTTATTTCGCTTAGTTGCTTACTCTTGAGTAGAACTGCATATTCACTCCAGGAATAAGCACCTTTGTCAAATGAGTCAAATTGAAGCTGAACACATTGTTGGAGTGTCAGGATGCATAGATAGAAGGCAAATAAGCGTTCCATGGCTTTATTTCGCTTAGTTGCTTACTCTTGAGTAGAACTGCATATTCACTCCAGGAATAAGCACCTTTGTAAAATGAGTCAAATTGAAGCAAAACACATTGTTGGAGTGTCAGAATGCATAGATAGAAGGCAAATAAGCGTTCCATGGCTTTATTTCGCTTAGTTGCTTACTCTTGAGTAGAACTGCATATTCACTCCAGGAATAAGCACATTTGTCAAATGAGTCAAATTGAAGCAAAACACATTGTTGGAGTGTCAGAATGCATAGATAGAAGGCAAATAAGCGTTCCATGGCTTTATTTCGCTTAGTTGCTTACTCTTGAGTAGAACTGCATATTCACTCCAGGAATAAGCACATTTGTCAAATGAGTCAAATTGAAGCAAAACACATTGTTGGAGTGTCAGAATGCATAGATAGAAGGCAAATAAGCGTTCCATGGCTTTATTTCGCTTAGTTGCTTACTCTTGAGTAGAACTGCATATTCACTCCAGGAATAAGCACCTTTGTCAAATGAGTCAAATTGAAGCAGAACACATTGTTGGAGTGTCAGGATGCATAGATAGCAGGCAAATAAGCGTTCCATGGTTTTATTTCGCTTAGTTGCTTACTCTGGAGTAGAACTGCTTATTCACTCCAGGAATAAGCACATTTGTCAAATGAGTCAAATTGAAGCAAAACACATTGTTGGAGTGTCAGAATGCATAGATAGAAGGCAAATAAGCGTTCCATGGCTTTATTTCGCTTAGTTGCTTACTCTTGAGTAGAACTGCATATTCACTCCAGGAATAAGCACCTTTGTCAAATGAGTCAAATTGAAGCAAAACACATTGTTGGAGTGTCAGAATGCATAGAAAGAAGGCAAATAAGCGTTCCATGGCTTTATTTCGCTTAGTTGTTTACTCTTGAGTAGAACTGCATATTCACTCCAGGAATAAGCACCTTTCTAAAATGAGTCAAATTGAAGCAAAACACATTGTTGGAGTGTCAGAATGCATAGATAGAAGGCAAATAAGCGTTCCATGGCTTTATTTCGCTTAGTTGCTTACTCTTGAGTAGAACTGCATATTCACTCCAGGAATAAGCACCTTTGTCAAATGAGTCAAATTGAAGCAGAACACATTGTTGGAGTGTCAGGATGCATAGATAGAAGGCAAATAAGCGTTCCATGGCTTTATTTCACTTAGTTGCTTACTCTTGAGTAGAACTGCATATTCACTCCAGGAATAAGCACCTTTGTAAAATGAGTCAAATTGAAGCAAAACACATTGTTGGAGTATCAGAATGCATAGATAGAAGGCAAATAAGCGTTCCATGGCTTTATTTCGCTTAGTTGCTTACGCTTGAGTAGAACTGCATATTCACTCCAGGAATACGCACCTATGTCAAATGAGTCAAATTGAAGCAAAACACATTTTTGGAGTGTCAGAATGCATAGATAGGAGGCAAATAAGCGTTCCATGGCTTTATTTCGCTTAGTTGCTTACTCTGGAGTAGAACTGCTTATTCACTCCAGGAATAAGCACATTTGTCAAATGAGTCAAATTGAAGCAAAACACATTGTTGGAGTGTCAGAATGCATAGATAGAAGGCAAATAAGCGTTCCATGGCTTTATTTCGCTTAGTTGCTTACTCTTGAGTAGAACTGCATATTCACTCCAGGAATAAGCACCTTTGTCAAATGAGTCAAATTGAAGCAAAACACATTGTTGGAGTGTCAGAATGCATAGAAAGAAGGCAAATAAGCGTTGCATGGCTTTATTTCGCTTAGTTGCTTACTCTTGAGTAGAACTGCATATTCACTCCAGGAATAAGCACCTTTCTAAAATGAGTCAAATTGAAGCAGAACACATTGTTGGAGTGTCAGAATGCATAGATCGATGGCAAATAAGCGTTCCATGGCTTTATTTCGCTTAGTTGCTTACTCTTGAGTAGAACTGCATATTCACTCCAGGAATAAGCACCTTTCTAAAATGAGTCAAATTGAAGCAAAACACATTGTTGGAGTATCAGAATGCATAGATAGAAGGCAAATAAGCGTTCCATGGCTTTATTTCGCTTCGTTGCTTACTCTTGAGTAGAACTGCATATTCACTCCAGGAATAAGCACCTTTGTCAAATGAGTCAAATTGAAGCAAAACACATTGTTGGAGTGTCAGAATGCATAGATAGAAGGCAAATAAGCGTTCCATGGCTTTATTTCGCTTAGTTGCTTACTCTTGAGTAGAACTGCATATTCACTCCAGGAATAAGCACCTTTGTAAAATGAGTCAAATTGAAGCAAAACACATTGTTGGAGTGTCAGAATGCATAGATAGAAGGCAAATAAGCGTTACATGGCTTTATTTCGCTTAGTTGCTTACTCTTGAGTAGAACTGCATATTCACTCCAGGAATAAGCACCTTTCTAAAATGAGTCAAATTGAAGCAGAACACATTGTTGGAGTGTCAGAATGCATAGATCGATGGCAAATAAG
The DNA here is from genome assembly GCF_965207765.1 of Zootoca vivipara. NCBI lineage: Eukaryota > Metazoa > Chordata > Lepidosauria > Squamata > Lacertidae > Zootoca > Zootoca vivipara. The sequence goes on from NC_142599.1 coordinate 2,644,527, forward strand.
CGTTCCATGGCTTTATTTCGCTTAGTTGCTTACTCTTGAGTAGAACTGCATATTCACTCCAGGAATACGCACCTTTCTAAAATGAGTCAAATTGAAGCAGAACACATTGTTGGAGTGTCAGAATGCATAGAAAGAAGGCAAATAAGCGTTCCATGGCTTTATTTCGCTTAGTTGCTTACTCTTGAGTAGAACTGCATATTCACTCCAGGAATACGCACCTTTGTAAAATGAGTCAAATTGAAGCAGAACACATTGTTGGAGTGTCAGAATGCAAAGATAGAAGGCAAATAAGCGTTCCATGGCTTTATTTCTCTTCGTTGCTTACTCTTGAGTAGAACTGCATATTCACTCCAGGAATACGCACCTATGTCAAATGAGTCAAATTGAAGCAAAACACATTGTTGGAGTGTCAGGATGCATAGATAGAAGGCAAATAAGCGTTCCATGGCTTTATTTCGCTTAGTTGCTTACTCTTGAGTAGAACTGCATATTCACTCCAGGAATAAGCACCTTTGTCAAATGAGTCAAATTGAAGCAAAACACATTGTTGGAGTGTCAGAATGCATAGAAAGAAGGCAAATAAGCGTTCCATGGCTTTATTTCGCTTAGTTGCTTACTCTTGAGTAGAACTGCATATTCACTCCAGGAATAAGCACCTTTCTAAAATGAGTAAAATTGAAGCAGAACACATTGTTGGAGTGTCAGAATGCATAGATCGATGGCAAATAAGCGTTCCATGGCTTTATTTCGCTTAGTTGCTTACTCTTGAGTAGAACTGCATATTCACTCCAGGAATACGCACCTTTCTAAAATGAGTCAAATTGAAGCAAAACACATTGTTGGAGTGTCAGAATGCATAGAAAGAAGGCAAATAAGCGTTCCATGGCTTTATTTCGCTTAGTTGCTTACTCTTGAGTAGAACTGCATATTCACTCCAGGAATAAGCACCTTTGTCAAATGAGTCAAATTGAAGCAAAACACATTGTTGGAGTGTCAGAATGCATAGATAGAAGGCAAATAAGCGTTCCATGGCTTTATTTCACTTAGTTGCTTACTCTTGAGTAGAACTGCATATTCACTCCAGGAAGAAACACCTTTGTAAAATGAGTCAAATTGAAGCAAAACACATTTTTGGAGTGTCAGAATGCATAGATAGAAGGCAAATAAGCGTTCCATGGCTTTATTTCGCTTAGTTGCTTACTCTTGAGTAGAACTGCATATTCACTCCAGGAATAAGCACCTTTGTCAAATGAGTCAAATTGAAGCTGAACACATTGTTGGAGTGTCAGAATGCATTGATAGAAGGCAAATAAGCGTTCCATGGCTTTATTTCGCTTCGTTGCTTACTCTTGAGTAGAACTGCATATTCACTCCAGGAATAAGCACCTTTGTCAAATGAGTCAAATTGAAGCAAAACACATTGTTGGAGTGTCAGAATGCATAGATAGAAGGCAAATAAGCGTTCCATGGCTTTATTTCGCTTAGTTGCTTACTCTTGAGTAGAACTGCATATTCACTCCAGGAATAAGCACCTTTGTAAAATGAGTCAAATTGAAGCAAAACACATTGTTGGAGTGTCAGAATGCATAGATAGAAGGCAAATAAGCGTTCCATGGCTTTATTTCGCTTAGTTGCTTACTCTTGAGTAGAACTGCATATTCACTCCAGGAATAAGCACATTTGTCAAATGAGTCAAATTGAAGCAAAACACATTGTTGGAGTGTCAGAATGCATAGATAGAAGGCAAATAAGCGTTCCATGGCTTTATTTCGCTTAGTTGCTTACTCTTGAGTAGAACTGCATATTCACTCCAGGAATAAGCACATTTGTCAAATGAGTCAAATTGAAGCAAAACACATTGTTGGAGTGTCAGAATGCATAGATAGAAGGCAAATAAGCGTTGCATGGCTTTATTTCGCTTAGTTGCTTACTCTTGAGTAGAACTGCATATTCACTCCAGGAATAAGCACCTTTCTAAAATGAGTCAAATTGAAGCAGAACACATTGTTGGAGTGTCAGAATGCATAGATCGATGGCAAATAAGCGTTCCATGGCTTTATTTCGCTTAGTTGCTTACTCTTGAGTAGAACTGCATATTCACTCCAGGAATACGCACCTTTCTAAAATGAGTCAAATTGAAGCAAAACACATTGTTGGAGTGTCAGAATGCATAGAAAGAAGGCAAATAAGCGTTCCATGGCTTTATTTCGCTTAGTTGCTTACTCTTGAGTAGAACTGCATATTCACTCCAGGAATAAGCACCTTTGTCAAATGAGTCAAATTGAAGCAAAACACATTGTTGGAGTGTCAGAATGCATAGATAGAAGGCAAATAAGCGTTCCATGGCTTTATTTCACTTAGTTGCTTACTCTTGAGTAGAACTGCATATTCACTCCAGGAAGAAACACCTTTGTAAAATGAGTCAAATTGAAGCAAAACACATTTTTGGAGTGTCAGAATGCATAGATAGAAGGCAAATAAGCGTTCCATGGCTTTATTTCGCTTAGTTGCTTACTCTTGAGTAGAACTGCATATTCACTCCAGGAATAAGCACCTTTGTCAAATGAGTCAAATTGAAGCTGAACACATTGTTGGAGTGTCAGGATGCATAGATAGAAGGCAAATAAGCGTTCCATGGCTTTATTTCGCTTAGTTGCTTACTCTTGAGTAGAACTGCATATTCACTCCAGGAATAAGCACCTTTGTAAAATGAGTCAAATTGAAGCAAAACACATTGTTGGAGTGTCAGAATGCATAGATAGAAGGCAAATAAGCGTTCCATGGCTTTATTTCGCTTAGTTGCTTACTCTTGAGTAGAACTGCATATTCACTCCAGGAATAAGCACATTTGTCAAATGAGTCAAATTGAAGCAAAACACATTGTTGGAGTGTCAGAATGCATAGATAGAAGGCAAATAAGCGTTCCATGGCTTTATTTCGCTTAGTTGCTTACTCTTGAGTAGAACTGCATATTCACTCCAGGAATAAGCACATTTGTAAAATGAGTCAAATTGAAGCAAAACACATTGTTGGAGTGTCAGAATGCATAGATAGAAGGCAAATAAGCGTTCCATGGCTTTATTTCGCTTAGTTGCTTACTCTTGAGTAGAACTGCATATTCACTCCAGGAATAAGCACCTTTGTCAAATGAGTCAAATTGAAGCAGAACACATTGTTGGAGTGTCAGGATGCATAGATAGAAGGCAAATAAGCGTTCCATGGCTTTATTTCGCTTAGTTGCTTACTCTTGAGTAGAACTGCATATTCACTCCAGGAATAAGCACCTTTCTAAAATGAGTCAAATTGAAGCAGAACACATTGTTGGAGTGTCAGAATGCATAGATCGATGGCAAATAAGCGTTCCATGGCTTTATTTCGCTTAGTTGCTTACTCTTGAGTAGAACTGCATATTCACTCCAGGAATACGCACCTTTCTAAAATGAGTCAAATTGAAGCAAAACACATTGTTGGAGTGTCAGAATGCATAGAAAGAAGGCAAATAAGCGTTCCATGGCTTTATTTCGCTTAGTTGCTTACTCTTGAGTAGAACTGCATATTCACTCCAGGAATAAGCACCTTTGTCAAATGAGTCAAATTGAAGCAAAACACATTGTTGGAGTGTCAGAATGCATAGATAGAAGGCAAATAAGCGTTCCATGGCTTTATTTCACTTAGTTGCTTACTCTTGAGTAGAACTGCATATTCACTCCAGGAAGAAACACCTTTGTAAAATGAGTCAAATTGAAGCAAAACACATTTTTGGAGTGTCAGAATGCATAGATAGAAGGCAAATAAGCGTTCCATGGCTTTATTTCGCTTAGTTGCTTACTCTTGAGTAGAACTGCATATTCACTCCAGGAATAAGCACCTTTGTCAAATGAGTCAAATTGAAGCTGAACACATTGTTGGAGTGTCAGAATGCATTGATAGAAGGCAAATAAGCGTTCCATGGCTTTATTTCGCTTTGTTGCTTACTCTTGAGTAGAACTGCATATTCACTCCAGGAATAAGCACCTTTGTCAAATGAGTCAAATTGAAGCAAAACACATTGTTGGAGTGTCAGAATGCATAGATAGAAGGCAAATAAGCGTTCCATGGCTTTATTTCGCTTAGTTGCTTACTCTTGAGTAGAACTGCATATTCACTCCAGGAATAAGCACCTTTGTAAAATGAGTCAAATTGAAGCAAAACACATTGTTGGAGTGTCAGAATGCATAGATAGAAGGCAAATAAGCGTTACATGGCTTTATTTCGCTTAGTTGCTTACTCTTGAGTAGAACTGCATATTCACTCCAGGAATAAGCACCTTTGTCAAATGAGTCAAATTGAAGCTGAACACATTGTTGGAGTGTCAGGATGCATAGATAGAAGGCAAATAAGCGTTCCATGGCTTTATTTCGCTTAGTTGCTTACTCTTGAGTAGAACTGCATATTCACTCCAGGAATAAGCACCTTTGTAAAATGAGTCAAATTGAAGCAAAACACATTGTTGGAGTGTCAGAATGCATAGATAGAAGGCAAATAAGCGTTCCATGGCTTTATTTCGCTTAGTTGCTTACTCTTGAGTAGAACTGCATATTCACTCCAGGAATAAGCACATTTGTCAAATGAGTCAAATTGAAGCAAAACACATTGTTGGAGTGTCAGAATGCATAGATAGAAGGCAAATAAGCGTTCCATGGCTTTATTTCGCTTAGTTGCTTACTCTTGAGTAGAACTGCATATTCACTCCAGGAATAAGCACATTTGTCAAATGAGTCAAATTGAAGCAAAACACATTGTTGGAGTGTCAGAATGCATAGATAGAAGGCAAATAAGCGTTCCATGGCTTTATTTCGCTTAGTTGCTTACTCTTGAGTAGAACTGCATATTCACTCCAGGAATAAGCACCTTTGTCAAATGAGTCAAATTGAAGCAGAACACATTGTTGGAGTGTCAGGATGCATAGATAGAAGGCAAATAAGCGTTCCATGGCTTTATTTCGCTTAGTTGCTTACTCTTGAGTAGAACTGCATATTCACTCCAGGAATACGCACCTATGTCAAATGAGTCAAATTGAAGCAAAACACATTTTTGGAGTGTCAGAATGCATAGATAGCAGGCAAATAAGCGTTCCATGGCTTTATTTCGCTTAGTTGCTTACTCTGGAGTAGAACTGCTTATTCACTCCAGGAATAAGCACATTTGTCAAATGAGTCAAATTGAAGCAAAACACATTGTTGGAGTGTCAGAATGCATAGATAGAAGGCAAATAAGCGTTCCATGGCTTTATTTCGCTTAGTTGCTTACTCTTGAGTAGAACTGCATATTCACTCCAGGAATAAGCACCTTTGTCAAATGAGTCAAATTGAAGCAAAACACATTGTTGGAGTGTCAGAATGCATAGAAAGAAGGCAAATAAGCGTTCCATGGCTTTATTTCGCTTAGTTGTTTACTCTTGAGTAGAACTGCATATTCACTCCAGGAATAAGCACCTTTCTAAAATGAGTCAAATTGAAGCAAAACACATTGTTGGAGTGTCAGAATGCATAGATAGAAGGCAAATAAGCGTTCCATGGCTTTATTTCGCTTAGTTGCTTACTCTTGAGTAGAACTGCATATTCACTCCAGGAATAAGCACCTTTGTCAAATGAGTCAAATTGAAGCAGAACACATTGTTGGAGTGTCAGGATGCATAGATAGAAGGCAAATAAGCGTTCCATGGCTTTATTTCACTTAGTTGCTTACTCTTGAGTAGAACTGCATATTCACTCCAGGAATAAGCACCTTTGTAAAATGAGTCAAATTGAAGCAAAACACATTGTTGGAGTATCAGAATGCATAGATAGAAGGCAAATAAGCGTTCCATGGCTTTATTTCGCTTAGTTGCTTACGCTTGAGTAGAACTGCATATTCACTCCAGGAATACGCACCTATGTCAAATGAGTCAAATTGAAGCAAAACACATTTTTGGAGTGTCAGAATGCATAGATAGGAGGCAAATAAGCGTTCCATGGCTTTATTTCGCTTAGTTGCTTACTCTGGAGTAGAACTGCTTATTCACTCCAGGAATAAGCACATTTGTCAAATGAGTCAAATTGAAGCAAAACACATTGTTGGAGTGTCAGAATGCATAGATAGAAGGCAAATAAGCGTTCCATGGCTTTATTTCGCTTAGTTGCTTACTCTTGAGTAGAACTGCATATTCACTCCAGGAATAAGCACCTTTGTCAAATGAGTCAAATTGAAGCAAAACACATTGTTGGAGTGTCAGAATGCATAGAAAGAAGGCAAATAAGCGTTGCATGGCTTTATTTCGCTTAGTTGCTTACTCTTGAGTAGAACTGCATATTCACTCCAGGAATAAGCACCTTTCTAAAATGAGTCAAATTGAAGCAGAACACATTGTTGGAGTGTCAGAATGCATAGATCGATGGCAAATAAGCGTTCCATGGCTTTATTTCGCTTAGTTGCTTACTCTTGAGTAGAACTGCATATTCACTCCAGGAATAAGCACCTTTCTAAAATGAGTCAAATTGAAGCAAAACACATTGTTGGAGTGTCAGAATGCATAGAAAGAAGGCAAATAAGCGTTCCATGGCTTTATTTCGCTTAGTTGCTTATTCTTGAGTAGAACTGCATATTCACTCCAGGAATACGCACCTTTGTAAAATGAGTCAAATTGAAGCAGAACACATTGTTGGAGTGTCAGAATGCAAAGATAGAAGGCAAATAAGCGTTCCATGGCTTTATTTCGCTTAGTTGCTTACTCTTGAGTAGAACTGCATATTCACTCCAGGAATACGCACCTATGTCAAATGAGTCAAATTGAAGCAAAACACATTGTTGGAGTGTCAGGATGCATAGATAGAAGGCAAATAAGCGTTCCATGGCTTTATTTCGCTTAGTTGCTTACTCTTGAGTAGAACTGCATATTCACTCCAGGAATAAGCACCTTTGTAAAATGAGTCAAATTGAAGCAAAACACATTGTTGGAGTATCAGAATGCATAGATAGAAGGCAAATAAGCGTTCCATGGCTTTATTTCGCTTAGTTGCTTACTCTTGAGTAGAACTGCATATTCACTCCAGGAATACGCACCTATGTCAAATGAGTCAAATTGAAGCAAAACACATTTTTGGAGTGTCAGAATGCATAGATAGGAGGCAAATAAGCGTTCCATGGCTTTATTTCGCTTAGTTGCTTACTCTGGAGTAGAACTGCTTATTCACTCCAGGAATAAGCACATTTGTCAAATGAGTCAAATTGAAGCAAAACACATTGTTGGAGTGTCAGAATGCATAGATAGAAGGCAAATAAGCGTTCCATGGCTTTATTTCGCTTAGTTGCTTACTCTTGAGTAGAACTGCATATTCACTCCAGGAATAAGCACCTTTGTCAAATGAGTCAAATTGAAGCAAAACACATTGTTGGAGTGTCAGAATGCATAGAAAGAAGGCAAATAAGCGTTGCATGGCTTTATTTCGCTTAGTTGCTTACTCTTGAGTAGAACTGCATATTCACTCCAGGAATAAGCACCTTTCTAAAATGAGTCAAATTGAAGCAGAACACATTGTTGGAGTGTCAGAATGCATAGATCGATGGCAAATAAGCGTTCCATGGCTTTATTTCGCTTAGTTGCTTACTCTTGAGTAGAACTGCATATTCACTCCAGGAATACGCACATTTCTAAAATGAGTCAAATTGAAGCAAAACACATTGTTGGAGTGTCAGAATGCATAGAAAGAAGGCAAATAAGCGTTCCATGGCTTTATTTCGCTTAGTTGCTTACTCTTGAGTAGAACTGCACATTCACTCCAGGAATACGCACCTTTGTAAAATGAGTCAAATTGAAGCAGAACACATTGTTGGAGTGTCAGAATGCATTGATAGAAGGCAAATAAGCGTTCCATGGCTTTATTTCGCTTTGTTGCTTACTCTTGAGTAGAACTGCATATTCACTCCAGGAATAAGCACCTTTGTCAAATGAGTCAAATTGAAGCAAAACACATTGTTGGAGTGTCAGAATGCATAGATAGAAGGCAAATAAGCGTTCCATGGCTTTATTTCGCTTAGTTGCTTACTCTTGAGTAGAACTGCATATTCACTCCAGGAATAAGCACCTTTGTAAAATGAGTCAAATTGAAGCAAAACACATTGTTGGAGTGTCAGAATGCATAGATAGAAGGCAAATAAGCGTTACATGGCTTTATTTCGCTTAGTTGCTTACTCTTGAGTAGAACTGCATATTCACTCCAGGAATAAGCACCTTTGTCAAATGAGTCAAATTGAAGCTGAACACATTGTTGGAGTGTCAGGATGCATAGATAGAAGGCAAATAAGCGTTCCATGGCTTTATTTCGCTTAGTTGCTTACTCTTGAGTAGAACTGCATATTCACTCCAGGAATAAGCACCTTTGTAAAATGAGTCAAATTGAAGCAAAACACATTGTTGGAGTGTCAGAATGCATAGATAGAAGGCAAATAAGCGTTCCATGGCTTTATTTTGCTTAGTTGCTTACTCTTGAGTAGAACTGCATATTCACTCCAGGAATAAGCACATTTGTCAAATGAGTCAAATTGAAGCAAAACACATTGTTGGAGTGTCAGAATGCATAGATAGAAGGCAAATAAGCGTTCCATGGCTTTATTTCGCTTAGTTGCTTACTCTTGAGTAGAACTGCATATTCACTCCAGGAATAAGCACATTTGTCAAATGAGTCAAATTGAAGCAAAACACATTGTTGGAGTGTCAGAATGCATAGATAGAAGGCAAATAAGCGTTCCATGGCTTTATTTCGCTTAGTTGCTTACTCTTGAGTAGAACTGCATATTCACTCCAGGAATAAGCACCTTTGTCAAATGAGTCAAATTGAAGCAGAACACATTGTTGGAGTGTCAGGATGCATAGATAGAAGGCAAATAAGCGTTCCATGGCTTTATTTCGCTTAGTTGCTTACTCTTGAGTAGAACTGCATATTCACTCCAGGAATACGCACCTATGTCAAATGAGTCAAATTGAAGCAAAACACATTTTTGGAGTGTCAGAATGCATAGATAGCAGGCAAATAAGCGTTCCATGGCTTTATTTCGCTTAGTTGCTTACTCTGGAGTAGAACTGCTTATTCACTCCAGGAATAAGCACATTTGTCAAATGAGTCAAATTGAAGCAAAACACATTGTTGGAGTGTCAGAATGCATAGATAGAAGGCAAATAAGCGTTCCATGGCTTTATTTCGCTTAGTTGCTTACTCTTGAGTAGAACTGCATATTCACTCCAGGAATAAGCACCTTTGTCAAATGAGTCAAATTGAAGCAAAACACATTGTTGGAGTGTCAGAATGCATAGAAAGAAGGCAAATAAGCGTTCCATGGCTTTATTTCGCTTAGTTGTTTACTCTTGAGTAGAACTGCATATTCACTCCAGGAATAAGCACCTTTCTAAAATGAGTCAAATTGAAGCAAAACACATTGTTGGAGTGTCAGAATGCATAGATAGAAGGCAAATAAGCGTTCCATGGCTTTATTTCGCTTAGTTGCTTACTCTTGAGTAGAACTGCATATTCACTCCAGGAATAAGCACCTTTGTCAAATGAGTCAAATTGAAGCAGAACACATTGTTGGAGTGTCAGGATGCATAGATAGAAGGCAAATAAGCGTTCCATGGCTTTATTTCACTTAGTTGCTTACTCTTGAGTAGAACTGCATATTCACTCCAGGAATAAGCACCTTTGTAAAATGAGTCAAATTGAAGCAAAACACATTGTTGGAGTATCAGAATGCATAGATAGAAGGCAAATAAGCGTTCCATGGCTTTATTTCGCTTAGTTGCTTACGCTTGAGTAGAACTGCATATTCACTCCAGGAATACGCACCTATGTCAAATGAGTCAAATTGAAGCAAAACACATTTTTGGAGTGTCAGAATGCATAGATAGGAGGCAAATAAGCGTTCCATGGCTTTATTTCGCTTAGTTGCTTACTCTGGAGTAGAACTGCTTATTCACTCCAGGAATAAGCACATTTGTCAAATGAGTCAAATTGAAGCAAAACACATTGTTGGAGTGTCAGAATGCATAGATAGAAGGCAAATAAGCGTTCCATGGCTTTATTTCGCTTAGTTGCTTACTCTTGAGTAGAACTGCATATTCACTCCAGGAATAAGCACCTTTGTCAAATGAGTCAAATTGAAGCAAAACACATTGTTGGAGTGTCAGAATGCATAGAAAGAAGGCAAATAAGCGTTGCATGGCTTTATTTCGCTTAGTTGCTTACTCTTGAGTAGAACTGCATATTCACTCCAGGAATAAGCACCTTTCTAAAATGAGTCAAATTGAAGCAGAACACATTGTTGGAGTGTCAGAATGCATAGATCGATGGCAAATAAGCGTTCCATGGCTTTATTTCGCTTAGTTGCTTACTCTTGAGTAGAACTGCATATTCACTCCAGGAATAAGCACCTTTCTAAAATGAGTCAAATTGAAGCAAAACACATTGTTGGAGTGTCAGAATGCATAGATAGAAGGCAAATAAGCGTTCCATGGCTTTATTTCGCTTAGTTGCTTACTCTTGAGTAGAACTGCATATTCACTCCAGGAATAAGCACCTTTGTCAAATGAGTCAAATTGAAGCAAAACACATTGTTGGAGTGTCAGAATGCATAGAAAGAAGGCAAATAAGCGTTGCATGGCTTTATTTCGCTTAGTTGCTTACTCTTGAGTAGAACTGCATATTCACTCCAGGAATAAGCACCTTTCTAAAATGAGTCAAATTGAAGCAGAACACATTGTTGGAGTGTCAGAATGCATAGATCGATGGCAAATAAGCGTTCCATGGCTTTATTTCGCTTAGTTGCTTACTCTTGAGTAGAACTGCATATTCACTCCAGGAATACGCACATTTCTAAAATGAGTCAAATTGAAGCAAAACACATTGTTGGAGTGTCAGAATGCATAGAAAGAAGGCAAATAAGCGTTCCATGGCTTTATTTCGCTTAGTTGCTTACTCTTGAGTAGAACTGCACATTCACTCCAGGAATACGCACCTTTGTAAAATGAGTCAAATTGAAGCAGAACACATTGTTGGAGTGTCAGAATGCATTGATAGAAGGCAAATAAGCGTTCCATGGCTTTATTTCGCTTTGTTGCTTACTCTTGAGTAGAACTGCATATTCACTCCAGGAATAAGCACCTTTGTCAAATGAGTCAAATTGAAGCAAAACACATTGTTGGAGTGTCAGAATGCATAGATAGAAGGCAAATAAGCGTTCCATGGCTTTATTTCGCTTAGTTGCTTACTCTTGAGTAGAACTGCATATTCACTCCAGGAATAAGCACCTTTGTAAAATGAGTCAAATTGAAGCAAAACACATTGTTGGAGTGTCAGAATGCATAGATAGAAGGCAAATAAGCGTTACATGGCTTTATTTCGCTTAGTTGCTTACTCTTGAGTAGAACTGCATATTCACTCCAGGAATAAGCACCTTTGTCAAATGAGTCAAATTGAAGCTGAACACATTGTTGGAGTGTCAGGATGCATAGATAGAAGGCAAATAAGCGTTCCATGGCTTTATTTCGCTTAGTTGCTTACTCTTGAGTAGAACTGCATATTCACTCCAGGAATAAGCACCTTTGTAAAATGAGTCAAATTGAAGCAAAACACATTGTTGGAGTGTCAGAATGCATAGATAGAAGGCAAATAAGCGTTCCATGGCTTTATTTTGCTTAGTTGCTTACTCTTGAGTAGAACTGCATATTCACTCCAGGAATAAGCACATTTGTCAAATGAGTCAAATTGAAGCAAAACACATTGTTGGAGTGTCAGAATGCATAGATAGAAGGCAAATAAGCGTTCCATGGCTTTATTTCGCTTAGTTGCTTACTCTTGAGTAGAACTGCATATTCACTCCAGGAATAAGCACATTTGTCAAATGAGTCAAATTGAAGCAAAACACATTGTTGGAGTGTCAGAATGCATAGATAGAAGGCAAATAAGCGTTCCATGGCTTTATTTCGCTTAGTTGCTTACTCTTGAGTAGAACTGCATATTCACTCCAGGAATAAGCACCTTTGTCAAATGAGTCAAATTGAAGCAGAACACATTGTTGGAGTGTCAGGATGCATAGATAGAAGGCAAATAAGCGTTCCATGGCTTTATTTCGCTTAGTTGCTTACTCTTGAGTAGAACTGCATATTCACTCCAGGAATACGCACCTATGTCAAATGAGTCAAATTGAAGCAAAACACATTTTTGGAGTGTCAGAATGCATAGATAGCAGGCAAATAAGCGTTCCATGGCTTTATTTCGCTTAGTTGCTTACTCTGGAGTAGAACTGCTTATTCACTCCAGGAATAAGCACATTTGTCAAATGAGTCAAATTGAAGCAAAACACATTGTTGGAGTGTCAGAATGCATAGATAGAAGGCAAATAAGCGTTCCATGGCTTTATTTCGCTTAGTTGCTTACTCTTGAGTAGAACTGCATATTCACTCCAGGAATAAGCACCTTTGTCAAATGAGTCAAATTGAAGCAAAACACATTGTTGGAGTGTCAGAATGCATAGAAAGAAGGCAAATAAGCGTTCCATGGCTTTATTTCGCTTAGTTGTTTACTCTTGAGTAGAACTGCATATTCACTCCAGGAATAAGCACCTTTCTAAAATGAGTCAAATTGAAGCAAAACACATTGTTGGAGTGTCAGAATGCATAGATAGAAGGCAAATAAGCGTTCCATGGCTTTATTTCGCTTAGTTGCTTACTCTTGAGTAGAACTGCATATTCACTCCAGGAATAAGCACCTTTGTCAAATGAGTCAAATTGAAGCAGAACACATTGTTGGAGTGTCAGGATGCATAGATAGAAGGCAAATAAGCGTTCCATGGCTTTATTTCACTTAGTTGCTTACTCTTGAGTAGAACTGCATATTCACTCCAGGAATAAGCACCTTTGTAAAATGAGTCAAATTGAAGCAAAACACATTGTTGGAGTATCAGAATGCATAGATAGAAGGCAAATAAGCGTTCCATGGCTTTATTTCGCTTAGTTGCTTACGCTTGAGTAGAACTGCATATTCACTCCAGGAATACGCACCTATGTCAAATGAGTCAAATTGAAGCAAAACACATTTTTGGAGTGTCAGAATGCATAGATAGGAGGCAAATAAGCGTTCCATGGCTTTATTTCGCTTAGTTGCTTACTCTGGAGTAGAACTGCTTATTCACTCCAGGAATAAGCACATTTGTCAAATGAGTCAAATTGAAGCAAAACACATTGTTGGAGTGTCAGAATGCATAGATAGAAGGCAAATAAGCGTTCCATGGCTTTATTTCGCTTAGTTGCTTACTCTTGAGTAGAACTGCATATTCACTCCAGGAATAAGCACCTTTGTCAAATGAGTCAAATTGAAGCAAAACACATTGTTGGAGTGTCAGAATGCATAGAAAGAAGGCAAATAAGCGTTGCATGGCTTTATTTCGCTTAGTTGCTTACTCTTGAGTAGAACTGCATATTCACTCCAGGAATAAGCACCTTTCTAAAATGAGTCAAATTGAAGCAGAACACATTGTTGGAGTGTCAGAATGCATAGATCGATGGCAAATAAGCGTTCCATGGCTTTATTTCGCTTAGTTGCTTACTCTTGAGTAGAACTGCATATTCACTCCAGGAATAAGCACCTTTCTAAAATGAGTCAAATTGAAGCAAAACACATTGTTGGAGTGTCAGAATGCATAGAAAGAAGGCAAATAAGCGTTCCATGGCTTTATTTCGCTTAGTTGCTTATTCTTGAGTAGAACTGCATATTCACTCCAGGAATACGCACCTTTGTAAAATGAGTCAAATTGAAGCAGAACACATTGTTGGAGTGTCAGAATGCAAAGATAGAAGGCAAATAAGCGTTCCATGGCTTTATTTCGCTTAGTTGCTTACTCTTGAGTAGAACTGCATATTCACTCCAGGAATACGCACCTATGTCAAATGAGTCAAATTGAAGCAAAACACATTGTTGGAGTGTCAGGATGCATAGATAGAAGGCAAATAAGCGTTCCATGGCTTTATTTCGCTTAGTTGCTTACTCTTGAGTAGAACTGCATATTCACTCCAGGAATAAGCACCTTTGTAAAATGAGTCAAATTGAAGCAAAACACATTGTTGGAGTATCAGAATGCATAGATAGAAGGCAAATAAGCGTTCCATGGCTTTATTTCGCTTAGTTGCTTACTCTTGAGTAGAACTGCATATTCACTCCAGGAATACGCACCTATGTCAAATGAGTCAAATTGAAGCAAAACACATTTTTGGAGTGTCAGAATGCATAGATAGGAGGCAAATAAGCGTTCCATGGCTTTATTTCGCTTAGTTGCTTACTCTGGAGTAGAACTGCTTATTCACTCCAGGAATAAGCACATTTGTCAAATGAGTCAAATTGAAGCAAAACACATTGTTGGAGTGTCAGAATGCATAGATAGAAGGCAAATAAGCGTTCCATGGCTTTATTTCGCTTAGTTGCTTACTCTTGAGTAGAACTGCATATTCACTCCAGGAATAAGCACCTTTGTCAAATGAGTCAAATTGAAGCAAAACACATTGTTGGAGTGTCAGAATGCATAGAAAGAAGGCAAATAAGCGTTGCATGGCTTTATTTCGCTTAGTTGCTTACTCTTGAGTAGAACTGCATATTCACTCCAGGAATAAGCACCTTTCTAAAATGAGTCAAATTGAAGCAGAACACATTGTTGGAGTGTCAGAATGCATAGATCGATGGCAAATAAGCGTTCCATGGCTTTATTTCGCTTAGTTGCTTACTCTTGAGTAGAACTGCATATTCACTCCAGGAATACGCACATTTCTAAAATGAGTCAAATTGAAGCAAAACACATTGTTGGAGTGTCAGAATGCATAGAAAGAAGGCAAATAAGCGTTCCATGGCTTTATTTCGCTTAGTTGCTTACTCTTGAGTAGAACTGCACATTCACTCCAGGAATACGCACCTTTGTAAAATGAGTCAAATTGAAGCAGAACACATTGTTGGAGTGTCAGAATGCAAAGATAGAAGGCAAATAAGCGTTCCATGGCTTTATTTCGCTTAGTTGCTTACTCTTGAGTAGAACTGCATATTCACTCCAGGAATACGCACCTATGTCAAATGAGTCAAATTGAAGCAAAACACATTTTTGGAGTGTCAGAATGCATAGATAGAAGGCAAATAAGCGTTCCATGGCTTTATTTCGCTTAGTTGCTTACTCTTGAGTAGAACTGCATATTCACTCCAGGAATACGCACCTTTGTAAAATGAGTCAAATTGAAGCAGAACACATTGTTGGAGTGTCAGAATGAAAAGATAGAAGGCAAATAAGCGATCCATGGCTTTATTTCGCTTAGTGGCTTACTCTTGAGTAGAACTGCATATTCACTCCAGGAATACGCACCTATGTCAAATGAGTCAAATTGAAGCAAAACACATTGTTGGAGTGTCAGAATGCATAGATAGAAGGCAAATAAGCGTTCCATGGCTTTATTTCGCTTAGTTGCTTACTCTTGAGTAGAACTGCATATTCACTCCAGGAATAAGCACCTTTGTAAAATGAGTCAAATTGAAGCTGAACACATTGTTGGAGTGTCAGAATGCATAGATAGAAGGCAAATAAGCGTTCCATGGCTTTATTTCGCTTCGTTGCTTACTCTTGAGTAGAACTGCATATTCACTCCAGGAATAAGCACCTTTGTCAAATGAGTCAAATTGAAGCAAAACACATTGTTGGAGTGTCAGAATGCATAGATAGAAGGCAAATAAGCGTTGCATGGCTTTATTTCGCTTCGTTGCTTACTCTTGAGTAGAACTGCATATTCACTCCAGGAATAAGCACCTTTGTCAAATGAGTCAAATTGAAGCAAAACACATTGTTGGAGTGTCAGAATGCATAGATAGAAGGCAAATAAGCGTTCCATGGCTTTATTTCGCTTAGTTGCTTACTCTTGAGTAGAACTGCATATTCACTCCAGGAATAAGCACCTTTGTAAAATGAGTCAAATTGAAGCAAAACACATTGTTGGAGTTTCAGAATGCATAGATAGAAGGCAAATAAGCGTTACATGGCTTTATTTCGCTTAGTTGCTTACTCTTGAGTAGAACTGCATATTCACTCCAGGAATAAGCACCTTTGTCAAATGAGTCAAATTGAAGCTGAACACATTGTTGGAGTGTCAGGATGCATAGATAGAAGGCAAATAAGCGTTCCATGGCTTTATTTCGCTTCGTTGCTTACTCTTGAGTAGAACTGCATATTCACTCCAGGAATAAGCACCTTTGTAAAATGAGTCAAATTGAAGCAAAACACATTGTTGGAGTGTCAGAATGCATAGATAGAAGGCAAATAAGCGTTCCATGGCTTTATTTCGCTTAGTTGCTTACTCTTGAGTAGAACTGCATATTCACTCCAGGAATAAGCACCTTTGTCAAATGAGTCAAATTGAAGCAAAACACATTGTTGGAGTGTCAGAATGCATAGATAGAAGGCAAATAAGCGTTCCATGGCTTTATTTCGCTTCGTTGCTTACTCTTGAGTAGAACTGCATATTCACTCCAGGAATAAGCACCTTTGTCAAATGAGTCAAATTGAAGCAAAACACATTGTTGGAGTGTCAGAATGCATAGATAGAAGGCAAATAAGCGTTCCATGGCTTTATTTCGCTTAGTTGCTTACTCTTGAGTAGAACTGCATATTCACTCCAGGAATAAGCACCTATGTCAAATGAGTCAAATTGAAGCAAAACACATTTTTGGAGTGTCAGAATGCATAGATAGAAGGCAAATAAGCGTTCCATGGCTTTATTTCGCTTAGTTGCTTACTCTTGAGTAGAACTGCATATTCACTCCAGGAATACGCACCTTTGTAAAATGAGTCAAATTGAAGCAGAACACATTGTTGGAGTGTCAGAATGCAAAGATAGAAGGCAAATAAGCGATCCATGGCTTTATTTCGCTTAGTTGCTTACTCTTGAGTAGAACTGCATATTCACTCCAGGAATACGCACCTATGTCAAATGAGTCAAATTGAAGCAAAACACATTGTTGGAGTGTCAGAATGCATAGATAGAAGGCAAATAAGCGTTCCATGGCTTTATTTCGCTTCGTTGCTTACTCTTGAGTAGAACTGCATATTCACTCCAGGAATAAGCACCTTTGTAAAATGAGTCAAATTGAAGCAAAACACATTGTTGGAGTGTCAGAATGCATAGATAGAAGGCAAATAAGCGTTCCATGGCTTTATTTCGCTTAGTTGCTTACTCTTGAGTAGAACTGCATATTCACTCCAGGAATAAGCACCTTTGTCAAATGAGTCAAATTGAAGCAAAACACATTGTTGGAGTGTCAGAATGCATAGATAGAAGGCAAATAAGCGTTCCATGGCTTTATTTCGCTTCGTTGCTTACTCTTGAGTAGAACTGCATATTCACTCCAGGAATAAGCACCTTTGTCAAATGAGTCAAATTGAAGCAAAACACATTGTTGGAGTGTCAGAATGCATAGATAGAAGGCAAATAAGCGTTCCATGGCTTTATTTCGCTTAGTTGCTTACTCTTGAGTAGAACTGCATATTCACTCCAGGAATAAGCACCTATGTCAAATGAGTCAAATTGAAGCAAAACACATTTTTGGAGTGTCAGAATGCATAGATAGAAGGCAAATAAGCGTTCCATGGCTTTATTTCGCTTAGTTGCTTACTCTTGAGTAGAACTGCATATTCACTCCAGGAATACGCACCTTTGTAAAATGAGTCAAATTGAAGCAGAACACATTGTTGGAGTGTCAGAATGCAAAGATAGAAGGCAAATAAGCGATCCATGGCTTTATTTCGCTTAGTTGCTTACTCTTGAGTAGAACTGCATATTCACTCCAGGAATACGCACCTATGTCAAATGAGTCAAATTGAAGCAAAACACATTGTTGGAGTGTCAGAATGCATAGATAGAAGGCAAATAAGCGTTCCATGGCTTTATTTCGCTTAGTTGCTTACTCTTGAGTAGAACTGCATATTCACTCCAGGAATAAGCACCTTTGTAAAATGAGTCAAATTGAAGCTGAACACATTGTTGGAGTGTCAGAATGCATAGATAGAAGGCAAATAAGCGTTCCATGGCTTTATTTCGCTTCGTTGCTTACTCTTGAGTAGAACTGCATATTCACTCCAGGAATAAGCACCTTTGTCAAATGAGTCAAATTGAAGCAAAACACATTGTTGGAGTGTCAGAATGCATAGATAGAAGGCAAATAAGCGTTCCATGGCTTTATTTCGCTTCGTTGCTTACTCTTGAGTAGAACTGCATATTCACTCCAGGAATAAGCACCTTTGTCAAATGAGTCAAATTGAAGCAAAACACATTGTTGGAGTGTCAGAATGCATAGATAGAAGGCAAATAAGCGTTCCATGGCTTTATTTCGCTTAGTTGCTTACTCTTGAGTAGAACTGCATATTCACTCCAGGAATAAGCACCTTTGTAAAATGAGTCAAATTGAAGCAAAACACATTGTTGGAGTTTCAGAATGCATAGATAGAAGGCAAATAAGCGTTACATGGCTTTATTTCGCTTAGTTGCTTACTCTTGAGTAGAACTGCATATTCACTCCAGGAATAAGCACCTTTGTCAAATGAGTCAAATTGAAGCTGAACACATTGTTGGAGTGTCAGGATGCATAGATAGAAGGCAAATAAGCGTTCCATGGCTTTATTTCGCTTCGTTGCTTACTCTTGAGTAGAACTGCATATTCACTCCAGGAATAAGCACCTTTGTAAAATGAGTCAAATTGAAGCAAAACACATTGTTGGAGTGTCAGAATGCATAGATAGAAGGCAAATAAGCGTTCCATGGCTTTATTTCGCTTAGTTGCTTACTCTTGAGTAGAACTGCATATTCACTCCAGGAATAAGCACCTTTGTCAAATGAGTCAAATTGAAGCAAAACACATTGTTGGAGTGTCAGAATGCATAGATAGAAGGCAAATAAGCGTTCCATGGCTTTATTTCGCTTCGTTGCTTACTCTTGAGTAGAACTGCATATTCACTCCAGGAATAAGCACCTTTGTCAAATGAGTCAAATTGAAGCAAAACACATTGTTGGAGTGTCAGAATGCATAGATAGAAGGCAAATAAGCGTTCCATGGCTTTATTTCGCTTAGTTGCTTACTCTTGAGTAGAACTGCATATTCACTCCAGGAATAAGCACCTTTGTAAAATGAGTCAAATTGAAGCAAAACACATTGTTGGAGTGTCAGAATGCATAGATAGAAGGCAAATAAGCGTTCCATGGCTTTATTTCGCTTAGTTGCTTACTCTTGAGTAGAACTGCATATTCACTCCAGGAATAAGCACCTTTGTCAAATGAGTCAAATTGAAGCAAAACACATTGTTGGAGTGTCAGAATGCATAGAAAGAAGGCAAATAAGCGTTCCATGGCTTTATTTCGCTTAGTTGTTTACTCTTGAGTAGAACTGCATATTCACTCCAGGAATAAGCACCTTTGTCAAATGAGTCAAATTGAAGCAAAACACATTGTTGGAGTGTCAGAATGCATAGATAGAAGGCAAATAAGCGTTCCATGGCTTTATTTCGCTTAGTTGCTTACTCTTGAGTAGAACTGCATATTCACTCCAGGAATAAGCACCTTTGTCAAATGAGTCAAATTGAAGCAGAACACATTGTTGGAGTGTCAGGATGCATAGATAGAAGGCAAATAAGCGTTCCATGGCTTTATTTCGCTTAGTTGCTTACTCTTGAGTAGAACTGCATATTCACTCCAGGAATAAGCACCTTTGTAAAATGAGTCAAATTGAAGCAAAACACATTGTTGGAGTATCAGAATGCATAGATAGAAGGCAAATAAGCGTTCCATGGCTTTATTTCGCTTAGTTGCTTACTCTTGAGTAGAACTGCATATTCACTCCAGGAATACGCACCTATGTCAAATGAGTCAAATTGAAGCAAAACACATTTTTGGAGTGTCAGAATGCATAGATAGGAGGCAAATAAGCGTTCCATGGCTTTATTTCGCTTAGTTGCTTACTCTGGAGTAGAACTGCTTATTCACTCCAGGAATAAGCACATTTGTCAAATGAGTCAAATTGAAGCAAAACACATTGTTGGAGTGTCAGAATGCATAGATAGAAGGCAAATAAGCGTTCCATGGCTTTATTTCGCTTAGTTGCTTACTCTTGAGTAGAACTGCATATTCACTCCAGGAATAAGCACCTTTGTCAAATGAGTCAAATTGAAGCAAAACACATTCTTGGAGTGTCAGAATGCATAGAAAGAAGGCAAATAAGCGTTGCATGGCTTTATTTCGCTTAGTTGCTTACTCTTGAGAAGAACTGCATATTCACTCCAGGAATAAGCACCTTTCTAAAATGAGTCAAATTGAAGCAGAACACATTGTTGGAGTGTCAGAATGCATAGATCGATGGCAAATAAGCGTTCCATGGCTTTATTTCGCTTAGTTGCTTACTCTTGAGTAGAACTGCATATTCACTCCAGGAATACGCACCTTTCTAAAATGAGTCAAATTGAAGCAAAACACATTGTTGGAGTGTCAGAATGCATAGATAGAAGGCAATTAAGCGTTCCATGGCTTTATTTCGCTTAGTTGCTTACTCTTGAGTAGAACTGCATATTCACTCCAGGAATAAGCACCTTTGTCAAATGAGTCAAATTGAAGCAGAACACATTGTTGGAGTGTCAGGATGCATAGATAGAAGGCAAATAAGCGTTCCATGGCTTTATTTCGCTTAGTTGCTTACTGTTGAGTAGAACTGCATATTCACTCCAGGAATAGGCACCTTTGTCAAATGAGTCAAATTGAAGCAAAACACATTGTTGGAGTGTCAGAATGCATAGAAAGAAGGCAAATAAGCGTTCCATGGCTTTATTTCGCTTAGTTGCTTACTCTTGAGTAGAACTGCATATTCACTCCAGGAATAAGCACCTTTGTCAAATGAGTCAAATTGAAGCAGAACACATTGTTGGAGTGTCAGGATGCATAGATAGAAGGCAAATAAGCGTTCCATGGCTTGATTTCGCTTAGTTGCTTACTCTTGAGTAGAACTGCATATTCACTCCAGGAATAAGCACCTTTCTAAAATGAGTCAAATTGAAGCAGAACACATTGTTGGAGTGTCAGAATGCATAGATCGATGGCAAATAAGCGTTCCATGGCTTTATTTCGCTTAGTTGCTTACTCTTGAGTAGAACTGCATATTCACTCCAGGAATACGCACCTTTCTAAAATGAGTCAAATTGAAGCAAAAGACATTGTTGGAGTATCAGAATGCATAGATAGAAGGCAAATAAGCGTTCCATGGCTTTATTTCGCTTAGTTGCTTACTCTTGAGTAGAACTGCATATTCACTCCAGGAATACGCACCTATGTCAAATGAGTCAAATTGAAGCAAAACACATTTTTGGAGTGTCAGAATGCATAGATAGGAGGCAAATAAGCGTTCCATGGCTTTATTTCGCTTAGTTGCTTACTCTGGAGTAGAACTGCTTATTCACTCCAGGAATAAGCACATTTGTCAAATGAGTCAAATTGAAGCAAAACACATTGTTGGAGTGTCAGAATGCATAGATAGAAGGCAAATAAGCGTTCCATGGCTTTATTTCGCTTAGTTGCTTACTCTTGAGTAGAACTGCATATTCACTCCAGGAATAAGCACCTTTGTCAAATGAGTCAAATTGAAGCAAAACACATTGTTGGAGTGTCAGAATGCATAGATAGAAGGCAAATAAGCGTTCCATGGCTTTATTTCGCTTAGTTGCTTACTCTTGAGAAGAACTGCATATTCACTCCAGGAATAGGCACCTTTGTCAAATGAGTCAAATTGAAGCAGAACACATTGTTGGAGTGTCAGAATGCATAGAAAGAAGGCAAATAAGCGTTCCATGGCTTTATTTCGCTTAGTTGCTTACTCTTGAGTAGAACTGCATATTCACTCCAGGAATAAGCACCTTTGTCAAATGAGTCAAATTGAAGCAGAACACATTGTTGGAGTGTCAGGATGCATAGATAGAAGGCAAATAAGCGTTCCATGGCTTTATTTCGCTTAGTTGCTTACTCTTGAGTAGAACTGCATATTCACTCCAGGAATACGCACCTATGTCAAATGAGTCAAATTGAAGCAAAACACATTTTTGGAGTGTCAGAATGCATAGATAGGAGGCAAATAAGCGTTCCATGGCTTTATTTCGCTTAGTTGCTTACTCTTGAGTAGAACTGCATATTCACTCCAGGAATAAGCACCTTTGTCAAATGAGTCAAATTGAAGCTGAACACATTGTTGGAGTGTCAGAATGCATAGATAGAAGGCAAATAAGCGTTCCATGGCTTTATTTCGCTTCGTTGCTTACTCTTGAGTAGAACTGCATATTCACTCCAGGAATAAGCACCTTTGTCAAATGAGTCAAATTGAAGCAAAACACATTGTTGGAGTGTCAGAATGCATAGATAGAAGGCAAATAAGCGTTCCATGGCTTTATTTCGCTTAGTTGCTTACTCTTGAGTAGAACTGCATATTCACTCCAGGAATAAGCACCTTTGTAAAATGAGTCAAATTGAAGCAAAACACATTGTTGGAGTGTCAGAATGCATAGATAGAAGGCAAATAAGCGTTACATGGCTTTATTTCGCTTAGTTGCTTACTCTTGAGTAGAACTGCATATTCACTCCAGGAATAAGCACCTTTGTCAAATGAGTCAAATTGAAGCTGAACACATTGTTGGAGTGTCAGGATGCATAGATAGAAGGCAAATAAGCGTTCCATGGCTTTATTTCGCATAGTTGCTTACTCTTGAGTAGAACTGCATATTCACTCCAGGAATAAGCACCTTTGTAAAATGAGTCAAATTGAAGCAAAACACATTGTTGGAGTGTCAGAATGCATAGATAGAAGGCAAATAAGCGTTCCATGGCTTTATTTCGCTTAGTTGCTTACTCTTGAGTAGAACTGCATATTCACTCCAGGAATAAGCACATTTGTCAAATGAGTCAAATTGAAGCAAAACACATTGTTGGAGTGTCAGAATGCATAGATAGAAGGCAAATAAGCGTTCCATGGCTTTATTTCGCTTAGTTGCTTACTCTTGAGTAGAACTGCATATTCACTCCAGGAATAAGCACCTTTGTCAAATGAGTCAAATTGAAGCAGAACACATTGTTGGAGTGTCAGGATGCATAGATAGAAGGCAAATAAGCGTTCCATGGCTTTATTTCGCTTAGTTGCTTACTCTTGAGTAGAACTGCATATTCACTCCAGGAATACGCACCTATGTCAAATGAGTCAAATTGAAGCAGAACACATTGTTGGAGTGTCAGAATGCATAGATAGGAGGCAAATAAGCGTTCCATGGCTTTATTTCGCTTAGTTGCTTACTCTGGAGTAGAACTGCTTATTCACTCCAGGAATAAGCACATTTGTCAAATGAGTCAAATTGAAGCAAAACACATTGTTGGAGTGTCAGAATGCATAGATAGAAGGCAAATAAGCGTTCCATGGCTTTATTTCGCTTAGTTGCTTACTCTTGAGTAGAACTGCATATTCACTCCAGGAATAAGCACCTTTGTCAAATGAGTCAAATTGAAGCAAAACACATTGTTGGAGTGTCAGAATGCATAGAAAGAAGGCAAATAAGCGTTCCATGGCTTTATTTCGCTTAGTTGTTTACTCTTGAGTAGAACTGCATATTCACTCCAGGAATAAGCACCTTTGTCAAATGAGTCAAATTGAAGCAAAACACATTGTTGGAGTGTCAGAATGCATAGATAGAAGGCAAATAAGCGTTCCATGGCTTTATTTCGCTTAGTTGCTTACTCTTGAGTAGAACTGCATATTCACTCCAGGAATAAGCACCTTTGTCAAATGAGTCAAATTGAAGCAGAACACATTGTTGGAGTGTCAGGATGCATAGATAGAAGGCAAATAAGCGTTCCATGGCTTTATTTCGCTTAGTTGCTTACTCTTGAGTAGAACTGCATATTCACTCCAGGAATAAGCACCTTTGTAAAATGAGTCAAATTGAAGCAAAACACATTGTTGGAGTATCAGAATGCATAGATAGGAGGCAAATAAGCGTTCCATGGCTTTATTTCGCTTAGTTGCTTACTCTTGAGTAGAACTGCATATTCACTCCAGGAATACGCACCTATGTCAAATGAGTCAAATTGAAGCAAAACACATTTTTGGAGTGTCAGAATGCATAGATAGGAGGCAAATAAGCGTTCCATGGCTTTATTTCGCTTAGTTGCTTACTCTGGAGTAGAACTGCTTATTCACTCCAGGAATAAGCACATTTGTCAAATGAGTCAAATTGAAGCAAAACACATTGTTGGAGTGTCAGAATGCATAGATAGAAGGCAAATAAGCGTTCCATGGCTTTATTTCGCTTAGTTGCTTACTCTTGAGTAGAACTGCATATTCACTCCAGGAATAAGCACCTTTGTCAAATGAGTCAAATTGAAGCAAAACACATTGTTGGAGTGTCAGAATGCATAGAAAGAAAGCAAATAAGTGTTGCATGGCTTTATTTCGCTTAGTTGCTTACTCTTGAGTAGAACTGCATATTCACTCCAGGAATAAGCACCTTTCTAAAATGAGTCAAATTGAAGCAGAACACATTGTTGGAGTGTCAGAATGCATAGATCGATGGCAAATAAGCGTTCCATGGCTTTATTTTGCTTAGTTGCTTACTCTTGAGTAGAACTGCATATTCACTCCAGGAATACGCACCTTTCTAAAATGAGTCAAATTGAAGCAAAACACATTGTTGGAGTGTCAGAATGCATAGAAAGAAGGCAAATAAGCGTTCCATGGCTTTATTTCGCTTAGTTGCTTACTCTTGAGTAGAACTGCATATTCACTCCAGGAATACGCACCTTTGTAAAATGAGTCAAATTGAAGCAGAACACATTGTTGGAGTGTCAGAATGCAAAGATAGAAGGCAAATAAGCGTTCCATGGCTTTATTTCGCTTAGTTGCTTACTCTTGAGTAGAACTGCATATTCACTCCAGGAATACGCACCTATGTCAAATGAGTCAAATTGAAGCAAAACACATTTTTGGAGTGTCAGAATGCATAGATAGAAGGCAAATAAGCGTTCCATGGCTTTATTTCGCTTAGTTGCTTACTCTTGAGTAGAACTGCATATTCACTCCAGGAATACGCACCTTTGTAAAATGAGTCAAATTGAAGCAAAACACATTGTTGGAGTGTCAGAATGCATAGAAAGAAGGCAAATAAGCGTTCCATGGCTTTATTTCGCTTAGTTGCTTACTCTTGAGTAGAACTGCATATTCACTCCAGGAATACGCACCTTTGTAAAATGAGTCAAATTGAAGCAGAACACATTGTTGGAGTGTCAGAATGCGAAGATAGAAGGCAAATAAGCGTTCCATGGCTTTATTTCGCTTAGTTGCTTACTCTTGAGTAGAACTGCATATTCACTCCAGGAATACGCACCTTTGTAAAATGAGTCAAATTGAAGCAAAACACATTGTTGGAGTGTCAGAATGCATAGAAAGAAGGCAAATAAGCGTTCCATGGCTTTATTTCGCTTAGTTGCTTACTCTTGAGTAGAACTGCATATTCACTCCAGGAAGAAAGACCTTTGTAAAATGAGTCAAATTGAAGCAAAACACATTTTTGGAGTGTCAGAATGCATAGATAGAAGGCAAATAAGCGTTCCATGGCTTTATTTCGCTTAGTTGCTTACTCTTGAGTAGAACTGCATATTCACTCCAGGAATAAGCACATTTGTCAAATAAGTCAAATTGAAGCAAAACACATTGTTGGAGTGTCAGAATGCATAGATAGGAGGCAAATAAGCGTTCCATGGCTTTATTTCGCTTAGTTGCTTACTCTTGAGTAGAACTGCATATTCACTCCAGGAATAAGCACCTTTGTCAAATGAGTCAAATTGAAGCTGAACACATTGTTGGAGTGTCAGAATGCATAGATAGAAGGCAAATAAGCGTTCGATGGCTTTATTTCGCTTCGTTGCTTACTCTTGAGTAGAACTGCATATTCACTCCAGGAATAAGCACCTTTGTCAAATGAGTCAAATTGAAGCAAAACACATTGTTGGAGTGTCAGAATGCATAGATAGAAGGCAAATAAGCGTTCCATGGCTTTATTTCGCTTAGTTGCTTACTCTTGAGTAGAACTGCATATTCACTCCAGGAATAAGCACCTTTGTAAAATGAGTCAAATTGAAGCAAAACACATTGTTGGAGTGTCAGAATGCATAGATAGAAGGCAAATAAGCGTTCCATGGCTTTATTTCGCTTAGTTGCTTACTCTTGAGTAGAACTGCATATTCACTCCAGGAATAAGCACCTTTGTCAAATGAGTCAAATTGAAGCTGAACACATTGTTGGAGTGTCAGGATGCATAGATAGAAGGCAAATAAGCGTTCCATGGCTTTATTTCGCATAGTTGCTTACTCTTGAGTAGAACTGCATATTCACTCCAGGAATAAGCACCTTTGTAAAATGAGTCAAATTGAAGCAAAACACATTGTTGGAGTGTCAGAATGCATAGATAGAAGGCAAATAAGCGTTCCATGGCTTTATTTCGCTTAGTTGCTTACTCTTGAGTAGAACTGCATATTCACTCCAGGAATAAGCACATTTGTCAAATGAGTCAAATTGAAGCAAAACACATTGTTGGAGTGTCAGAATGCATAGATAGAAGGCAAATAAGCGTTCCATGGCTTTATTTCGCTTAGTTGCTTACTCTTGAGTAGAACTGCATATTCACTCCAGGAATAAGCACCTTTGTCAAATGAGTCAAATTGAAGCAGAACACATTGTTGGAGTGTCAGGATGCATAGATAGAAGGCAAATAAGCGTTCCATGGCTTTATTTCGCTTAGTTGCTTACTCTTGAGTAGAACTGCATATTCACTCCAGGAATAAGCACCTTTGTAAAATGAGTCAAATTGAAGCAAAACACATTGTTGGAGTATCAGAATGCATAGATAGAAGGCAAATAAGCGTTCCATGGCTTTATTTCGCTTAGTTGCTTACTCTTGAGTAGAACTGCATATTCACTCCAGGAATACGCACCTATGTCAAATGAGTCAAATTGAAGCAAAACACATTTTTGGAGTGTCAGAATGCATAGATAGGAGGCAAATAAGCGTTCCATGGCTTTATTTCGCTTAGTTGCTTACTCTTGAGTAGAACTGCATATTCACTCCAGGAATAAGCACCTTTGTCAAATGAGTCAAATTGAAGCAAAACACATTGTTGGAGTGTCAGAATGCATAGAAAGAAAGCAAATAAGCGTTGCATGGCTTTATTTCGCTTAGTTGCTTACTCTTGAGTAGAACTGCATATTCACTCCAGGAATAAGCACCTTTCTAAAATGAGTCAAATTGAAGCAGAACACATTGTTGGAGTGTCAGAATGCATAGATCGATGGCAAATAAGCGTTCCATGGCTTTATTTCGCTTAGTTGCTTACTCTTGAGTAGAACTGCATATTCACTCCAGGAATACGCACCTTTCTAAAATGAGTCAAATTGAAGCAAAACACATTGTTGGAGTGTCAGAATGCATAGATAGAAGGCAAATAAGCGTTCCATGGCTTTATTTCGCTTAGTTGCTTACTCTTGAGTAGAACTGCATATTCACTCCAGGAATAAGCACATTTGTCAAATGAGTCAAATTGAAGCAAAACACATTGTTGGAGTGTCAGAATGCATAGATAGAAGGCAAATAAGCGTTCCATGGCTTTATTTCGCTTAGTTGCTTACTCTTGAGTAGAACTGCATATTCACTCCAGGAATAAGCACCTTTGTCAAATGAGTCAAATTGAAGCAGAACACATTGTTGGAGTGTCAGGATGCATAGATAGAAGGCAAATAAGCGTTCCATGGCTTTATTTCGCTTAGTTGCTTACTCTTGAGTAGAACTGCATATTCACTCCAGGAATAAGCACCTTTGTAAAATGAGTCAAATTGAAGCAAAACACATTGTTGGAGTATCAGAATGCATAGATAGAAGGCAAATAAGCGTTCCATGGCTTTATTTCGCTTAGTTGCTTACTCTTGAGTAGAACTGCATATTCACTCCAGGAATACGCACCTATGTCAAATGAGTCAAATTGAAGCAAAACACATTTTTGGAGTGTCAGAATGCATAGATAGGAGGCAAATAAGCGTTCCATGGCTTTATTTCGCTTAGTTGCTTACTCTTGAGTAGAACTGCATATTCACTCCAGGAATAAGCACCTTTGTCAAATGAGTCAAATTGAAGCAAAACACATTGTTGGAGTGTCAGAATGCATAGAAAGAAAGCAAATAAGCGTTGCATGGCTTTATTTCGCTTAGTTGCTTACTCTTGAGTAGAACTGCATATTCACTCCAGGAATAAGCACCTTTCTAAAATGAGTCAAATTGAAGCAGAACACATTGTTGGAGTGTCAGAATGCATAGATCGATGGCAAATAAGCGTTCCATGGCTTTATTTCGCTTAGTTGCTTACTCTTGAGTAGAACTGCATATTCACTCCAGGAATACGCACCTTTCTAAAATGAGTCAAATTGAAGCAAAACACATTGTTGGAGTGTCAGAATGCATAGAAAGAAGGCAAATAAGCGTTCCATGGCTTTATTTCGCTTAGTTGCTTACTCTTGAGTAGAACTGCATATTCACTCCAGGAATACGCACCTTTGTAAAATGAGTCAAATTGAAGCAGAACACATTGTTGGAGTGTCAGAATGCAAAGATAGAAGGCAAATAAGCGTTCCATGGCTTTATTTCGCTTAGTTGCTTACTCTTGAGTAGAACTGCATATTCACTCCAGGAATACGCACCTATATCAAATGAGTCAAATTGAAGCAAAACACATTTTTGGAGTGTCAGAATGCATAGATAGAAGGCAAATAAGCGTTCCATGGCTTTATTTCGCTTAGTTGCTTACTCTTGAGTAGAACTGCATATTCACTCCAGGAATACGCACCTTTGTAAAATGAGTCAAATTGAAGCAAAACACATTGTTGGAGTGTCAGAATGCATAGAAAGAAGGCAAATAAGCGTTCCATGGCTTTATTTCGCTTAGTTGCTTACTCTTGAGTAGAACTGCATATTCACTCCAGGAAGAAAGACCTTTGTAAAATGAGTCAAATTGAAGCAAAACACATTGTTGGAGTGTCAGAATGCATAGATAGGAGGCAAATAAGCGTTCCATGGCTTTATTTCGCTTAGTTGCTTACTCTTGAGTAGAACTGCATATTCACTCCAGGAATAAGCACCTTTGTCAAATGAGTCAAATTGAAGCTGAACACATTGTTGGAGTGTCAGAATGCATAGATAGAAGGCAAATAAGCGTTCGATGGCTTTATTTCGCTTCGTTGCTTACTCTTGAGTAGAACTGCATATTCACTCCAGGAATAAGCACCTTTGTCAAATGAGTCAAATTGAAGCAAAACACATTGTTGGAGTGTCAGAATGCATAGATAGAAGGCAAATAAGCGTTCCATGGCTTTATTTCGCTTAGTTGCTTACTCTTGAGTAGAACTGCATATTCACTCCAGGAATAAGCACCTTTGTAAAATGAGTCAAATTGAAGCAAAACACATTGTTGGAGTGTCAGAATGCATAGATAGAAGGCAAATAAGCGTTACATGGCTTTATTTCGCTTAGTTGCTTACTCTTGAGTAGAACTGCATATTCACTCCAGGAATAAGCACCTTTGTCAAATGAGTCAAATTGAAGCTGAACACATTGTTGGAGTGTCAGGATGCATAGATAGAAGGCAAATAAGCGTTCCATGGCTTTATTTCGCATAGTTGCTTACTCTTGAGTAGAACTGCATATTCACTCCAGGAATACGCACCTATGTCAAATGAGTCAAATTGAAGCAAAACACATTTTTGGAGTGTCAGAATGCATAGATAGGAGGCAAATAAGCGTTCCATGGCTTTATTTCGCTTAGTTGCTTACTCTGGAGTAGAACTGCTTATTCACTCCAGGAATAAGCACATTTGTCAAATGAGTCAAATTGAAGCAAAACACATTGTTGGAGTGTCAGAATGCATAGATAGAAGGCAAATAAGCGTTCCATGGCTTTATTTCGCTTAGTTGCTTACTCTTGAGTAGAACTGCATATTCACTCCAGGAATAAGCACCTTTGTCAAATGAGTCAAATTGAAGCAAAACACATTGTTGGAGTGTCAGAATGCATAGAAAGAAAGCAAATAAGCGTTGCATGGCTTTATTTCGCTTAGTTGCTTACTCTTGAGTAGAACTGCATATTCACTCCAGGAATAAGCACCTTTCTAAAATGAGTCAAATTGAAGCAGAACACATTGTTGGAGTGTCAGAATGCATAGATCGATGGCAAATAAGCGTTCCATGGCTTTATTTTGCTTAGTTGCTTACTCTTGAGTAGAACTGCATATTCACTCCAGGAATACGCACCTTTCTAAAATGAGTCAAATTGAAGCAAAACACATTGTTGGAGTGTCAGAATGCATAGAAAGAAGGCAAATAAGCGTTCCATGGCTTTATTTCGCTTAGTTGCTTACTCTTGAGTAGAACTGCATATTCACTCCAGGAATACGCACCTATGTCAAATGAGTCAAATTGAAGCAAAACACATTTTTGGAGTGTCAGAATGCATAGATAGAAGGCAAATAAGCGTTCCATGGCTTTATTTCGCTTAGTTGCTTACTCTTGAGTAGAACTGCATATTCACTCCAGGAATACGCACCTTTGTAAAATGAGTCAAATTGAAGCAAAACACATTGTTGGAGTGTCAGAATGCATAGAAAGAAGGCAAATAAGCGTTCCATGGCTTTATTTCGCTAAGTTGCTTACTCTTGAGTAGAACTGCATATTCACTCCAGGAATACGCACCTTTGTAAAATGAGTCAAATTGAAGCAGAACACATTGTTGGAGTGTCAGAATGCGAAGATAGAAGGCAAATAAGCGTTCCATGGCTTTATTTCGCTTAGTTGCTTACTCTTGAGTAGAACTGCATATTCACTCCAGGAATACGCACCTTTGTAAAATGAGTCAAATTGAAGCAAAACACATTGTTGGAGTGTCAGAATGCATAGAAAGAAGGCAAATAAGCGTTCCATGGCTTTATTTCGCTTAGTTGCTTACTCTTGAGTAGAACTGCATATTCACTCCAGGAAGAAAGACCTTTGTAAAATGAGTCAAATTGAAGCAAAACACATTTTTGGAGTGTCAGAATGCATAGATAGAAGGCACATAAGCGTTCCATGGCTTTATTTCGCTTAGTTGCTTACTCTTGAGTAGAACTGCATATTCACTCCAGGAATAAGCACATTTGTCAAATAAGTCAAATTGAAGCAAAACACATTGTTGGAGTGTCAGAATGCATAGATAGGAGGCAAATAAGCGTTCCATGGCTTTATTTCGCTTAGTTGCTTACTCTTGAGTAGAACTGCATATTCACTCCAGGAATAAGCACCTTTGTCAAATGAGTCAAATTGAAGCTGAACACATTGTTGGAGTGTCAGAATGCATAGATAGAAGGCAAATAAGCGTTCGATGGCTTTATTTCGCTTCGTTGCTTACTCTTGAGTAGAACTGCATATTCACTCCAGGAATAAGCACCTTTGTCAAATGAGTCAAATTGAAGCAAAACACATTGTTGGAGTGTCAGAATGCATAGATAGAAGGCAAATAAGCGTTCCATGGCTTTATTTCGCTTAGTTGCTTACTCTTGAGTAGAACTGCATATTCACTCCAGGAATAAGCACCTTTGTAAAATGAGTCAAATTGAAGCAAAACACATTGTTGGAGTGTCAGAATGCATAGATAGAAGGCAAATAAGCGTTCCATGGCTTTATTTCGCTTAGTTGCTTACTCTTGAGTAGAACTGCATATTCACTCCAGGAATAAGCACCTTTGTCAAATGAGTCAAATTGAAGCTGAACACATTGTTGGAGTGTCAGGATGCATAGATAGAAGGCAAATAAGCGTTCCATGGCTTTATTTCGCATAGTTGCTTACTCTTGAGTAGAACTGCATATTCACTCCAGGAATAAGCACCTTTGTAAAATGAGTCAAATTGAAGCAAAACACATTGTTGGAGTGTCAGAATGCATAGATAGAAGGCAAATAAGCGTTCCATGGCTTTATTTCGCTTAGTTGCTTACTCTTGAGTAGAACTGCATATTCACTCCAGGAATAAGCACATTTGTCAAATGAGTCAAATTTAAGCAAAACACATTGTTGGAGTGTCAGAATGCATAGATAGAAGGCAAATAAGCGTTCCATGGCTTTATTTCGCTTAGTTGCTTACTCTTGAGTAGAACTGCATATTCACTCCAGGAATAAGCACCTTTGTCAAATGAGTCAAATTGAAGCAGAACACATTGTTGGAGTGTCAGGATGCATAGATAGAAGGCAAATAAGCGTTCCATGGCTTTATTTCGCTTAGTTGCTTACTCTTGAGTAGAACTGCATATTCACTCCAGGAATAAGCACCTTTGTCAAATGAGTCAAATTGAAGCAAAACACATTGTTGGAGTATCAGAATGCATAGATAGAAGGCAAATAAGCGTTCCATGGCTTTATTTCGCTTAGTTGCTTACTCTTGAGTAGAACTGCATATTCACTCCAGGAATACGCACCTATGTCAAATGAGTCAAATTGAAGCAAAACACATTTTTGGAGTGTCAGAATGCATAGATAGGAGGCAAATAAGCGTTCCATGGCTTTATTTCGCTTAGTTGCTTACTCTGGAGTAGAACTGCTTATTCACTCCAGGAATAAGCACATTTGTCAAATGAGTCAAATTGAAGCAAAACACATTGTTGGAGTGTCAGAATGCATAGATAGAAGGCAAATAAGCGTTCCATGGCTTTATTTCGCTTAGTTGCTTACTCTTGAGTAGAACTGCATATTCACTCCAGGAATAAGCACCTTTGTCAAATGAGTCAAATTGAAGCAAAACACATTGTTGGAGTGTCAGAATGCATAGAAAGAAAGCAAATAAGCGTTGCATGGCTTTATTTCGCTTAGTTGCTTACTCTTGAGTAGAACTGCATATTCACTCCAGGAATAAGCACCTTTCTAAAATGAGTCAAATTGAAGCAGAACACATTGTTGGAGTGTCAGAATGCATAGATCGATGGCAAATAAGCGTTCCATGGCTTTATTTCGCTTAGTTGCTTACTCTTGAGTAGAACTGCATATTCACTCCAGGAATACGCACCTTTCTAAAATGAGTCAAATTGAAGCAAAACACATTGTTGGAGTGTCAGAATGCATAGAAAGAAGGCAAATAAGCGTTCCATGGCTTTATTTCGCTTAGTTGCTTACTCTTGAGTAGAACTGCATATTCACTCCAGGAATACGCACCTTTGTAAAATGAGTCAAATTGAAGCAGAACACATTGTTGGAGTGTCAGAATGCAAAGATAGAAGGCAAATAAGCGTTCCATGGCTTTATTTCGCTTAGTTGCTTACTCTTGAGTAGAACTGCATATTCACTCCAGGAATACGCACCTATGTCAAATGAGTCAAATTGAAGCAAAACACATTTTTGGAGTGTCAGAATGCATAGATAGAAGGCAAATAAGCGTTCCATGGCTTTATTTCGCTTAGTTGCTTACTCTTGAGTAGAACTGCATATTCACTCCAGGAATACGCACCTTTGTAAAATGAGTCAAATTGAAGCAAAACACATTGTTGGAGTGTCAGAATGCATAGAAAGAAGGCAAATAAGCGTTCCATGGCTTTATTTCGCTTAGTTGCTTACTCTTGAGTAGAACTGCATATTCACTCCAGGAAGAAAGACCTTTGTAAAATGAGTCAAATTGAAGCAAAACACATTTTTGGAGTGTCAGAATGCATAGATAGAAGGCAAATAAGCGTTCCATGGCTTTATTTCGCTTAGTTGCTTACTCTTGAGTAGAACTGCATATTCACTCCAGGAATAAGCACATTTGTCAAATAAGTCAAATTGAAGCAAAACACATTGTTGGAGTGTCAGAATGCATAGATAGGAGGCAAATAAGCGTTCCATGGCTTTATTTCGCTTAGTTGCTTACTCTTGAGTAGAACTGCATATTCACTCCAGGAATAAGCACCTTTGTCAAATGAGTCAAATTGAAGCTGAACACATTGTTGGAGTGTCAGAATGCATAGATAGAAGGCAAATAAGCGTTCGATGGCTTTATTTCGCTTCGTTGCTTACTCTTGAGTAGAACTGCATATTCACTCCAGGAATAAGCACCTTTGTCAAATGAGTCAAATTGAAGCAAAACACATTGTTGGAGTGTCAGAATGCATAGATAGAAGGCAAATAAGCGTTCCATGGCTTTATTTCGCTTACTTGCTTAC
The DNA here is from genome assembly GCF_965207765.1 of Zootoca vivipara. Taxonomy (NCBI): domain Eukaryota; kingdom Metazoa; phylum Chordata; class Lepidosauria; order Squamata; family Lacertidae; genus Zootoca; species Zootoca vivipara. The sequence continues at coordinate 2,678,870 of NC_142599.1, forward strand.
TCTTGAGTAGAACTGCATATTCACTCCAGGAATAAGCACCTTTGTAAAATGAGTCAAATTGAAGCAAAACACATTGTTGGAGTGTCAGAATGCATAGATAGAAGGCAAATAAGCGTTACATGGCTTTATTTCGCTTAGTTGCTTACTCTTGAGTAGAACTGCATATTCACTCCAGGAATAAGCACCTTTGTCAAATGAGTCAAATTGAAGCTGAACACATTGTTGGAGTGTCAGGATGCATAGATAGAAGGCAAATAAGCGTTCCATGGCTTTATTTCGCATAGTTGCTTACTCTTGAGTAGAACTGCATATTCACTCCAGGAATAAGCACCTTTGTAAAATGAGTCAAATTGAAGCAAAACACATTGTTGGAGTGTCAGAATGCATAGATAGAAGGCAAATAAGCGTTCCATGGCTTTATTTCGCTTAGTTGCTTACTCTTGAGTAGAACTGCATATTCACTCCAGGAATAAGCACATTTGTCAAATGAGTCAAATTGAAGCAAAACACATTGTTGGAGTGTCAGAATGCATAGATAGAAGGCAAATAAGCGTTCCATGGCTTTATTTCGCTTAGTTGCTTACTCTTGAGTAGAACTGCATATTCACTCCAGGAATAAGCACCTTTGTCAAATGAGTCAAATTGAAGCAGAACACATTGTTGGAGTGTCAGGATGCATAGATAGAAGGCAAATAAGCGTTCCATGGCTTTATTTCGCTTAGTTGCTTACTCTTGAGTAGAACTGCATATTCACTCCAGGAATAAGCACCTTTGTAAAATGAGTCAAATTGAAGCAAAACACATTGTTGGAGTATCAGAATGCATAGATAGAAGGCAAATAAGCGTTCCATGGCTTTATTTCGCTTAGTTGCTTACTCTTGAGTAGAACTGCATATTCACTCCAGGAATACGCACCTATGTCAAATGAGTCAAATTGAAGCAAAACACATTTTTGGAGTGTCAGAATGCATAGATAGGAGGCAAATAAGCGTTCCATGGCTTTATTTCGCTTAGTTGCTTACTCTGGAGTAGAACTGCTTATTCACTCCAGGAATAAGCACATTTGTCAAATGAGTCAAATTGAAGCAAAACACATTGTTGGAGTGTCAGAATGCATAGATAGAAGGCAAATAAGCGTTCCATGGCTTTATTTCGCTTAGTTGCTTACTCTTGAGTAGAACTGCATATTCACTCCAGGAATAAGCACCTTTGTCAAATGAGTCAAATTGAAGCAAAACACATTGTTGGAGTGTCAGAATGCATAGAAAGAAAGCAAATAAGCGTTGCATGGCTTTATTTCGCTTAGTTGCTTACTCTTGAGTAGAACTGCATATTCACTCCAGGAATAAGCACCTTTCTAAAATGAGTCAAATTGAAGCAGAACACATTGTTGGAGTGTCAGAATGCATAGATCGATGGCAAATAAGCGTTCCATGGCTTTATTTCGCTTAGTTGCTTACTCTTGAGTAGAACTGCATATTCACTCCAGGAATACGCACCTTTCTAAAATGAGTCAAATTGAAGCAAAACACATTGTTGGAGTGTCAGAATGCATAGAAAGAAGGCAAATAAGCATTCCATGGCTTTATTTCGCTTAGTTGCTTACTCTTGAGTAGAACTGCATATTCACTCCAGGAATACGCACCTTTGTAAAATGAGTCAAATTGAAGCAGAACACATTGTTGGAGTGTCAGAATGCAAAGATAGAAGGCAAATAAGCGTTCCATGGCTTTATTTCGCTTAGTTGCTTACTCTTGAGTAGAACTGCATATTCACTCCAGGAATACGCACCTATGTCAAATGAGTCAAATTGAAGCAAAACACATTTTTGGAGTGTCAGAATGCATAGATAGAAGGCAAATAAGCGTTCCATGGCTTTATTTCGCTTAGTTGCTTACTCTTGAGTAGAACTGCATATTCACTCCAGGAATACGCACCTTTGTAAAATGAGTCAAATTGAAGCAAAACACATTGTTGGAGTGTCAGAATGCATAGATAGAAGGCAAATAAGCGTTCCATGGCTTTATTTCGCTTAGTTGCTTACTCTTGAGTAGAACTGCATATTCACTCCAGGAATAAGCACCTTTGTCAAATGAGTCAAATTGAAGCAAAACACATTGTTGGAGTGTCAGAATGCATAGAAAGAAGGCAAATAAGCGTTGCATGGCTTTATTTCGCTTAGTTGCTTACTCTTGAGTAGAACTGCATATTCACTCCAGGAATACGCACCTTTGTAAAATGAGTCAAATTGAAGCAGAACACATTGTTGGAGTGTCAGAATGCAAAGATAGAAGGCAAATAAGCGTTCCATGGCTTTATTTCGCTTAGTTGCTTACTCTTGAGTAGAACTGCATATTCACTCCAGGAATACGCACCTATGTCAAATGAGTCAAATTGAAGCAAAACACATTTTTGGAGTGTCAGAATGCATAGATAGAAGGCAAATAAGCGTTCCATGGCTTTATTTCGCTTAGTTGCTTACTCTTGAGTAGAACTGCATATTCACTCCAGGAATACGCACCTTTGTGAAATGAGTCAAATTGAAGCAAAACACATTGTTGGAGTGTCAGAATGCATAGAAAGAAGGCAAATAAGCGTTCCATGGCTTTATTTCGCTTAGTTGCTTACTCTTGAGTAGAACTGCATATTCACTCCAGGAAGAAAGACCTTTGTAAAATGAGTCAAATTGAAGCAAAACACATTTTTGGAGTGTCAGAATGCATAGATAGAAGGCAAATAAGCGTTCCATGGCTTTATTTCGCTTAGTTGCTTACTCTTGAGTAGAACTGCATATTCACTCCAGGAATAAGCACATTTGTCAAATAAGTCAAATTGAAGCAAAACACATTGTTGGAGTGTCAGAATGCATAGATAGGAGGCAAATAAGCGTTCCATGGCTTTATTTCGCTTAGTTGCTTACTCTTGAGTAGAACTGCATATTCACTCCAGGAATAAGCACCTTTGTCAAATGAGTCAAATTGAAGCTGAACACATTGTTGGAGTGTCAGAATGCATAGATAGAAGGCAAATAAGCGTTCGATGGCTTTATTTCGCTTCGTTGCTTACTCTTGAGTAGAACTGCATATTCACTCCAGGAATAAGCACCTTTGTCAAATGAGTCAAATTGAAGCAAAACACATTGTTGGAGTGTCAGAATGCATAGATAGAAGGCAAATAAGCGTTCCATGGCTTTATTTCGCTTAGTTGCTTACTCTTGAGTAGAACTGCATATTCACTCCAGGAATAAGCACCTTTGTAAAATGAGTCAAATTGAAGCAAAACACATTGTTGGAGTGTCAGAATGCATAGATAGAAGGCAAATAAGCGTTACATGGCTTTATTTCGCTTAGTTGCTTACTCTTGAGTAGAACTGCATATTCACTCCAGGAATAAGCACCTTTGTCAAATGAGTCAAATTGAAGCTGAACACATTGTTGGAGTGTCAGGATGCATAGATAGAAGGCAAATAAGCGTTCCATGGCTTTATTTCGCATAGTTGCTTACTCTTGAGTAGAACTGCATATTCACTCCAGGAATAAGCACCTTTGTAAAATGAGTCAAATTGAAGCAAAACACATTGTTGGAGTGTCAGAATGCATAGATAGAAGGCAAATAAGCGTTCCATGGCTTTATTTCGCTTAGTTGCTTACTCTTGAGTAGAACTGCATATTCACTCCAGGAATAAGCACATTTGTCAAATGAGTCAAATTGAAGCAAAACACATTGTTGGAGTGTCAGAATGCATAGATAGAAGGCAAATAAGCGTTCCATGGCTTTATTTCGCTTAGTTGCTTACTCTTGAGTAGAACTGCATATTCACTCCAGGAATAAGCACCTTTGTCAAATGAGTCAAATTGAAGCAGAACACATTGTTGGAGTGTCAGGATGCATAGATAGAAGGCAAATAAGCGTTCCATGGCTTTATTTCGCTTAGTTGCTTACTCTTGAGTAGAACTGCATATTCACTCCAGGAATAAGCACCTTTGTAAAATGAGTCAAATTGAAGCAAAACACATTGTTGGAGTATCAGAATGCATAGATAGAAGGCAAATAAGCGTTCCATGGCTTGATTTCGCTTAGTTGCTTACTCTTGAGTAGAACTGCATATTCACTCCAGGAATACGCACCTATGTCAAATGAGTCAAATTGAAGCAAAACACATTTTTTGGAGTGTCAGAATGCATAGATAGGAGGCAAATAAGCGTTCCATGGCTTTATTTCGCTTAGTTGCTTACTCTGGAGTAGAACTGCTTATTCACTCCAGGAATAAGCACATTTGTCAAATGAGTCAAATTGAAGCAAAACACATTGTTGGAGTGTCAGAATGCATAGATAGAAGGCAAATAAGCGTTCCATGGCTTTATTTCGCTTAGTTGCTTACTCTTGAGTAGAACTGCATATTCACTCCAGGAATAAGCACCTTTGTCAAATGAGTCAAATTGAAGCAAAACACATTGTTGGAGTGTCAGAATGCATAGAAAGAAAGCAAATAAGCGTTGCATGGCTTTATTTCGCTTAGTTGCTTACTCTTGAGTAGAACTGCATATTCACTCCAGGAATAAGCACCTTTCTAAAATGAGTCAAATTGAAGCAGAACACATTGTTGGAGTGTCAGAATGCATAGATCGATGGCAAATAAGCGTTCCATGGCTTTATTTCGCTTAGTTGCTTACTCTTGAGTAGAACTGCATATTCACTCCAGGAATACGCACCTTTCTAAAATGAGTCAAATTGAAGCAAAACACATTGTTGGAGTGTCAGAATGCATAGAAAGAAGGCAAATAAGCATTCCATGGCTTTATTTCGCTTAGTTGCTTACTCTTGAGTAGAACTGCATATTCACTCCAGGAATACGCACCTTTGTAAAATGAGTCAAATTGAAGCAGAACACATTGTTGGAGTGTCAGAATGCAAAGATAGAAGGCAAATAAGCGTTCCATGGCTTTATTTCGCTTAGTTGCTTACTCTTGAGTAGAACTGCATATTCACTCCAGGAATACGCACCTATGTCAAATGAGTCAAATTGAAGCAAAACACATTTTTGGAGTGTCAGAATGCATAGATAGAAGGCAAATAAGCGTTCCATGGCTTTATTTCGCTTAGTTGCTTACTCTTGAGTAGAACTGCATATTCACTCCAGGAATACGCACCTTTGTAAAATGAGTCAAATTGAAGCAAAACACATTGTTGGAGTGTCAGAATGCATAGATAGAAGGCAAATAAGCGTTCCATGGCTTTATTTCGCTTAGTTGCTTACTCTTGAGTAGAACTGCATATTCACTCCAGGAATAAGCACCTTTGTCAAATGAGTCAAATTGAAGCAAAACACATTGTTGGAGTGTCAGAATGCATAGAAAGAAAGCAAATAAGCGTTGCATGGCTTTATTTCGCTTAGTTGCTTACTCTTGAGTAGAACTGCATATTCACTCCAGGAATAAGCACCTTTCTAAAATGAGTCAAATTGAAGCAGAACACATTGTTGGAGTGTCAGAATGCATAGATCGATGGCAAATAAGCGTTCCATGGCTTTATTTCGCTTAGTTGCTTACTCTTGAGTAGAACTGCATATTCACTCCAGGAATACGCACCTTTCTAAAATGAGTCAAATTGAAGCAAAACACATTGTTGGAGTGTCAGAATGCATAGAAAGAAGGCAAATAAGCGTTCCATGGCTTTATTTCGCTTAGTTGCTTACTCTTGAGTAGAACTGCATATTCACTCCAGGAATACGCACCTTCGTAAAATGAGTCAAATTGAAGCAGAACACATTGTTGGAGTGTCAGAATGCAAAGATAGAAGGCAAATAAGCGTTCCATGGCTTTATTTCGCTTAGTTGCTTACTCTTGAGTAGAACTGCATATTCACTCCAGGAATACGCACCTATGTCAAATGAGTCAAATTGAAGCAAAACACATTTTTGGAGTGTCAGAATGCATAGATAGAAGGCAAATAAGCGTTCCATGGCTTTATTTCGCTTAGTTGCTTACTCTTGAGTAGAACTGCATATTCACTCCAGGAATACGCACCTTTGTAAAATGAGTCAAATTGAAGCAAAACACATTGTTGGAGTGTCAGAATGCATAGATAGAAGGCAAATAAGCGTTCCATGGCTTTATTTCGCTTAGTTGCTTACTCTTGAGTAGAACTGCATATTCACTCCAGGAATAAGCACCTTTGTCAAATGAGTCAAATTGAAGCTGAACACATTGTTGGAGTGTCAGGATGCATAGATAGAAGGCAAATAAGCGTTCCATGGCTTTATTTCGCATAGTTGCTTACTCTTGAGTAGAACTGCATATTCACTCCAGGAATAAGCACCTTTGTAAAATGAGTCAAATTGAAGCAAAACACATTGTTGGAGTGTCAGAATGCATAGATAGAAGGCAAATAAGCGTTCCATGGCTTTATTTCGCTTAGTTGCTTACTCTTGAGTAGAACTGCATATTCACTCCAGGAATAAGCACATTTGTCAAATGAGTCAAATTGAAGCAAAACACATTGTTGGAGTGTCAGAATGCATAGATAGAAGGCAAATAAGCGTTCCATGGCTTTATTTCGCTTAGTTGCTTACTCTTGAGTAGAACTGCATATTCACTCCAGGAATAAGCACCTTTGTCAAATGAGTCAAATTGAAGCAGAACACATTGTTGGAGTGTCAGGATGCATAGATAGAAGGCAAATAAGCGTTCCATGGCTTTATTTCGCTTAGTTGCTTACTCTTGAGTAGAACTGCATATTCACTCCAGGAATAAGCACCTTTGTAAAATGAGTCAAATTGAAGCAAAACACATTGTTGGAGTATCAGAATGCATAGATAGAAGGCAAATAAGCGTTCCATGGCTTTATTTCGCTTAGTTGCTTACTCTTGAGTAGAACTGCATATTCACTCCAGGAATACGCACCTATGTCAAATGAGTCAAATTGAAGCAAAACACATTTTTGGAGTGTCAGAATGCATAGATAGGAGGCAAATAAGCGTTCCATGGCTTTATTTCGCTTAGTTGCTTACTCTGGAGTAGAACTGCTTATTCACTCCAGGAATAAGCACATTTGTCAAATGAGTCAAATTGAAGCAAAACACATTGTTGGAGTGTCAGAATGCATAGATAGAAGGCAAATAAGCGTTCCATGGCTTTATTTCGCTTAGTTGCTTACTCTTGAGTAGAACTGCATATTCACTCCAGGAATAAGCACCTTTGTCAAATGAGTCAAATTGAAGCAAAACACATTGTTGGAGTGTCAGAATGCATAGAAAGAAAGCAAATAAGCGTTGCATGGCTTTATTTCGCTTAGTTGCTTACTCTTGAGTAGAACTGCATATTCACTCCAGGAATAAGCACCTTTCTAAAATGAGTCAAATTGAAGCAGAACACATTGTTGGAGTGTCAGAATGCATAGATCGATGGCAAATAAGCGTTCCATGGCTTTATTTCGCTTAGTTGCTTACTCTTGAGTAGAACTGCATATTCACTCCAGGAATACGCACCTTTCTAAAATGAGTCAAATTGAAGCAAAACACATTGTTGGAGTGTCAGAATGCATAGAAAGAAGGCAAATAAGCGTTCCATGGCTTTATTTCGCTTAGTTGCTTACTCTTGAGTAGAACTGCATATTCACTCCAGGAATACGCACCTTTGTAAAATGAGTCAAATTGAAGCAGAACACATTGTTGGAGTGTCAGAATGCAAAGATAGAAGGCAAATAAGCGTTCCATGGCTTTATTTCGCTTAGTTGCTTACTCTTGAGTAGAACTGCATATTCACTCCAGGAATACGCACCTATGTCAAATGAGTCAAATTGAAGCAAAACACATTTTTGGAGTGTCAGAATGCATAGATAGAAGGCAAATAAGCGTTCCATGGCTTTATTTCGCTTAGTTGCTTACTCTTGAGTAGAACTGCATATTCACTCCAGGAATACGCACCTTTGTAAAATGAGTCAAATTGAAGCAAAACACATTGTTGGAGTGTCAGAATGCATAGAAAGAAGGCAAATAAGCGTTCCATGGCTTTATTTCGCTTAGTTGCTTACTCTTGAGTAGAACTGCATATTCACTCCAGGAAGAAAGACCTTTGTAAAATGAGTCAAATTGAAGCAAAACACATTTTTGGAGTGTCAGAATGCATAGATAGAAGGCAAATAAGCGTTCCATGGCTTTATTTCGCTTAGTTGCTTACTCTTGAGTAGAACTGCATATTCACTCCAGGAATAAGCACATTTGTCAAATAAGTCAAATTGAAGCAAAACACATTGTTGGAGTGTCAGAATGCATAGATAGGAGGCAAATAAGCGTTCCATGGCTTTATTTCGCTTAGTTGCTTACTCTTGAGTAGAACTGCATATTCACTCCAGGAATAAGCACCTTTGTCAAATGAGTCAAATTGAAGCTGAACACATTGTTGGAGTGTCAGAATGCATAGATAGAAGGCAAATAAGCGTTCGATGGCTTTATTTCGCTTCGTTGCTTACTCTTGAGTAGAACTGCATATTCACTCCAGGAATAAGCACCTTTGTCAAATGAGTCAAATTGAAGCAAAACACATTGTTGGAGTGTCAGAATGCATAGATAGAAGGCAAATAAGCGTTCCATGGCTTTATTTCGCTTAGTTGCTTACTCTTGAGTAGAACTGCATATTCACTCCAGGAATAAGCACCTTTGTAAAATGAGTCAAATTGAAGCAAAACACATTGTTGGAGTGTCAGAATGCATAGATAGAAGGCAAATAAGCGTTACATGGCTTTATTTCGCTTAGTTGCTTACTCTTGAGTAGAACTGCATATTCACTCCAGGAATAAGCACCTTTGTCAAATGAGTCAAATTGAAGCTGAACACATTGTTGGAGTGTCAGGATGCATAGATAGAAGGCAAATAAGCGTTCCATGGCTTTATTTCGCATAGTTGCTTACTCTTGAGTAGAACTGCATATTCACTCCAGGAATAAGCACCTTTGTAAAATGAGTCAAATTGAAGCAAAACACATTGTTGGAGTGTCAGAATGCATAGATAGAAGGCAAATAAGCGTTCCATGGCTTTATTTCGCTTAGTTGCTTACTCTTGAGTAGAACTGCATATTCACTCCAGGAATAAGCACATTTGTCAAATGAGTCAAATTGAAGCAAAACACATTGTTGGAGTGTCAGAATGCATAGATAGAAGGCAAATAAGCGTTCCATGGCTTTATTTCGCTTAGTTGCTTACTCTTGAGTAGAACTGCATATTCACTCCAGGAATAAGCACCTTTGTCAAATGAGTCAAATTGAAGCAGAACACATTGTTGGAGTGTCAGGATGCATAGATAGAAGGCAAATAAGCGTTCCATGGCTTTATTTCGCTTAGTTGCTTACTCTTGAGTAGAACTGCATATTCACTCCAGGAATAAGCACCTTTGTAAAATGAGTCAAATTGAAGCAAAACACATTGTTGGAGTATCAGAATGCATAGATAGAAGGCAAATAAGCGTTCCATGGCTTTATTTCGCTTAGTTGCTTACTCTTGAGTAGAACTGCATATTCACTCCAGGAATACGCACCTATGTCAAATGAGTCAAATTGAAGCAAAACACATTTTTGGAGTGTCAGAATGCATAGATAGGAGGCAAATAAGCGTTCCATGGCTTTATTTCGCTTAGTTGCTTACTCTGGAGTAGAACTGCTTATTCACTCCAGGAATAAGCACATTTGTCAAATGAGTCAAATTGAAGCAAAACACATTGTTGGAGTGTCAGAATGCATAGATAGAAGGCAAATAAGCGTTCCATGGCTTTATTTCGCTTAGTTGCTTACTCTTGAGTAGAACTGCATATTCACTCCAGGAATAAGCACCTTTGTCAAATGAGTCAAATTGAAGCAAAACACATTGTTGGAGTGTCAGAATGCATAGAAAGAAAGCAAATAAGCGTTGCATGGCTTTATTTCGCTTAGTTGCTTACTCTTGAGTAGAACTGCATATTCACTCCAGGAATAAGCACCTTTCTAAAATGAGTCAAATTGAAGCAGAACACATTGTTGGAGTGTCAGAATGCATAGATCGATGGCAAATAAGCGTTCCATGGCTTTATTTCGCTTAGTTGCTTACTCTTGAGTAGAACTGCATATTCACTCCAGGAATACGCACCTTTCTAAAATGAGTCAAATTGAAGCAAAACACATTGTTGGAGTGTCAGAATGCATAGAAAGAAGGCAAATAAGCGTTCCATGGCTTTATTTCGCTTAGTTGCTTACTCTTGAGTAGAACTGCATATTCACTCCAGGAATACGCACCTTTGTAAAATGAGTCAAATTGAAGCAGAACACATTGTTGGAGTGTCAGAATGCAAAGATAGAAGGCAAATAAGCGTTCCATGGCTTTATTTCGCTTAGTTGCTTACTCTTGAGTAGAACTGCATATTCACTCCAGGAATACGCACCTATGTCAAATGAGTCAAATTGAAGCAAAACACATTTTTGGAGTGTCAGAATGCATAGATAGAAGGCAAATAAGCGTTCCATGGCTTTATTTCGCTTAGTTGCTTACTCTTGAGTAGAACTGCATATTCACTCCAGGAATACGCACCTTTGTAAAATGAGTCAAATTGAAGCAAAACACATTGTTGGAGTGTCAGAATGCATAGATAGAAGGCAAATAAGCGTTCCATGGCTTTATTTCGCTTAGTTGCTTACTCTTGAGTAGAACTGCATATTCACTCCAGGAATAAGCACCTTTGTCAAATGAGTCAAATTGAAGCAAAACACATTGTTGGAGTGTCAGAATGCATAGAAAGAAAGCAAATAAGCGTTGCATGGCTTTATTTCGCTTAGTTGCTTACTCTTGAGTAGAACTGCATATTCACTCCAGGAATAAGCACCTTTCTAAAATGAGTCAAATTGAAGCAGAACACATTGTTGGAGTGTCAGAATGCATAGATCGATGGCAAATAAGCGTTCCATGGCTTTATTTCGCTTAGTTGCTTACTCTTGAGTAGAACTGCATATTCACTCCAGGAATACGCACCTTTCTAAAATGAGTCAAATTGAAGCAAAACACATTGTTGGAGTGTCAGAATGCATAGAAAGAAGGCAAATAAGCGTTCCATGGCTTTATTTCGCTTAGTTGCTTACTCTTGAGTAGAACTGCATATTCACTCCAGGAATACGCACCTTCGTAAAATGAGTCAAATTGAAGCAGAACACATTGTTGGAGTGTCAGAATGCAAAGATAGAAGGCAAATAAGCGTTCCATGGCTTTATTTCGCTTAGTTGCTTACTCTTGAGTAGAACTGCATATTCACTCCAGGAATACGCACCTATGTCAAATGAGTCAAATTGAAGCAAAACACATTTTTGGAGTGTCAGAATGCATAGATAGAAGGCAAATAAGCGTTCCATGGCTTTATTTCGCTTAGTTGCTTACTCTTGAGTAGAACTGCATATTCACTCCAGGAATACGCACCTTTGTAAAATGAGTCAAATTGAAGCAAAACACATTGTTGGAGTGTCAGAATGCATAGATAGAAGGCAAATAAGCGTTCCATGGCTTTATTTCGCTTAGTTGCTTACTCTTGAGTAGAACTGCATATTCACTCCAGGAATAAGCACCTTTGTCAAATGAGTCAAATTGAAGCAAAACACATTGTTGGAGTGTCAGAATGCATAGAAAGAAAGCAAATAAGCGTTGCAAGGCTTTATTTCGCTTAGTTGCTTACTCTTGAGTAGAACTGCATATTCACTCCAGGAATAAGCACCTTTCTAAAATGAGTCAAATTGAAGCAGAACACATTGTTGGAGTGTCAGAATGCATAGATCGATGGCAAATAAGCGTTCCATGGCTTTATTTCGCTTAGTTGCTTACTCTTGAGTAGAACTGCATATTCACTCCAGGAATACGCACCTTTCTAAAATGAGTCAAATTGAAGCAAAACACATTGTTGGAGTGTCAGAATGCATAGAAAGAAGGCAAATAAGCGTTCCATGGCTTTATTTCGCTTAGTTGCTTACTCTTGAGTAGAACTGCATATTCACTCCAGGAATACGCACCTTTGTAAAATGAGTCAAATTGAAGCAGAACACATTTTTGGAGTGTCAGAATGCATAGATAGAAGGCAAATAAGCGTTCCATGGCTTTATTTCGCTTAGTTGCTTACTCTTGAGTAGAACTGCATATTCACTCCAGGAATACGCACCTTTGTAAAATGAGTCAAATTGAAGCAAAACACATTGTTGGAGTGTCAGAATGCATAGAAAGAAGGCAAATAAGCGTTCCATGGCTTTATTTCGCTTAGTTGCTTACTCTTGAGTAGAACTGCATATTCACTCCAGGAAGAAACACCTTTGTAAAATGAGTCAAATTGAAGCAAAACACATTTTTGGAGTGTCAGAATGCATAGATAGAAGGCAAATAAGCGTTCCATGGCTTTATTTCGCTTAGTTGCTTACTCTTGAGTAGAACTGCATATTCACTCCAGGAATAAGCACATTTGTCAAATAAGTCAAATTGAAGCAAAACACATTGTTGGAGTGTCAGAATGCATAGATAGAAGGCAAATAAGCGTTCCATGGCTTTATTTCGCTTAGTTGCTTACTCTTGAGTAGAACTGCATATTCACTCCAGGAATAAGCACCTTTGTCAAATGAGTCAAATTGAAGCTGAACACATTGTTGGAGTGTCAGGATGCATAGATAGAAGGCAAATAAGCGTTCCATGGCTTTATTTCGCTTAGTTGCTTACTCTTGAGTAGAACTGCATATTCACTCCAGGAATAAGCACCTTTGTAAAATGAGTCAGATTGAAGCAAAACACATTGTTGGAGTGTCAGAATGCATAGATAGAAGGCAAATAAGCGTTCCATGGCTTTATTTCGCTTAGTTGCTTACTCTTGAGTAGAACTGCATATTCACTCCAGGAATAAGCACATTTGTCAAATGAGTCAAATTGAAGCAAAACACATTGTTGGAGTGTCAGAATGCATAGATAGAAGGCAAATAAGCGTTCCATGGCTTTATTTCGCTTAGTTGCTTACTCTTGAGTAGAACTGCATAGTCACTCCAGGAATAAGCACATTTGTCAAATGAGTCAAATTGAAGCAAAACACATTGTTGGAGTGTCAGAATGCATAGATAGAAGGCAAATAAGCGTTCCATGGCTTTATTTCGCTTAGTTGCTTACTCTTGAGTAGAACTGCATATTCACTCCAGGAATACGCACCTTTGTAAAATGAGTCAAATTGTAGCAGAACACATTGTTGGAGTGTCAGAATGCAAAGATAGAAGGCAAATAAGCGTTCCATGGCTTTATTTCGCTTAGTTGCTTACTCTTGAGTAGAACTGCATATTCACTCCAGGAATAGGCACCTATGTCAAATGAGTCAAATTGAAGCAAAACACATTTTTGGAGTGTCAGAATGCATAGATAGAAGGCAAATAAGCGTTCCATGGCTTTATTTCGCTTAGTTGCTTACTCTTGAGTAGAACTGCATATTCACTCCAGGAATAAGCACCTTTGTAAAATGAGTCAAATTGAAGCTGAACACATTGTTGGAGTGTCAGAATGCATAGATAGAAGGCAAATAAGCGTTCCATGGCTTTATTTCGCTTCGTTGCTTACTCTTGAGTAGAACTGCATATTCACTCCAGGAATAAGCACCTTTGTCAAATGATTCAAATTGAAGCAAAACACATTGTTGGAGTGTCAGAATGCATAGATAGAAGGCAAATAAGCGTTCCATGGCTTTATTTCGCTTAGTTGCTTACTCTTGAGTAGAACTGCATATTCACTCCAGGAATAAGCACCTTTGTAAAATGAGTCAAATTGAAGCAAAACACATTGTTGGAGTGTCAGAATGCATAGATAGAAGGCAAATAAGCGTTCCATGGCTTTATTTCACTTAGTTGCTTACTCTTGAGTAGAACTGCATATTCACTCCAGGAATACGCACCTATGTCAAATGAGTCAAATTGAAGCAAAACACATTTTTGGAGTGTCAGAATGCATAGATAGAAGGCAAATAAGCGTTCCATGGCTTTATTTCGCTTAGTTGCTTACTCTTGAGTAGAACTGCATATTCACTCCAGGAATAAGCACCTTTGTAAAATGAGTCAAATTGAAGCTGAACACATTGTTGGAGTGTCAGAATGCATAGATAGAAGGCAAATAAGCGTTCCATGGCTTTATTTCGCTTAGTTGCTTACTCTTGAGTAGAACTGCATATTCACTCCAGGAATAAGCACCTTTGTAAAATGAGTCAAATTGAAGCAGAACACATTGTTGGAGTGTCAGAATGCATAGATAGAAGGCAAATAAGCGTTCCATGGCTTTATTTCGCTTAGTTGCTTACTCTTGAGTAGAACTGCATATTCACTCCAGGAATAAGCACATTTGTCAAATGAGTCAAATTGAAGCAAAACACATTGTTGGAGTGTCAGAATGCATAGATAGAAGGCAAATAAGCGTTCCATGGCTTTATTTCGCTTAGTTGCTTACTCTTGAGTAGAACTGCATATTCACTCCAGGAATAAGCACATTTGTCAAATGAGTCAAATTTAAGCAAAACACATTGTTGGAGTGTCAGAATGCATAGATAGAAGGCAAATAAGCGTTCCATGGCTTTATTTCGCTTAGTTGCTTACTCTTGAGTAGAACTGCATATTCACTCCAGGAATAAGCACCTTTGTCAAATGAGTCAAATTGAAGCAGAACACATTGTTGGAGTGTCAGGATGCATAGATAGAAGGCAAATAAGCGTTCCATGGCTTTATTTCGCTTAGTTGCTTACTCTTGAGTAGAACTGCATATTCACTCCAGGAATAAGCACCTTTGTCAAATGAGTCAAATTGAAGCAGAACACATTGTTGGAGTGTCAGGATGCATAGATAGAAGGCAAATAAGCGTTCCATGGCTTTATTTCGCTTAGTTGCTTACTCTTGAGTAGAACTGCATATTCACTCCAGGAATAAGCACATTTGTCAAATGAGTCAAATTGAAGCAGAACACATTGTTGGAGTGTCAGGATGCATAGATAGAAGGCAAATAAGCGTTCCATGGCTTTATTTCGCTTAGTTGCTTACTCTTGAGTAGAACTGCATATTCACTCCAGGAATAAGCACCTTTGTCAAATGAGTCAAATTGTAGCAGAACACATTGTTGGAGTGTCAGAATGCATAGATAGAAGGCAAATAAGCGTTCCATGGCTTTATTTCGCTTAGTTGCTTACTCTTGAGTAGAACTGCATATTCACTCCAGGAATAAGCACCTTTGTAAAATGAGTCAAATTGAAGCAAAACACATTGTTGGAGTGTCAGAATGCATAGATAGAAGGCAAATAAGCGTTACATGGCTTTATTTCGCTTAGTTGCTTACTCTTGAGTAGAACTGCATATTCACTCCAGGAATAAGCACCTTTGTCAAATGAGTCAAATTGAAGCTGAACACATTGTTGGAGTGTCAGGATGCATAGATAGAAGGCAAATAAGCGTTCCATGGCTTTATTTCGCTTAGTTGCTTACTCTTGAGTAGAACTGCATATTCACTCCAGGAATAAGCACCTTTGTCAAATGAGTCAAATTGAAGCAAAACACATTGTTGGAGTGTCAGAATGCATAGATAGAAGGCAAATAAGCGTTCCATGGCTTTATTTCGCTTAGTTGCTTACTCTTGAGTAGAACTGCATATTCACTCCAGGAATAAGCACCTTTGTCAAATGAGTCAAATTGAAGCAAAACACATTGTTGGAGTGTCAGAATGCATAGGTAGAAGGCAAGTAAGCGTTCCATGGCTTTATTTCGCTTAGTTGCTTACTCTTGAGTAGAACTGCATATTCACTCCAGGAATAAGCACATTTGTCAAATGAGTCAAATTGAAGCAAAACACATTGTTGGAGTGTCAGAATGCATAGATAGAAGGCAAATAAGCGTTCCATGGCTTTATTTCGCTTAGTTGCTTACTCTTGAGTAGAACTGCATATTCACTCCAGGAATAAGCACATTTGTCAAATGAGTCAAATTGAAGCAAAACACATTGTTGGAGTGTCAGAATGCATAGATAGAAGGAAAATAAGCGTTCCATGGCTTTATTTCGCTTAGTTGCTTACTCTTGAGTAGAACTGCATATTCACTCCAGGAATAAGCACCTTTGTCAAATGAGTCAAATTGAAGCAGAACACATTGTTGGAGTGTCAGGATACATAGATAGAAGGCAAATAAGCGTTCCATGGCTTTATTTCGCTTAGTTGCTTACTCTTGAGTAGAACTGCATATTCACTCCAGGAATAAGCACCTTTGTCAAATGAGTCAAATTGAAGCAGAACACATTGTTGGAGTGTCAGGATGCATAGATAGAAGGCAAATAAGCGTTCCATGGCTTTATTTCGCTTAGTTGCTTACTCTTGAGTAGAACTGCATATTCACTCCAGGAATAAGCACCTTTGTCAAATGATTCAAATTGAAGCAAAACACATTGTTGGAGTGTCAGAATGCATAGATAGAAGGCAAATAAGCGTTCCATGGCTTTATTTCGCTTAGTTGCTTACTCTTGAGTAGAACTGCATATTCACTCCAGGAATAAGCACCTTTGTAAAATGAGTCAAATTGAAGCAAAACACATTGTTGGAGTGTCAGAATGCATAGATAGAAGGCAAATAAGCGTTCCATGGCTTTATTTCACTTAGTTGCTTACTCTTGAGTAGAACTGCATATTCACTCCAGGAATACGCACCTATGTCAAATGAGTCAAATTGAAGCAAAACACATTTTTGGAGTGTCAGAATGCATAGATAGAAGGCAAATAAGCGTTCCATGGCTTTATTTCGCTTAGTTGCTTACTCTTGAGTAGAACTGCATATTCACTCCAGGAATAAGCACCTTTGTAAAATGAGTCAAATTGAAGCTGAACACATTGTTGGAGTGTCAGAATGCATAGATAGAAGGCAAATAAGCGTTCCATGGCTTTATTTCGCTTAGTTGCTTACTCTTGAGTAGAACTGCATATTCACTCCAGGAATAAGCACCTTTGTAAAATGAGTCAAATTGAAGCAGAACACATTGTTGGAGTGTCAGAATGCATAGATAGAAGGCAAATAAGCGTTCCATGGCTTTATTTCGCTTAGTTGCTTACTCTTGAGTAGAACTGCATATTCACTCCAGGAATAAGCACATTTGTCAAATGAGTCAAATTGAAGCAAAACACATTGTTGGAGTGTCAGAATGCATAGATAGAAGGCAAATAAGCGTTCCATGGCTTTATTTCGCTTAGTTGCTTACTCTTGAGTAGAACTGCATATTCACTCCAGGAATAAGCACATTTGTCAAATGAGTCAAATTTAAGCAAAACACATTGTTGGAGTGTCAGAATGCATAGATAGAAGGCAAATAAGCGTTCCATGGCTTTATTTCGCTTAGTTGCTTACTCTTGAGTAGAACTGCATATTCACTCCAGGAATAAGCACCTTTGTCAAATGAGTCAAATTGAAGCAGAACACATTGTTGGAGTGTCAGGATGCATAGATAGAAGGCAAATAAGCGTTCCATGGCTTTATTTCGCTTAGTTGCTTACTCTTGAGTAGAACTGCATATTCACTCCAGGAATAAGCACCTTTGTCAAATGAGTCAAATTGAAGCAGAACACATTGTTGGAGTGTCAGGATGCATAGATAGAAGGCAAATAAGCGTTCCATGGCTTTATTTCGCTTAGTTGCTTACTCTTGAGTAGAACTGCATATTCACTCCAGGAATAAGCACATTTGTCAAATGAGTCAAATTGAAGCAGAACACATTGTTGGAGTGTCAGGATGCATAGATAGAAGGCAAATAAGCGTTCCATGGCTTTATTTCGCTTAGTTGCTTACTCTTGAGTAGAACTGCATATTCACTCCAGGAATAAGCACCTTTGTCAAATGAGTCAAATTGTAGCAGAACACATTGTTGGAGTGTCAGAATGCATAGATAGAAGGCAAATAAGCGTTCCATGGCTTTATTTCGCTTAGTTGCTTACTCTTGAGTAGAACTGCATATTCACTCCAGGAATAAGCACCTTTGTAAAATGAGTCAAATTGAAGCAAAACACATTGTTGGAGTGTCAGAATGCATAGATAGAAGGCAAATAAGCGTTCCATGGCTTTATTTCGCTTACTTGCTTACTCTTGAGTAGAACTGCATATTCACTCCAGGAATAAGCACATTTGTCAAATGAGTCAAATTGAAGCTGAACACATTGTTGGAGTGTCAGAATGCATAGATAGAAGGCAAATAAGCGTTCCATGGCTTTATTTCGCTTAGTTGCTTACTCTTGAGTAGAACTGCATATTCACTCCAGGAATAAGCACATTTGTCAAATGAGTCAAATTGAAGCAAAACACATTGTTGGAGTGTCAGAATGCATAGATAGAAGGCAAATAAGCGTTCCATGGCTTTATTTCGCTTAGTTGCTTACTCTTGAGTAGAACGGCATATTCACTCCAGGAATAAGCACCTTTGTAAAATGAGTCAAATTGAAGCAAAACACATTGTTGGAGTGTCAGAATGCATAGATAGAAGGCAAATAAGCGTTCCATGGCTTTATTTCGCTTAGTTGCTTACTCTTGAGTAGAACTGCATATTCACTCCAGGAATAAGCACCTTTGTAAAATGAGTCAAATTGAAGCAAAACACATTGTTGGAGTGTCAGAATGCATAGATAGAAGGCAAATAAGCGTTACATGGCTTTATTTCGCTTAGTTGCTTACTCTTGAGTAGAACTGCATATTCACTCCAGGAATAAGCACCTTTGTAAAATGAGTCAAATTGAAGCTGAACACATTGTTGGAGTGTCAGGATGCATAGATAGAACGCAAATAAGCGTTCCATGGCTTTATTTCGCTTAGTTGCTTACTCTTGAGTAGAACTGCATATTCACTCCAGGAATAAGCACATTTGTCAAATGAGTCAAATTGAAGCAAAACACATTGTTGGAGTGTCAGATTGCATAGATAGAAGGCAAATAAGCGTTCCATGGCTTTATTTCGCTTAGTTGCTTACTCTTGAGTAGAACTGCATATTCACTCCAGGAATAAGCACCTTTGTCAAATGAGTCAAATTGAAGCTGAACACATTGTTGGAGTGTCAGAATGCATAGATAGAAGGCAAATAAGCGTTCCATGGCTTTATTTCGCTTAGTTGCTTACTCTTGAGTAGAACTGCATATTCACTCCAGGAATAAGCACCTTTGTAAAATGAGTCAAATTGAAGCAAAACACATTGTTGGAGTGTCAGAATGCATAGATAGAAGGCAAATAAGCCTTCCATGGCTTTATTTCGCTTAGTTGCTTACTCTTGAGTAGAACTGCATATTCACTCCAGGAATAAGCACCTTTGTCAAATGAGTCAAATTGAAGCAAAACACATTGTTGGAGTGTCAGAATGCATAGATAGAAGGCAAATAAGCGTTCCATGGCTTTATTTCGCTTCGTTGCTTACTCTTGAGTAGAACTGCATATTCACTCCAGGAATAAGCACATTTGTCAAATGAGTCAAATTGAAGCAAAACACATTGTTGGAGTGTCAGAATGCATAGATAGAAGGCAAATAAGCGTTCCATGGCTTTATTTCGCTTAGTTGCTTACTCTTGAGTAGAACTGCATATTCACTCCAGGAATAAGCACCTTTGTAAAATGAGTCAAATTGAAGCAAAACACATTGTTGGAGTGTCAGAATGCATAGATAGAAGGCAAATAAGCGTTCCATGGCTTTATTTCGCTTAGTTGCTTACTCTTGAGTAGAACTGCATATTCACTCCAGGAATAAGCACCTTTGTCAAATGAGACAAATTGAAGCTGAACACATTGTTGGAGTGTCAGAATGCATAGATAGAAGGCAAATAAGCGTTCCATGGCTTTATTTCGCTTCGTTGCTTACTCTTGAGTAGAACTGCATATTCACTCCAGGAATAAGCACCTTTGTCAAATGAGTCAAATTGAAGCAAAACACATTGTTGGAGTGTCAGAATGCATAGATAGAAGGCAAATAAGCGTTCCATGGCTTTATTTCGCTTAGTTGCTTACTCTTGAGTAGAACTGCATATTCACTCCAGGAATAAGCACCTTTGTAAAATGAGTCAAATTGAAGCAAAACACATTGTTGGAGTGTCAGAATGCATAGATAGAAGGCAAATAAGCGTTACATGGCTTTATTTCGCTTAGTTGCTTACTCTTGAGTAGAACTGCATATTCACTCCAGGAATAAGCACCTTTGTCAAATGAGTCAAATTGAAGCTGAACACATTGTTGGAGTGTCAGGATGCATAGATAGAAGGCAAATAAGCGTTCCATGGCTTTATTTCGCTTAGTTGCTTACTCTTGAGTAGAACTGCATATTCACTCCAGGAATAAGCACCTTTGTCAAATGAGTCAAATTGAAGCAAAACACATTGTTGGAGTGTCAGAATGCATAGATAGAAGGCAAATAAGCGTTCCATGGCTTTATTTCGCTTAGTTGCTTACTCTTGAGTAGAACTGCATATTCACTCCAGGAATAAGCACCTTTGTCAAATGAGTCAAATTGAAGCAAAACACATTGTTGGAGTGTCAGAATGCATAGGTAGAAGGCAAGTAAGCGTTCCATGGCTTTATTTCGCTTAGTTGCTTACTCTTGAGTAGAACTGCATATTCACTCCAGGAATAAGCACATTTGTCAAATGAGTCAAATTGAAGCAAAACACATTGTTGGAGTGTCAGAATGCATAGATAGAAGGCAAATAAGCGTTCCATGGCTTTATTTCGCTTAGTTGCTTACTCTTGAGTAGAACTGCATATTCACTCCAGGAATAAGCACATTTGTCAAATGAGTCAAATTGAAGCAAAACACATTGTTGGAGTGTCAGAATGCATAGATAGAAGGAAAATAAGCGTTCCATGGCTTTATTTCGCTTAGTTGCTTACTCTTGAGTAGAACTGCATATTCACTCCAGGAATAAGCACCTTTGTCAAATGAGTCAAATTGAAGCAGAACACATTGTTGGAGTGTCAGGATACATAGATAGAAGGCAAATAAGCGTTCCATGGCTTTATTTCGCTTAGTTGCTTACTCTTGAGTAGAACTGCATATTCACTCCAGGAATAAGCACCTTTGTCAAATGAGTCAAATTGAAGCAGAACACATTGTTGGAGTGTCAGGATGCATAGATAGAAGGCAAATAAGCGTTCCATGGCTTTATTTCGCTTAGTTGCTTACTCTTGAGTAGAACTGCATATTCACTCCAGGAATAAGCACATTTGTCAAATGAGTCAAATTGAAGCAGAACACATTGTTGGAGTGTCAGGATGCATAGATAGAAGGCAAATAAGCGTTACATGGCTTTATTTCGCTTAGTTGCTTACTCTTGAGTAGAACTGCATATTCACTCCAGGAATAAGCACCTTTGTCAAATGAGTCAAATTGAAGCTGAACACATTGTTGGAGTGTCAGAATGCATAGATAGAAGGCAAATAAGCGTTCCATGGCTTTATTTCGCTTAGTTGCTTACTCTTGAGTAGAACTGCATATTCACTCCAGGAATAAGCACCTTTGTAAAATGAGTCAAATTGAAGCAAAACACATTGTTGGAGTGTCAGAATGCATAGATAGAAGGCAAATAAGCGTTACATGGCTTTATTTCGCTTAGTTGCTTACTCTTGAGTAGAACTGCATATTCACTCCAGGAATAAGCACCTTTGTAAAATGAGTCAAATTGAAGCAAAACACATTGTTGGAGTGTCAGAATGCATAGATAGAAGGCAAATAAGCGTTCCATGGCTTTATTTCGCTTAGTTGCTTACTCTTGAGTAGAACTGCATATTCACTCCAGGAATAAGCACCTTTGTCAAATGAGTCAAATTGAAGCAGAACACATTGTTGGAGTGTCAGGATGCATAGATAGAAGGCAAATAAGCGTTCCATGGCTTTATTTCGCTTAGTTGCTTACTCTTGAGTAGAACTGCATATTCACTCCAGGAATAAGCACCTTTGTCAAATGAGTCAAATTGAAGCAGAACACATTGTTGGAGTGTCAGGATGCATAGATAGAAGGCAAATAAGCGTTCCATGGCTTTATTTCGCTTAGTTGCTTACTCTTGAGTAGAACTGCATATTCACTCCAGGAATAAGCACCTTTGTCAAATGAGTGAAATTGAAGCAGAACACATTGTTGGAGTGTCAGGATGCATAGATAGAAGGCAAATAAGCGTTCCATGGCTTTATTTCGCTTAGTTGCTTACTCTTGAGTAGAACTGCATATTCACTCCAGGAATAAGCACCTTTGTCAAATGAGTCAAATTGAAGCAGAACACATTGTTGGAGTGTCAGGATGCATAGATAAAAGGCAAATAAGCGTTCCATGGCTTTATTTCGCTTAGTTGCTTACTCTTGAGTAGAACTGCATATTCACTCCAGGAATAAGCACCTTTGTAAAATGAGTCAAATTGAAGCAAAACACATTGTTGGAGTGTCAGAATGCATAGATAGAAGGCAAATAAGCGTTCCATGGCTTTATTTCGCTTAGTTGCTTACTCTTGAGTAGAACTGCATATTCACTCCAGGAATAAGCACATTTGTCAAATGAGTCAAATTGAAGCAAAACACATTGTTGGAGTGTCAGAATGCATAGATAGAAGGCAGATAAGCGTTCCATGGCTTTATTTCGCTTAGTTGCTTACTCTTGAGTAGAACTGCATATTCACTCCAGGAATACGCACCTTTGTAAAATGAGTCAAATTGTAGCAGAACACATTGTTGGAGTGTCAGAATGCAAAGATAGAAGGCAAATAAGCGTTCCATGGCTTTATTTCGCTTCGTTGCTTACTCTTGAGTAGAACTGCATATTCACTCCAGGAATAAGCACCTTTGTCAAATGAGTCAAATTGAAGCAAAACACATTGTTGGAGTGTCAGAATGCATAGATAGAAGGCAAATAAGCGTTCCATGGCTTTATTTCGCTTAGTTGCTTACTCTTGAGTAGAACTGCATATTCACTCCAGGAATAAGCACCTTTGTAAAATGAGTCAAATTGAAGCAAAACACATTGTTGGAGTGTCAGAATGCATAGATAGAAGGCAAATAAGCGTTACATGGCTTTATTTCGCTTAGTTGCTTACTCTTGAGTAGAACTGCATATTCACTCCAGGAATAAGCACCTTTGTCAAATGAGTCAAATTGAAGCTGAACACATTGTTGGAGTGTCAGGATGCATAGATAGAACGCAAATAAGCGTTCCATGGCTTTATTTCGCTTAGTTGCTTACTCTTGAGTAGAACTGCATATTCACTCCAGGAATAAGCACCTTTGTCAAATGAGTCAAATTGAAGCTGAACACATTGTTGGAGTGTCAGGATGCATAGATACAAGGCAAATAAGCGTTCCATGGCTTTATTTCGCTTAGTTGCTTACTCTTGAGTAGAACTGCATATTCACTCCAGGAATAAGCACCTTTGTAAAATGAGTCAAATTGAAGCAAAACACATTGTTGGAGTGTCAGAATGCATAGATAGAAGGCAAATAAACGTTCCATGGCTTTATTTCGCTTAGTTGCTTACTCTTGAGTAGAACTGCATATTCATTCCAGGAATAAGCACATTTGTCAAATGAGTCAAATTGAAGCAAAACACATTGTTGGAGTGTCAGAATGCATAGATAGAAGGCAAATAAGCGTTACATGGCTTTATTTCGCTTAGTTGCTTACTCTTGAGTAGAACTGCATATTCACTCCAGGAATAAGCACCTTTGTAAAATGAGTCAAATTGAAGCAAAACACATTTTTGGAGTGTCAGAATGCATAGATAGAAGGCAAATAAGCGTTCCATGGCTTTATTTCGCTTAGTTGCTTACTCTTGAGTAGAACTGCATATTCACTCCAGGAATAAGCACATTTGTCAAATGAGTCAAATTGAAGCAGAACACATTGTTGGAGTGTCAGGATGCATAGATAGAAGGCAAATAAGCGTTCCATGGCTTTATTTCGCTTAGTTGCTTACTCTTGAGTAGAACTGCATATTCACTCCAGGAATAAGCACATTTGTCAAATGAGTCAAATTGAAGCAAAACACATTGTTGGAGTGTCAGAATGCATAGATAGAAGGCAAATAAGCGTTCCATGGCTTTATTTCGCTTAGTTGCTTACTCTTGAGTAGAACTGCATATTCACTCCAGGAATAAGCACCTTTGTAAAATGAGTCAAATTGAAGCAAAACACATTGTTGGAGTGTCAGAATGCATAGATTGAAGGCACATAAGCGTTCCATGGCTTTATTTCGCTTAGTTGCTTACTCTTGAGTAGAACTGCATATTCACTCCAGGAATAAGCACCTTTGTCAAATGAGTCAAATTGAAGCAGAACACATTGTTGGAGTGTCAGGATGCATAGATAGAAGGCAAATAAGCGTTCCATGGCTTTATTTCGCTTAGTTGCTTCCTCTTGAGTAGAACTGCATATTCACTCCAGGAATAAGCACCTTTGTCAAATGAGTCAAATTGAAGCAGAACACATTGTTGGAGTGTCAGGATGCATAGATAGAAGGCAAATAAGCGTTCCATGGCTTTATTTCGCTTAGTTGCTTACTCTTGAGTAGAACTGCATATTCACTCCAGGAATAAGCACCTTTGTAAAATGAGTCAAATTGAAGCAAAACACATTGTTGGAGTGTCAGAATGCATAGATAGAAGGCAAATAAGCGTTACATGGCTTTATTTCGCTTAGTTGCTTACTCTTGAGTAGAACTGCATATTCACTCCAGGAATAAGCACCTTTGTCAAATGAGTCAAATTGAAGCTGAACACATTGTTGGAGTGTCAGGATGCATAGATAGAAGGCAAATAAGCGTTCCATGGCTTTATTTCGCTTAGTTGCTTACTCTTGAGTAGAACTGCATATTCACTCCAGGAATAAGCACCTTTGTCAAATGAGTCAAATTGAAGCAAAACACATTGTTGGAGTGTCAGAATGCATAGATAGAAGGCAAATAAGCGTTCCATGGCTTTATTTCGCTTAGTTGCTTACTCTTGAGTAGAACTGCATATTCACTCCAGGAATAAGCACCTTTGTCAAATGAGTCACATTGAAGCAGAACACATTGTTGGAGTGTCAGGATGCATAGATAGAACGCAAATAAGCGTTCCATGGCTTTATTTCGCTTAGTTGCTTACTCTTGAGTAGAACTGCATATTCACTCCAGGAATAAGCACATTTGTCAAATGAGTCAAATTGAAGCAAAACACATTGTTGGAGTGTCAGAATGCATAGATAGAAGGCAAATAAGCGTTCCATGGCTTTATTTCGCTTAGTTGCTTACTCTTGAGTAGAACTGCATATTCACTCCAGGAATAAGCACCTTTGTCAAATGAGTCAAATTGAAGCTGAACACATTGTTGGAGTGTCAGGATGCATAGATACAAGGCAAATAAGCGTTCCATGGCTTTATTTCGCTTAGTTGCTTACTCTTGAGTAGAACTGCATATTCACTCCAGGAATAAGCACCTTTGTAAAATGAGTCAAATTGAAGCAAAACACATTGTTGGAGTGTCAGAATGCATAGATAGAAGGCAAATAAGCGTTCCATGGCTTTATTTCGCTTAGTTGCTTACTCTTGAGTAGAACTGCATATTCACTCCAGGAATAAGCACCTTTGTCAAATGAGTCAAATTGAAGCTGAACACATTGTTGGAGTGTCAGGATGCATAGATACAAGGCAAATAAGCGTTCCATGGCTTTATTTCGCTTAGTTGCTTACTCTTGAGTAGAACTGCATATTCACTCCAGGAATAAGCACATTTGTCAAATGAGTCAAATTGAAGCAAAACACATTGTTGGAGTGTCAGAATGCATAGATAGAAGGCAAATAAGCGTTCCATGGCTTTATTTCGCTTAGTTGCTTACTCTTGAGTAGAACTGCATATTCACTCCAGGAATAAGCACCTTTGTCAAATGAGTCAAATTGAAGCTGAACACATTGTTGGAGTGTCAGGATGCATAGATACAAGGCAAATAAGCGTTCCATGGCTTTATTTCGCTTAGTTGCTTACTCTTGAGTAGAACTGCATATTCACTCCAGGAATAAGCACCTTTGTAAAATGAGTCAAATTGAAGCAAAACACATTGTTGGAGTGTCAGAATGCATAGATAGAAGGCAAATAAGCGTTCCATGGCTTTATTTCGCTTCGTTGCTTACTCTTGAGTAGAACTGCATATTCACTCCAGGAATAAGCACATTTGTCAAATGAGTCAAATTGAAGCAAAACACATTGTTGGAGTGTCAGAATGCATAGATAGAAGGCAAATAAGCGTTCGATGGCTTTATTTCGCTTAGTTGCTTACTCTTGAGTAGAACTGCATATTCACTCCAGGAATAAGCACCTTTGTAAAATGAGTCAAATTGAAGCAAAACACATTGTTGGAGTGTCAGAATGCATAGATAGAAGGCAAATAAGCATTCCATGGCTTTATTTCGCTTCGTTGCTTACTCTTGAGTAGAACTGCATATTCACTCCAGGAATAAGCACCTTTGTCAAATGAGTCAAATTGAAGCTGAACACATTGTTGGAGTGTCAGGATGCATAGATAGAAGGCAAATAAGCGTTCCATGGCTTTATTTCGCTTAGTTGCTTACTCTTGAGTAGAACTGCATATTCACTCCAGGAATAAGCACATTTGTCAAATGAGTCAAATTGAAGCAGAACACATTGTTGGAGTGTCAGGATGCATAGATAGAAGGCAAATAAGCGTTCCATGGCTTTATTTCGCTTAGTTGCTTACTCTTGAGTAGAACTGCATATTCACTCCAGGAATAAGCACATTTGTCAAATATGTCAAATTGAAGCAAAACACATTGTTGGAGTGTCAGAATGCATAGATAGAAGGCAAATAAGCGTTCCATGGCTTTATTTCGCTTAGTTGCTTACTCTTGAGTAGAACTGCATATTCACTCCAGGAATAAGCACCTTTGTAAAATGATTCAAATTGAAGCTGAACACATTGTTGGAGTGTCAGGATGCATAGATAGAAGGCAAATAAGCGTTCCATGGCTTTATTTCGCTTAGTTGCTTACTCTTGAGTAGAACTGCATATTCACTCCAGGAATAAGCACCTTTGTCAAATGAGTCAAATTGAAGCAAAACACATTGTTGGAGTGTCAGAATGCATAGATAGAAGGCACAAAAGCGTTCCATGGCTTTATTTCGCTTAGTTGCTTACTCTTGAGTAGAACTGCATATTCACTCCAGGAATAAGCACATTTGTCAAATGAGTCAAATTGAAGCAGAACACATTGTTGGAGTGTCAGGATGCATAGATAGAAGGCAAATAAGCGTTCCATGGCTTTATTTCGCTTAGTTGCTTCCTCTTGAGTAGAACTGCATATTCACTCCAGGAATAAGCACCTTTGTAAAATGAGTCAAATTGAAGCAAAACACATTGTTGGAGTGTCAGAATGCATAGATAGAAGGCAAATAAGCGTTCCATGGCTTTATTTCGCTTCGTTGCTTACTCTTGAGTAGAACTGCATATTCACTCCAGGAATAAGCACATTTGTCAAATGAGTCAAATTGAAGCAAAACACATTGTTGGAGTGTCAGAATGCATAGATAGAAGGCAAATAAGCGTTCCATGGCTTTATTTCGCTTAGTTGCTTACTCTTGAGTAGAACTGCATATTCACTCCAGGAATAAGCACCTTTGTAAAATGAGTCAAATTGAAGCAAAACACATTGTTGGAGTGTCAGAATGCATAGATAGAAGGCAAATAAGCGTTCCATGGCTTTATTTCGCTTCGTTGCTTACTCTTGAGTAGAACTGCATATTCACTCCAGGAATAAGCACCTTTGTCAAATGAGTCAAATTGAAGCTGAACACATTGTTGGAGTGTCAGGATGCATAGATAGAAGGCAAATAAGCGTTCCATGGCTTTATTTCGCTTAGTTGCTTACTCTTGAGTAGAACTGCATATTCACTCCAGGAATAAGCACCTTTGTAAAATGAGTCAAATTGAAGCTGAACACATTGTTGGAGTGTCAGGATGCATAGATAGAAGGCAAATAAGCGTTCCATGGCTTTATTTCGCTTAGTTGCTTACTCTTGAGTAGAACTGCATATTCACTCCAGGAATAAGCACATTTGTCAAATGAGTCAAATTGAAGCAAAACACATTGTTGGAGTGTCAGAATGCATAGATAGAAGGCAAATAAGCGTTCCATGGCTTTATTTCGCTTAGTTGCTTACTCTTGAGTAGAACTGCATATTCACTCCAGGAATAAGCACATTTGTCAAATGAGTCAAATTGAAGCAAAACACATTGTTGGAGTGTCAGAATGCATAGATAGAAGGCAAATAAGCGTTCCATGGCTTTATTTCGCTTAGTTGCTTACTCTTGAGTAGAACTGCATATTCACTCCAGGAATAAGCACCTTTGTAAAATGAGTCAAATTGAAGCAAAACACATTGTTGGAGTGTCAGAATGCATAGATTGAAGGCACAAAAGCGTTCCATGGCTTTATTTCGCTTAGTTGCTTACTCTTGAGTAGAACTGCATATTCACTCCAGGAATAAGCACCTTTGTCAAATGAGTCAAATTGAAGCAGAACACATTGTTGGAGTGTCAGGATGCATAGATAGAAGGCAAATAAGCGTTCCATGGCTTTATTTCGCTTAGTTGCTTCCTCTTGAGTAGAACTGCATATTCACTCCAGGAATAAGCACCTTTGTCAAATGAGTCAAATTGAAGCAGAACACATTGTTGGAGTGTCAGAATGCATAGATTGAAGGCACAAAAGCGTTCCATGGCTTTATTTCGCTTAGTTGCTTACTCTTGAGTAGAACTGCATATTCACTCCAGGAATAAGCACCTTTGTCAAATGAGTCAAATTGAAGCAGAACACATTGTTGGAGTGTCAGGATGCATAGATAGAAGGCAAATAAGCGTTCCATGGCTTTATTTCGCTTAGTTGCTTCCTCTTGAGTAGAACTGCATATTCACTCCAGGAATAAGCACCTTTGTCAAATGAGTCAAATTGAAGCAGAACACATTGTTGGAGTGTCAGGATGCATAGATAGAAGGCAAATAAGCGTTCCATGGCTTTATTTCGCTTAGTTGCTTACTCTTGAGTAGAACTGCATATTCACTCCAGGAATAAGCACCTTTGTAAAATGAGTCAAATTGAAGCAAAACACATTGTTGGAGTGTCAGAATGCATAGATAGAAGGCAAATAAGCGTTCCATGGCTTTATTTCGCTTCGTTGCTTACTCTTGAGTAGAACTGCATATTCACTCCAGGAATAAGCACCTTTGTCAAATGAGTCAAATTGAAGCTGAACACATTGTTGGAGTGTCAGGATGCATAGATAGAAGGCAAATAAGCGTTCCATGGCTTTATTTCGCTTAGTTGCTTACTCTTGAGTAGAACTGCATATTCACTCCAGGAATAAGCACCTTTGTAAAATGAGTCAAATTGAAGCAAAACACATTGTTGGAGTGTCAGAATGCATAGATAGAAGGCAAATAAGCGTTCCATGGCTTTATTTCGCTTAGTTGCTTACTCTTGAGTAGAACTGCATATTCACTCCAGGAATAAGCACCTTTGTCAAATGAATCAAATTGAAGCAAAACACATTGTTGGAGTGTCAGAATGCATAGATAGAAGGCAAATAAGCGTTCCATGGCTTTATTTCGCTTAGTTGCTTACTCTTGAGTAGAACTGCATATTCACTCCAGGAATAAGCACATTTGTCAAATATGTCAAATTGAAGCAAAACACATTGTTGGAGTGTCAGAATGCATAGATAGAAGGCAAATAAGCGTTCCATGGCTTTATTTCGCTTAGTTGCTTACTCTTGAGTAGAACTGCATATTCACTCCAGGAATAAGCACCTTTGTAAAATGAGTCAAATTGAAGCTGAACACATTGTTGGAGTGTCAGGATGCATAGATAGAAGGCAAATAAGCGTTCCATGGCTTTATTTCGCTTAGTTGCTTACTCTTGAGTAGAACTGCATATTCACTCCAGGAATAAGCACCTTTGTCAAATGAGTCAAATTGAAGCAAAACACATTGTTGGAGTGTCAGA
The DNA here is from genome assembly GCF_965207765.1 of Zootoca vivipara. NCBI lineage: Eukaryota > Metazoa > Chordata > Lepidosauria > Squamata > Lacertidae > Zootoca > Zootoca vivipara. The sequence goes on from NC_142599.1 coordinate 2,708,890, forward strand.
ATGCATAGATAGAAGGCACAAAAGCGTTCCATGGCTTTATTTCGCTTAGTTGCTTACTCTTGAGTAGAACTGCATATTCACTCCAGGAATAAGCACATTTGTCAAATGAGTCAAATTGAAGCAGAACACATTGTTGGAGTGTCAGGATGCATAGATAGAAGGCAAATAAGCGTTCCATGGCTTTATTTCGCTTAGTTGCTTCCTCTTGAGTAGAACTGCATATTCACTCCAGGAATAAGCACCTTTGTAAAATGAGTCAAATTGAAGCAAAACACATTGTTGGAGTGTCAGAATGCATAGATTGAAGGCACAAAAGCGTTCCATGGCTTTATTTCGCTTAGTTGCTTACTCTTGAGTAGAACTGCATATTCACTCCAGGAATAAGCACCTTTGTCAAATGAGTCAAATTGAAGCAGAACACATTGTTGGAGTGTCAGGATGCATAGATAGAAGGCAAATAAGCGTTCCATGGCTTTATTTCGCTTAGTTGCTTCCTCTTGAGTAGAACTGCATATTCACTCCAGGAATAAGCACCTTTGTCAAATGAGTCAAATTGAAGCAGAACACATTGTTGGAGTGTCAGGATGCATAGATAGAAGGCAAATAAGCGTTCCATGGCTTTATTTCGCTTAGTTGCTTACTCTTGAGTAGAACTGCATATTCACTCCAGGAATAAGCACCTTTGTAAAATGAGTCAAATTGAAGCAAAACACATTGTTGGAGTGTCAGAATGCATAGATAGAAGGCAAATAAGCGTTCCATGGCTTTATTTCGCTTCGTTGCTTACTCTTGAGTAGAACTGCATATTCACTCCAGGAATAAGCACCTTTGTCAAATGAGTCAAATTGAAGCTGAACACATTGTTGGAGTGTCAGGATGCATAGATAGAAGGCAAATAAGCGTTCCATGGCTTTATTTCGCTTAGTTGCTTACTCTTGAGTAGAACTGCATATTCACTCCAGGAATAAGCACCTTTGTAAAATGAGTCAAATTGAAGCAAAACACATTGTTGGAGTGTCAGAATGCATAGATAGAAGGCAAATAAGCGTTCCATGGCTTTATTTCGCTTAGTTGCTTACTCTTGAGTAGAACTGCATATTCACTCCAGGAATAAGCACCTTTGTCAAATGAATCAAATTGAAGCAAAACACATTGTTGGAGTGTCAGAATGCATAGATAGAAGGCAAATAAGCGTTCCATGGCTTTATTTCGCTTAGTTGCTTACTCTTGAGTAGAACTGCATATTCACTCCAGGAATAAGCACATTTGTCAAATGAGTCAAATTGAAGCAAAACACATTGTTGGAGTGTCAGAATGCATAGATAGAAGGCAAATAAGCGTTCCATGGCTTTATTTCGCTTAGTTGCTTACTCTTGAGTAGAACTGCATATTCACTCCAGGAATAAGCACCTTTGTCAAATGAGTCACATTGAAGCAGAACACATTGTTGGAGTGTCAGGATGCATAGATAGAACGCAAATAAGCGTTCCATGGCTTTATTTCGCTTAGTTGCTTACTCTTGAGTAGAACTGCATATTCACTCCAGGAATAAGCACATTTGTCAAATGAGTCAAATTGAAGCAAAACACATTGTTGGAGTGTCAGAATGCATAGATAGAAGGCAAATAAGCGTTCCATGGCTTTATTTCGCTTAGTTGCTTACTCTTGAGTAGAACTGCATATTCACTCCAGGAATAAGCACCTTTGTAAAATGAGTCAAATTGAAGCAAAACACATTGTTGGAGTGTCAGAATGCATAGATTGAAGGCACATAAGCGTTCCATGGCTTTATTTCGCTTAGTTGCTTACTCTTGAGTAGAACTGCATATTCACTCCAGGAATAAGCACATTTGTCAAATGAGTCAAATTGAAGCAAAACACATTGTTGGAGTGTCAGAATGCATAGATAGAAGGCAAATAAGCGTTCCATGGCTTTATTTCGCTTAGTTGCTTACTCTTGAGTAGAACTGCATATTCACTCCAGGAATAAGCACCTTTGCAAAAAGAGTCAAATTGAAGCAGAACACATTGTTGGAGTGTCAGCATGCGTAGATAGAAGGCAAATAAGCGTTCCATGGCTTTATTTCGCTTAGTTGCTTACTCTTGAGTAGAACTGCATATTCACTCCAGGAATAAGCACATTTGTCAAATGAGTCAAATTGAAGCAGAACACATTGTTGGAGTGTCAGGATGCATAGATAGAAGGCAAATAAGCGTTCCATGGCTTTATTTCGCTTAGTTGCTTACTCTTGAGTAGAACTGCATATTCACTCCAGGAATAAGCACATTTGTCAAATATGTCAAATTGAAGCAAAACACATTGTTGGAGTGTCAGAATGCATAGATAGAAGGCAAATAAGCGTTCCATGGCTTTATTTCGCTTAGTTGCTTACTCTTGAGTAGAACTGCATATTCACTCCAGGAATAAGCACCTTTGTAAAATGAGTCAAATTGAAGCTGAACACATTGTTGGAGTGTCAGGATGCATAGATAGAAGGCAAATAAGCGTTCCATGGCTTTATTTCGCTTAGTTGCTTACTCTTGAGTAGAACTGCATATTCACTCCAGGAATAAGCACATTTGTCAAATGAGTCAAATTGAAGCAAAACACATTGTTGGAGTGTCAGAATGCATAGATAGAAGGCAAATAAGCGTTCCATGGCTTTATTTCGCTTAGTTGCTTACTCTTGAGTAGAACTGCATATTCACTCCAGGAATAAGCACATTTGTCAAATGAGTCAAATTGAAGCAAAACACATTGTTGGAGTGTCAGAATGCATAGATAGAAGGCAAATAAGCGTTCCATGGCTTTATTTCGCTTAGTTGCTTACTCTTGAGTAGAACTGCATATTCACTCCAGGAATAAGCACCTTTGTAAAATGAGTCAAATTGAAGCAAAACACATTGTTGGAGTGTCAGAATGCATAGATTGAAGGCACAAAAGCGTTCCATGGCTTTATTTCGCTTAGTTGCTTACTCTTGAGTAGAACTGCATATTCACTCCAGGAATAAGCACCTTTGTCAAATGAGTCAAATTGAAGCAGAACACATTGTTGGAGTGTCAGGATGCATAGATAGAAGGCAAATAAGCGTTCCATGGCTTTATTTCGCTTAGTTGCTTCCTCTTGAGTAGAACTGCATATTCACTCCAGGAATAAGCACCTTTGTCAAATGAGTCAAATTGAAGCAGAACACATTGTTGGAGTGTCAGGATGCATAGATAGAAGGCAAATAAGCGTTCCATGGCTTTATTTCGCTTAGTTGCTTACTCTTGAGTAGAACTGCATATTCACTCCAGGAATAAGCACCTTTGTAAAATGAGTCAAATTGAAGCAAAACACATTGTTGGAGTGTCAGAATGCATAGATAGAAGGCAAATAAGCGTTCCATGGCTTTATTTCGCTTCGTTGCTTACTCTTGAGTAGAACTGCATATTCACTCCAGGAATAAGCACCTTTGTCAAATGAGTCAAATTGAAGCTGAACACATTGTTGGAGTGTCAGGATGCATAGATAGAAGGCAAATAAGCGTTCCATGGCTTTATTTCGCTTAGTTGCTTACTCTTGAGTAGAACTGCATATTCACTCCAGGAATAAGCACCTTTGTAAAATGAGTCAAATTGAAGCAAAACACATTGTTGGAGTGTCAGAATGCATAGATAGAAGGCAAATAAGCGTTCCATGGCTTTATTTCGCTTAGTTGCTTACTCTTGAGTAGAACTGCATATTCACTCCAGGAATAAGCACCTTTGTCAAATGAATCAAATTGAAGCAAAACACATTGTTGGAGTGTCAGAATGCATAGATAGAAGGCAAATAAGCGTTCCATGGCTTTATTTCGCTTAGTTGCTTACTCTTGAGCAGAACTGCATATTCACTCCAGGAATAAGCACATTTGTCAAATGAGTCAAATTGAAGCAAAACACATTGTTGGAGTGTCAGAATGCATAGATAGAAGGCAAATAAGCGTTCCATGGCTTTATTTCGCTTAGTTGCTTACTCTTGAGTAGAACTGCATATTCACTCCAGGAATAAGCACCTTTGTCAAATGAGTCACATTGAAGCAGAACACATTGTTGGAGTGTCAGGATGCATAGATAGAACGCAAATAAGCGTTCCATGGCTTTATTTCGCTTAGTTGCTTACTCTTGAGTAGAACTGCATATTCACTCCAGGAATAAGCACATTTGTCAAATGAGTCAAATTGAAGCAAAACACATTGTTGGAGTGTCAGAATGCATAGATAGAAGGCAAATAAGCGTTCCATGGCTTTATTTCGCTTAGTTGCTTACTCTTGAGTAGAACTGCATATTCACTCCAGGAATAAGCACCTTTGTAAAATGAGTCAAATTGAAGCAAAACACATTGTTGGAGTATCAGAATGCATAGATTGAAGGCACATAAGCGTTCCATGGCTTTATTTCGCTTAGTTGCTTACTCTTGAGTAGAACTGCATATTCACTCCAGGAATAAGCACCTTTGTCAAATGAGTCAAATTGAAGCAGAACACATTGTTGGAGTGTCAGGATGCATAGATAGAAGGCAAATAAGCGTTCCATGGCTTTATTTCGCTTAGTTGCTTCCTCTTGAGTAGAACTGCATATTCACTCCAGGAATAAGCACCTTTGTCAAATGAGTCAAATTGAAGCAGAACACATTGTTGGAGTGTCAGGATGCATAGATAGAAGGCAAATAAGCGTTCCATGGCTTTATTTCGCTTAGTTGCTTACTCTTGAGTAGAACTGCATATTCACTCCAGGAATAAGCACCTTTGTAAAATGAGTCAAATTGAAGCAAAACACATTGTTGGAGTGTCAGAATGCATAGATAGAAGGCAAATAAGCGTTCCATGGCTTTATTTCGCTTAGTTGCTTACTCTTGAGTAGAACTGCATATTCACTCCAGGAATAAGCACCTTTGTAAAATGAGTCAAATTGAAGCAAAACACATTGTTGGAGTGTCAGAATGCATAGATAGAAGGCAAATAAGCGTTCCATGGCTTTATTTCGCTTAGTTGCTTACTCTTGAGTAGAACTGCATATTCACTCCAGGAATAAGCACATTTGTCAAATGAGTCAAATTGAAGCAAAACACATTGTTGGAGTGTCAGAATGCATAGATAGAAGGCAAATAAGCGTTCCATGGCTTTATTTCGCTTAGTTGCTTACTCTTGAGTAGAACTGCATATTCACTCCAGGAATACGCACCTATGTCAAATGAGTCAAATTGAAGCAAAACACATTTTTGGAGTGTCAGAATGCATAGATAGGAGGCAAATAAGCGTTCCATGGCTTTATTTCGCTTAGTTGCTTACTCTGGAGTAGAACTGCTTATTCACTCCAGGAATAAGCACCTTTGTAAAATGAGTCAAATTGAAGCAAAACACATTGTTGGAGTGTCAGAATGCATAGATAGAAGGCAAATAAGCGTTCCATGGCTTTATTTCGCTTAGTTGCTTACTCTTGAGTAGAACTGCATATTCACTCCAGGAATACGCACCTTTGTAAAATGAGTCAAATTGAAGCAGAACACATTGTTGGAGTGTCAGAATGCAAAGATAGAAGGCAAATAAGCGTTCCATGGCTTTATTTCGCTTCGTTGCTTACTCTTGAGTAGAACTGCATATTCACTCCAGGAATAAGCACCTTTGTCAAATGAGTCAAATTGAAGCAGAACACATTGTTGGAGTGTCAGGATGCATAGATAGAAGGCAAATAAGCGTTCCATGGCTTTATTTCGCTTAGTTGCTTACTCTTGAGTAGAACTTCATATTCACTCCAGGAATAAGCACCTTTGTAAAATGAGTCAAATTGAAGCAGAACACATTGTTGGAGTGTCAGGATGCATAGATAGAAGGCAAATAAGCGTTCCATGGCTTTATTTCGCTTAGTTGCTTACTCTTGAGTAGAACTGCATATTCACTCCAGGAATAAGCACCTTTGTAAAATGAGTCAAATTGAAGCAAAACACATTGTTGGAGTGTCAGAATGCATAGATAGAAGGCAAAGAAGCGTTCCATGGCTTTATTTCGCTTAGTTGCTTACTCTTGAGTAGAACTGCATATTCACTCCAGGAATAAGCACCTTTGTCAAATATGTCAAATTGAAGCAAAACACATTGTTGGAGTGTCAGAATGCATAGATAGAAGGCAAATAAGCGTTCCATGGCTTTATTTCGCTTAGTTGCTTACTCTTGAGTAGAACTGCATATTCACTCCAGGAATAAGCACCTTTGTAAAATGAGTCAAATTGAAGCTGAACACATTGTTGGAGTGTCAGGATGCATAGATAGAAGGCAAATAAGCGTTCCATGGCTTTATTTCGCTTAGTTGCTTACTCTTGAGTAGAACTGCATATTCACTCCAGGAATAAGCACCTTTGTCAAATGAGTCAAATTGAAGCAAAACACATTGTTGGAGTGTCAGAATGCATAGATAGAAGGCACAAAAGCGTTCCATGGCTTTATTTCGCTTAGTTGCTTACTCTTGAGTAGAACTGCATATTCACTCCAGGAATAAGCACATTTGTCAAATGAGTCAAATTGAAGCAGAACACATTGTTGGAGTGTCAGGATGCATAGATAGAAGGCAAATAAGCGTTCCATGGCTTTATTTCGCTTAGTTGCTTCCTCTTGAGTAGAACTGCATATTCACTCCAGGAATAAGCACCTTTGTAAAATGAGTCAAATTGAAGCAAAACACATTGTTGGAGTGTCAGAATGCATAGATTGAAGGCACAAAAGCGTTCCATGGCTTTATTTCGCTTAGTTGCTTACTCTTGAGTAGAACTGCATATTCACTCCAGGAATAAGCACCTTTGTCAAATGAGTCAAATTGAAGCAGAACACATTGTTGGAGTGTCAGGATGCATAGATAGAAGGCAAATAAGCGTTCCATGGCTTTATTTCGCTTAGTTGCTTCCTCTTGAGTAGAACTGCATATTCACTCCAGGAATAAGCACCTTTGTCAAATGAGTCAAATTGAAGCAGAACACATTGTTGGAGTGTCAGGATGCATAGATAGAAGGCAAATAAGCGTTCCATGGCTTTATTTCGCTTAGTTGCTTACTCTTGAGTAGAACTGCATATTCACTCCAGGAATAAGCACCTTTGTAAAATGAGTCAAATTGAAGCAAAACACATTGTTGGAGTGTCAGAATGCATAGATAGAAGGCAAATAAGCGTTCCATGGCTTTATTTCGCTTCGTTGCTTACTCTTGAGTAGAACTGCATATTCACTCCAGGAATAAGCACCTTTGTCAAATGAGTCAAATTGAAGCTGAACACATTGTTGGAGTGTCAGGATGCATAGATAGAAGGCAAATAAGCGTTCCATGGCTTTATTTCGCTTAGTTGCTTACTCTTGAGTAGAACTGCATATTCACTCCAGGAATAAGCACCTTTGTAAAATGAGTCAAATTGAAGCAAAACACATTGTTGGAGTGTCAGAATGCATAGATAGAAGGCAAATAAGCGTTCCATGGCTTTATTTCGCTTAGTTGCTTACTCTTGAGTAGAACTGCATATTCACTCCAGGAATAAGCACCTTTGTCAAATGAATCAAATTGAAGCAAAACACATTGTTGGAGTGTCAGAATGCATAGATAGAAGGCAAATAAGCGTTCCATGGCTTTATTTCGCTTAGTTGCTTACTCTTGAGTAGAACTGCATATTCACTCCAGGAATAAGCACATTTGTCAAATGAGTCAAATTGAAGCAAAACACATTGTTGGAGTGTCAGAATGCATAGATAGAAGGCAAATAAGCGTTCCATGGCTTTATTTCGCTTAGTTGCTTACTCTTGAGTAGAACTGCATATTCACTCCAGGAATAAGCACCTTTGTCAAATGAGTCACATTGAAGCAGAACACATTGTTGGAGTGTCAGGATGCATAGATAGAACGCAAATAAGCGTTCCATGGCTTTATTTCGCTTAGTTGCTTACTCTTGAGTAGAACTGCATATTCACTCCAGGAATAAGCACATTTGTCAAATGAGTCAAATTGAAGCAAAACACATTGTTGGAGTGTCAGAATGCATAGATAGAAGGCAAATAAGCGTTCCATGGCTTTATTTCGCTTAGTTGCTTACTCTTGAGTAGAACTGCATATTCACTCCAGGAATAAGCACCTTTGTAAAATGAGTCAAATTGAAGCAAAACACATTGTTGGAGTGTCAGAATGCATAGATTGAAGGCACATAAGCGTTCCATGGCTTTATTTCGCTTAGTTGCTTACTCTTGAGTAGAACTGCATATTCACTCCAGGAATAAGCACATTTGTCAAATGAGTCAAATTGAAGCAAAACACATTGTTGGAGTGTCAGAATGCATAGATAGAAGGCAAATAAGCGTTCCATGGCTTTATTTCGCTTAGTTGCTTACTCTTGAGTAGAACTGCATATTCACTCCAGGAATAAGCACCTTTGCAAAAAGAGTCAAATTGAAGCAGAACACATTGTTGGAGTGTCAGCATGCGTAGATAGAAGGCAAATAAGCGTTCCATGGCTTTATTTCGCTTAGTTGCTTACTCTTGAGTAGAACTGCATATTCACTCCAGGAATAAGCACATTTGTCAAATGAGTCAAATTGAAGCAGAACACATTGTTGGAGTGTCAGGATGCATAGATAGAAGGCAAATAAGCGTTCCATGGCTTTATTTCGCTTAGTTGCTTACTCTTGAGTAGAACTGCATATTCACTCCAGGAATAAGCACATTTGTCAAATGAGTCAAATTGAAGCAAAACACATTGTTGGAGTGTCAGAATGCATAGATAGAAGGCAAATAAGCGTTCCATGGCTTTATTTCGCTTAGTTGCTTACTCTTGAGTAGAACTGCATATTCACTCCAGGAATAAGCACCTTTGTAAAATGAGTCAAATTGAAGCAAAACACATTGTTGGAGTATCAGAATGCATAGATTGAAGGCACATAAGCGTTCCATGGCTTTATTTCGCTTAGTTGCTTACTCTTGAGTAGAACTGCATATTCACTCCAGGAATAAGCACCTTTGTCAAATGAGTCAAATTGAAGCAGAACACATTGTTGGAGTGTCAGGATGCATAGATAGAAGGCAAATAAGCGTTCCATGGCTTTATTTCGCTTAGTTGCTTCCTCTTGAGTAGAACTGCATATTCACTCCAGGAATAAGCACCTTTGTCAAATGAGTCAAATTGAAGCAGAACACATTGTTGGAGTGTCAGGATGCATAGATAGAAGGCAAATAAGCGTTCCATGGCTTTATTTCGCTTAGTTGCTTACTCTTGAGTAGAACTGCATATTCACTCCAGGAATAAGCACCTTTGTAAAATGAGTCAAATTGAAGCAAAACACATTGTTGGAGTGTCAGAATGCATAGATAGAAGGCAAATAAGCGTTCCATGGCTTTATTTCGCTTAGTTGCTTACTCTTGAGTAGAACTGCATATTCACTCCAGGAATAAGCACCTTTGTAAAATGAGTCAAATTGAAGCAAAACACATTGTTGGAGTGTCAGAATGCATAGATAGAAGGCAAATAAGCGTTCCATGGCTTTATTTCGCTTAGTTGCTTACTCTTGAGTAGAACTGCATATTCACTCCAGGAATAAGCACATTTGTCAAATGAGTCAAATTGAAGCAAAACACATTGTTGGAGTGTCAGAATGCATAGATAGAAGGCAAATAAGCGTTCCATGGCTTTATTTCGCTTAGTTGCTTACTCTTGAGTAGAACTGCATATTCACTCCAGGAATACGCACCTATGTCAAATGAGTCAAATTGAAGCAAAACACATTTTTGGAGTGTCAGAATGCATAGATAGGAGGCAAATAAGCGTTCCATGGCTTTATTTCGCTTAGTTGCTTACTCTGGAGTAGAACTGCTTATTCACTCCAGGAATAAGCACCTTTGTAAAATGAGTCAAATTGAAGCAAAACACATTGTTGGAGTGTCAGAATGCATAGATAGAAGGCAAATAAGCGTTCCATGGCTTTATTTCGCTTAGTTGCTTACTCTTGAGTAGAACTGCATATTCACTCCAGGAATACGCACCTTTGTAAAATGAGTCAAATTGAAGCAGAACACATTGTTGGAGTGTCAGAATGCAAAGATAGAAGGCAAATAAGCGTTCCATGGCTTTATTTCGCTTAGTTGCTTACTCTTGAGTAGAACTGCATATTCACTCCAGGAATACGCACCTATGTCAAATGAGTCAAATTGAAGCAAAACACATTTTTGGAGTGTCAGAATGCATAGATAGAAGGCAAATAAGCGTTCCATGGCTTTATTTCGCTTAGTTGCTTACTCTTGAGTAGAACTGCATATTCACTCCAGGAATAAGCACCTTTGTAAAATGAGTCAAATTGAAGCTGAACACATTGTTGGAGTGTCAGAATGCATAGATAGAAGGCAAATAAGCGTTCCATGGCTTTATTTCGCTTCGTTGCTTACTCTTGAGTAGAACTGCATATTCACTCCAGGAATAAGCACCTTTGTCAAATGAGTCAAATTGAAGCAGAACACATTGTTGGAGTGTCAGGATGCATAGATAGAAGGCAAATAAGCGTTCCATGGCTTTATTTCGCTTAGTTGCTTACTCTTGAGTAGAACTTCATATTCACTCCAGGAATAAGCACCTTTGTAAAATGAGTCAAATTGAAGCAGAACACATTGTTGGAGTGTCAGGATGCATAGATAGAAGGCAAATAAGCGTTCCATGGCTTTATTTCGCTTAGTTGCTTACTCTTGAGTAGAACTGCATATTCACTCCAGGAATAAGCACCTTTGTAAAATGAGTCAAATTGAAGCAAAACACATTGTTGGAGTGTCAGAATGCATAGATAGAAGGCAAAGAAGCGTTCCATGGCTTTATTTCGCTTAGTTGCTTACTCTTGAGTAGAACTGCATATTCACTCCAGGAATAAGCACCTTTGTAAAATGAGTCAAATTGAAGCTGAACACATTGTTGGAGTGTCAGGATGCATAGATAGAAGGCAAATAAGCGTTCCATGGCTTTATTTCGCTTAGTTGCTTACTCTTGAGTAGAACTGCATATTCACTCCAGGAATAAGCACCTTTGTAAAATGAGTCAAATTGAAGCAAAACACATTGTTGGAGTGTCAGAATGCATAGATAGAAGGCAAATAAGCGTTCCATGGCTTTATTTCGCTTAGTTGCTTACTCTTGAGTAGAACTGTATATTCACTCCAGGAATAAGCACATTTGTCAAATGAGTCAAATTGAAGCAAAACACATTGTTGGAGTGTCAGAATGCATAGATAGAAGGCAAATAAGCGTTCCATGGCTTTATTTCGCTTAGTTGCTTACTCTTGAGTAGAACTGCATATTCACTCCAGGAATAAGCACCTTTGTCAAATGAGTCAAATTGAAGCAAAACACATTGTTGGAGTGTCAGGATGCATAGATAGAAGGCAAATAAGCGTTCCATGGCTTTATTTCGCTTAGTTGCTTACTCTTGAGTAGAACTGCATATTCACTCCAGGAATAAGCACCTTTGTAAAATGAGTCAAATTGAAGCAAAACACATTGTTGGAGTATCAGAATGCATAGATAGAAGGCAAATAAGCGTTCCATGGCTTTATTTCGCTTAGTTGCTTACTTGAGTAGAACTGCATATTCACTCCAGGAATACGCACCTATGTCAAATGAGTCAAATTGAAGCAAAACACATTGTTGGAGTGTCAGAATGCATAGATAGAAGGCAAATAAGCGTTCCATGGCTTTATTTCGCTTAGTTGCTTACTCTTGAGTAGAACTGCATATTCACTCCAGGAATAAGCACCTTTGTAAAATGAGTCAAATTGAAGCAAAACACATTGTTGGAGTTTCAGAATGCATAGAAAGAAGGCAAATAAGCGTTCCATGGCTTTATTTCGCTTAGTTGCTTACTCTTGAGTAGAACTGCATATTCACTCCAGGAATAAGCACCTTTGTCAAATGAATCAAATTGAAGCAAAACACATTGTTGGAGTGTCAGAATGCATAGATAGAAGGCAAATAAGCGTTCCATGGCTTTATTTCGCTTAGTTGCTTACTCTTGAGTAGAACTGCATATTCACTCCAGGAATAAGCACATTTGTCAAATATGTCAAATTGAAGCAAAACACATTGTTGGAGTGTCAGAATGCATAGATAGAAGGCAAATAAGCGTTCCATGGCTTTATTTCGCTTAGTTGCTTACTCTTGAGTAGAACTGCATATTCACTCCAGGAATAAGCACCTTTGTAAAATGAGTCAAATTGAAGCTGAACACATTGTTGGAGTGTCAGGATGCATAGATAGAAGGCAAATAAGCGTTCCATGGCTTTATTTCGCTTAGTTGCTTACTCTTGAGTAGAACTGCATATTCACTCCAGGAATAAGCACCTTTGTCAAATGAGTCAAATTGAAGCAAAACACATTGTTGGAGTGTCAGAATGCATAGATAGAAGGCACAAAAGCGTTCCATGGCTTTATTTCGCTTAGTTGCTTACTCTTGAGTAGAACTGCATATTCACTCCAGGAATAAGCACATTTGTCAAATGAGTCAAATTGAAGCAGAACACATTGTTGGAGTGTCAGGATGCATAGATAGAAGGCAAATAAGCGTTCCATGGCTTTATTTCGCTTAGTTGCTTCCTCTTGAGTAGAACTGCATATTCACTCCAGGAATAAGCACCTTTGTAAAATGAGTCAAATTGAAGCAAAACACATTGTTGGAGTGTCAGAATGCATAGATTGAAGGCACAAAAGCGTTCCATGGCTTTATTTCGCTTAGTTGCTTACTCTTGAGTAGAACTGCATATTCACTCCAGGAATAAGCACCTTTGTCAAATGAGTCAAATTGAAGCAGAACACATTGTTGGAGTGTCAGGATGCATAGATAGAAGGCAAATAAGCGTTCCATGGCTTTATTTCGCTTAGTTGCTTCCTCTTGAGTAGAACTGCATATTCACTCCAGGAATAAGCACCTTTGTCAAATGAGTCAAATTGAAGCAGAACACATTGTTGGAGTGTCAGGATGCATAGATAGAAGGCAAATAAGCGTTCCATGGCTTTATTTCGCTTAGTTGCTTACTCTTGAGTAGAACTGCATAATCACTCCAGGAATAAGCACCTTTGTAAAATGAGTCAAATTGAAGCAAAACACATTGTTGGAGTGTCAGAATGCATAGATAGAAGGCAAATAAGCGTTCCATGGCTTTATTTCGCTTCGTTGCTTACTCTTGAGTAGAACTGCATATTCACTCCAGGAATAAGCACCTTTGTCAAATGAGTCAAATTGAAGCTGAACACATTGTTGGAGTGTCAGGATGCATAGATAGAAGGCAAATAAGCGTTCCATGGCTTTATTTCGCTTAGTTGCTTACTCTTGAGTAGAACTGCATATTCACTCCAGGAATAAGCACCTTTGTAAAATGAGTCAAATTGAAGCAAAACACATTGTTGGAGTGTCAGAATGCATAGATAGAAGGCAAATAAGCGTTCCATGGCTTTATTTCGCTTAGTTGCTTACTCTTGAGTAGAACTGCATATTCACTCCAGGAATAAGCACCTTTGTCAAATGAATCAAATTGAAGCAAAACACATTGTTGGAGTGTCAGAATGCATAGATAGAAGGCAAATAAGCGTTCCATGGCTTTATTTCGCTTAGTTGCTTACTCTTGAGTAGAACTGCATATTCACTCCAGGAATAAGCACATTTGTCAAATGAGTCAAATTGAAGCAAAACACATTGTTGGAGTGTCAGAATGCATAGATAGAAGGCAAATAAGCGTTCCATGGCTTTATTTCGCTTAGTTGCTTACTCTTGAGTAGAACTGCATATTCACTCCAGGAATAAGCACCTTTGTCAAATGAGTCACATTGAAGCAGAACACATTGTTGGAGTGTCAGGATGCATAGATAGAACGCAAATAAGCGTTCCATGGCTTTATTTCGCTTAGTTGCTTACTCTTGAGTAGAACTGCATATTCACTCCAGGAATAAGCACATTTGTAAAATGAGTCAAATTGAAGCAGAACACATTGTTGGAGTGTCAGGATGCATAGATAGAAGGCAAATAAGCGTTCCATGGCTTTATTTCGCTTAATTGCTTACTCTTGAGTAGAACTGCATATTCACTCCAGGAATAAGCACATTTGTCAAATATGTCAAATTGAAGCAAAACACATTGTTGGAGTGTCAGAATGCATAGATAGAAGGCAAATAAGCGTTCCATGGCTTTATTTCGCTTAGTTGCTTACTCTTGAGTAGAACTGCATATTCACTCCAGGAATAAGCACCTTTGTAAAATGAGTCAAATTGAAGCTGAACACATTGTTGGAGTGTCAGGATGCATAGATAGAAGGCAAATAAGCGTTCCATGGCTTTATTTCGCTTAGTTGCTTACTCTTGAGTAGAACTGCATATTCACTCCAGGAATAAGCACATTTGTCAAATGAGTCAAATTGAAGCAAAACACATTGTTGGAGTGTCAGAATGCATAGATAGAAGGCAAATAAGCGTTCCATGGCTTTATTTCGCTTAGTTGCTTACTCTTGAGTAGAACTGCATATTCACTCCAGGAATAATCACCTTTGTCAAATGAGTCAAATTGAAGCAGAACACATTGTTGGAGTGTCAGGATGCATAGATAGAAGGCAAATAAGCGTTCCATGGCTTTATTTCGCTTAGTTGCTTACTCTTGAGTAGAACTGCATATTCACTCCAGGAATAAGCACCTTTGTAAAATGAGTCAAATTGAAGCAAAACACATTGTTGGAGTGTCAGAATGCATAGATAGAAGGCAAATAAGCGTTCCATGGCTTTATTTCGCTTAGTTGCTTACTCTTGAGTAGAACTGCATATTCACTCCAGGAATAAGCACATTTGTCAAATGAGTCAAATTGAAGCAAAACACATTGTTGGAGTGTCAGAATGCATAGATAGAAGGCAAATAAGCGTTCCATGGCTTTATTTCGCTTAGTTGCTTACTCTTGAGTAGAACTGCATATTCACTCCAGGAATAAGCACCTTTGCAAAAAGAGTCAAATTGAAGCAGAACACATTGTTGGAGTGTCAGCATGCGTAGATAGAAGGCAAATAAGCGTTCCATGGCTTTATTTCGCTTAGTTGCTTACTCTTGAGTAGAACTGCATATTCACTCCAGGAATAAGCACATTTGTCAAATGAGTCAAATTGAAGCAGAACACATTGTTGGAGTGTCAGGATGCATAGATAGAAGGCAAATAAGCGTTCCATGGCTTTATTTCGCTTAGTTGCTTACTCTTGAGTAGAACTGCATATTCACTCCAGGAATAAGCACATTTGTCAAATATGTCAAATTGAAGCAAAACACATTGTTGGAGTGTCAGAATGCATAGATAGAAGGCAAATAAGCGTTCCATGGCTTTATTTCGCTTAGTTGCTTACTCTTGAGTAGAACTGCATATTCACTCCAGGAATAAGCACCTTTGTAAAATGAGTCAAATTGAAGCTGAACACATTGTTGGAGTGTCAGGATGCATAGATAGAAGGCAAATAAGCGTTCCATGGCTTTATTTCGCTTAGTTGCTTACTCTTGAGTAGAACTGCATATTCACTCCAGGAATAAGCACATTTGTCAAATGAGTCAAATTGAAGCAAAACACATTGTTGGAGTGTCAGAATGCATAGATAGAAGGCAAATAAGCGTTCCATGGCTTTATTTCGCTTAGTTGCTTACTCTTGAGTAGAACTGCATATTCACTCCAGGAATAAGCACATTTGTCAAATGAGTCAAATTGAAGCAAAACACATTGTTGGAGTGTCAGAATGCATAGATAGAAGGCAAATAAGCGTTCCATGGCTTTATTTCGCTTAGTTGCTTACTCTTGAGTAGAACTGCATATTCACTCCAGGAATAAGCACCTTTGTAAAATGAGTCAAATTGAAGCAAAACACATTGTTGGAGTGTCAGAATGCATAGATTGAAGGCACAAAAGCGTTCCATGGCTTTATTTCGCTTAGTTGCTTACTCTTGAGTAGAACTGCATATTCACTCCAGGAATAAGCACCTTTGTCAAATGAGTCAAATTGAAGCAGAACACATTGTTGGAGTGTCAGGATGCATAGATAGAAGGCAAATAAGCGTTCCATGGCTTTATTTCGCTTAGTTGCTTCCTCTTGAGTAGAACTGCATATTCACTCCAGGAATAAGCACCTTTGTCAAATGAGTCAAATTGAAGCAGAACACATTGTTGGAGTGTCAGGATGCATAGATAGAAGGCAAATAAGCGTTCCATGGCTTTATTTCGCTTAGTTGCTTACTCTTGAGTAGAACTGCATATTCACTCCAGGAATAAGCACCTTTGTAAAATGAGTCAAATTGAAGCTGAACACATTGTTGGAGTGTCAGGATGCATAGATAGAAGGCAAATAAGCGTTCCATGGCTTTATTTCGCTTAGTTGCTTACTCTTGAGTAGAACTGCATATTCACTCCAGGAATAAGCACCTTTGTAAAATGAGTCAAATTGAAGCAAAACACATTGTTGGAGTGTCAGAATGCATAGATAGAAGGCAAATAAGCGTTACATGGCTTTATTTCGCTTAGTTGCTTACTCTTGAGTAGAACTGCATATTCACTCCAGGAATAAGCACCTTTGTCAAATGAATCAAATTGAAGCAAAACACATTGTTGGAGTGTCAGAATGCATAGATAGAAGGCAAATAAGCGTTCCATGGCTTTATTTCGCTTAGTTGCTTACTCTTGAGTAGAACTGCATATTCACTCCAGGAATAAGCACATTTGTCAAATGAGTCAAATTGAAGCAAAACACATTGTTGGAGTGTCAGAATGCATAGATAGAAGGCAAATAAGCGTTCCATGGCTTTATATCGCTTAGTTGCTTACTCTTGAGTAGAACTGCATATTCACTCCAGGAATAAGCACCTTTGTCAAATGAGTCACATTGAAGCAGAACACATTGTTGGAGTGTCAGGATGCATAGATAGAACGCAAATAAGCGTTCCATGGCTTTATTTCGCTTAGTTGCTTACTCTTGAGTAGAACTGCATATTCACTCCAGGAATAAGCACATTTGTCAAATGAGTCAAATTGAAGCAAAACACATTGTTGGAGTGTCAGAATGCATAGATAGAAGGCAAATAAGCGTTCCATGGCTTTATTTCGCTTAGTTGCTTACTCTTGAGTAGAACTGCATATTCACTCCAGGAATAAGCACCTTTGTAAAATGAGTCAAATTGAAGCAAAACACATTGTTGGAGTATCAGAATGCATAGATTGAAGGCACATAAGCGTTCCATGGCTTTATTTCGCTTAGTTGCTTACTCTTGAGTAGAACTGCATATTCACTCCAGGAATAAGCACCTTTGTCAAATGAGTCAAATTGAAGCAGAACACATTGTTGGAGTGTCAGGATGCATAGATAGAAGGCAAATAAGCGTTCCATGGCTTTATTTCGCTTAGTTGCTTCCTCTTGAGTAGAACTGCATATTCACTCCAGGAATAATCACCTTTGTCAAATGAGTCAAATTGAAGCAGAACACATTGTTGGAGTGTCAGGATGCATAGATAGAAGGCAAATAAGCGTTCCATGGCTTTATTTCGCTTAGTTGCTTACTCTTGAGTAGAACTGCATATTCACTCCAGGAATAAGCACCTTTGTAAAATGAGTCAAATTGAAGCAAAACACATTGTTGGAGTGTCAGAATGCATAGATAGAAGGCAAATAAGCGTTCCATGGCTTTATTTCGCTTAGTTGCTTACTCTTGAGTAGAACTGCATATTCACTCCAGGAATAAGCACCTTTGTAAAATGAGTCAAATTGAAGCAAAACACATTGTTGGAGTGTCAGAATGCATAGATAGAAGGCAAATAAGCGTTCCATGGCTTTATTTCGCTTAGTTGCTTACTCTTGAGTAGAACTGCATATTCACTCCAGGAATAAGCACATTTGTCAAATGAGTCAAATTGAAGCAAAACACATTGTTGGAGTGTCAGAATGCATAGATAGAAGGCAAATAAGCGTTCCATGGCTTTATTTCGCTTAGTTGCTTACTCTTGAGTAGAACTGCATATTCACTCCAGGAATACGCACCTATGTCAAATGAGTCAAATTGAAGCAAAAGACATTTTTGGAGTGTCAGAATGCATAGATAGGAGGCAAATAAGCGTTCCATGGCTTTATTTCGCTTAGTTGCTTACTCTGGAGTAGAACTGCTTATTCACTCCAGGAATAAGCACCTTTGTAAAATGAGTCAAATTGAAGCAAAACACATTGTTGGAGTGTCAGAATGCATAGATAGAAGGCAAATAAGCGTTCCATGGCTTTATTTCGCTTAGTTGCTTACTCTTGAGTAGAACTGCATATTCACTCCAGGAATACGCACCTTTGTAAAATGAGTCAAATTGAAGCAGAACACATTGTTGGAGTGTCAGAATGCAAAGATAGAAGGCAAATAAGCGTTCCATGGCTTTATTTCGCTTAGTTGCTTACTCTTGAGTAGAACTGCATATTCACTCCAGGAATACGCACCTATGTCAAATGAGTCAAATTGAAGCAAAACACATTTTTGGAGTGTCAGAATGCATAGATAGAAGGCAAATAAGCGTTCCATGGCTTTATTTCGCTTAGTTGCTTACTCTTGAGTAGAACTGCATATTCACTCCAGGAATAAGCACCTTTGTAAAATGAGTCAAATTGAAGCTGAACACATTGTTGGAGTGTCAGAATGCATAGATAGAAGGCAAATAAGCGTTCCATGGCTTTATTTCGCTTCGTTGCTTACTCTTGAGTAGAACTGCATATTCACTCCAGGAATAAGCACCTTTGTCAAATGAGTCAAATTGAAGCAGAACACATTGTTGGAGTGTCAGGATGCATAGATAGAAGGCAAATAAGCGTTCCATGGCTTTATTTCGCTTAGTTGCTTACTCTTGAGTAGAACTTCATATTCACTCCAGGAATAAGCACCTTTGTAAAATGAGTCAAATTGAAGCAGAACACATTGTTGGAGTGTCAGGATGCATAGATAGAAGGCAAATAAGCGTTCCATGGCTTTATTTCGCTTAGTTGCTTACTCTTGAGTAGAACTGCATATTCACTCCAGGAATAAGCACCTTTGTAAAATGAGTCAAATTGAAGCAAAACACATTGTTGGAGTGTCAGAATGCATAGATAGAAGGCAAAGAAGCGTTCCATGGCTTTATTTCGCTTAGTTGCTTACTCTTGAGTAGAACTGCATATTCACTCCAGGAATAAGCACCTTTGTAAAATGAGTCAAATTGAAGCTGAACACATTGTTGGAGTGTCAGGATGCATAGATAGAAGGCAAATAAGCGTTCCATGGCTTTATTTCGCTTAGTTGCTTACTCTTGAGTAGAACTGCATATTCACTCCAGGAATAAGCACCTTTGTAAAATGAGTCAAATTGAAGCAAAACACATTGTTGGAGTGTCAGAATGCATAGATAGAAGGCAAATAAGCGTTCCATGGCTTTATTTCGCTTAGTTGCTTACTCTTGAGTAGAACTGTATATTCACTCCAGGAATAAGCACATTTGTCAAATGAGTCAAATTGAAGCAAAACACATTGTTGGAGTGTCAGAATGCATAGATAGAAGGCAAATAAGCGTTCCATGGCTTTATTTCGCTTAGTTGCTTACTCTTGAGTAGAACTGCATATTCACTCCAGGAATAAGCATCTTTGTCAAATGAGTCAAATTGAAGCAAAACACATTGTTGGAGTGTCAGGATGCATAGATAGAAGGCAAATAAGCGTTCCATGGCTTTATTTCGCTTAGTTGCTTACTCTTGAGTAGAACTGCATATTCACTCCAGGAATAAGCACCTTTGTAAAATGAGTCAAATTGAAGCAAAACACATTGTTGGAGTATCAGAATGCATAGATAGAAGGCAAATAAGCGTTCCATGGCTTTATTTCGCTTAGTTGCTTACTTGAGTAGAACTGCATATTCACTCCAGGAATACGCACCTATGTCAAATGAGTCAAATTGAAGCAAAACACATTGTTGGAGTGTCAGAATGCATAGATAGAAGGCAAATAAGCGTTCCATGGCTTTATTTCGCTTAGTTGCTTACTCTTGAGTAGAACTGCATATTCACTCCAGGAATAAGCACCTTTGTAAAATGAGTCAAATTGAAGCAAAACACATTGTTGGAGTTTCAGAATGCATAGAAAGAAGGCAAATAAGCGTTCCATGGCTTTATTTCGCTTAGTTGCTTACTCTTGAGTAGAACTGCATATTCACTCCAGGAATAAGCACCTTTGTAAAATGAGTCAAATTGAAGCAGAACACATTGTTGGAGTGTCAGGATGCATAGATAGAAGGCAAAAAAGCGTTCCATGGCTTTATTTCGCTTAGTTGCTTACTCTTGAGTAGAACTGCATATTCACTCCAGGAATAAGCACCTTTGTAAAATGAGTCAAATTGAAGCAAAACACATTGTTGGAGTGTCAGAATGCATAGATAGAAGGCAAAGAAGCGTTCCATGGCTTTATTTCGCTTAGTTGCTTACTCTTGAGTAGAACTGCATATTCACTCCAGGAATAAGCACCTTTGTAAAATGAGTCAAATTGAAGCTGAACACATTGTTGGAGTGTCAGGATGCATAGATAGAAGGCAAATAAGCGTTCCATGGCTTTATTTCGCTTAGTTGCTTACTCTTGAGTAGAACTGCATATTCACTCCAGGAATAAGCACCTTTGTAAAATGAGTCAAATTGAAGCAAAACACATTGTTGGAGTGTCAGAATGCATAGATAGAAGGCAAATAAGCGTTCCATGGCTTTATTTCGCTTAGTTGCTTACTCTTGAGTAGAACTGTATATTCACTCCAGGAATAAGCACATTTGTCAAATGAGTCAAATTGAAGCAAAACACATTGTTGGAGTGTCAGAATGCATAGATAGAAGGCAAATAAGCGTTCCATGGCTTTATTTCGCTTAGTTGCTTACTCTTGAGTAGAACTGCATATTCACTCCAGGAATAAGCACATTTGTCAAATGAGTCAAATTGAAGCAAAACACATTGTTGGAGTGTCGGAATGCATAGATAGAAGGCAAATAAGCGTTCCATGGCTTTATTTCGCTTAGTTGCTTACTCTTGAGTAGAACTGCATATTCACTCCAGGAATAAGCACCTTTGTCAAATGAGTCAAATTGAAGCAGAACACATTGTTGGAGTGTCAGGATGCATAGATAGAAGGCAAATAAGCGTTCCATGGCTTTATTTCGCTTAGTTGCTTACTCTTGAGTAGAACTGCATATTCACTCCAGGAATACGCACCTATGTCAAATGAGTCAAATTGAAGCAAAACACATTGTTGGAGTGTCAGAATGCATAGATAGAAGGCAAATAAGCGTTCCATGGCTTTATTTCGCTTAGTTGCTTACTTGAGTAGAACTGCATATTCACCCCAGGAATACGCACCTATGTCAAATGAGTCAAATTGAAGCAAAACACATTGTTGGAGTGTCAGAATGCATAGATAGAAGGCAAATAAGCGTTCCATGGCTTTATTTCGCTTAGTTGCTTACTCTTGAGTAGAACTGCATATTCACTCCAGGAATAAGCACCTTTGTAAAATGAGTCAAATTGAAGCAAAACACATTGTTGGAGTTTCAGAATGCATAGAAAGAAGGCAAATAAGCGTTCCATGGCTTTATTTCGCTTAGTTGCTTACTCTTGAGTAGAACTGCATATTCACTCCAGGAATACGCACCTTTCTAAAATGAGTCAAATTGAAGCAGAACACATTGTTGGAGTGTCAGAATGCATAGATGGAAGGCAAATAAGCGTTCCATGGCTTTATTTCGCTTAGTTGCTTACTCTTGAGTAGAACTGCATATTCACTCCAGGAATAAGTACCTTTGTAAAATGAGTCAAATTGAAGCAAAACACATTGTTGGAGTGTCGGAATGCATAGATAGAAGGCAAATAAGCGTTCCATGGCTTTATTTCGCTTAGTTGCTTACTCTTGAGTAGAACTGCATGCTCACTCGAGGAAAAAAGCAGCTTTGTAAAATGAGTCAAATTGAAGCAAAACACATTGTTGGAGTGTCAGAATGCATAGAAAGAAGGCAAATAAGCGTTCCATGGCTTTATTTCGCTTAGTTGCTTACTCTTGAGTAGAACTGCATATTCACTCCAGGAATAAGCACCTTTGTCAAATGAGTCAAATTGAAGCAAAACACATTGTTGGAGTGTCAAAATGCATAGATAGAAGGCAAATAAGCGTTCCATGGCTTTATTTCGCTTAGTTGCTTACTCTTGAGTAGAACTGCATATTCACTCCAGGAATACGCACCTTTGTAAAATGAGTCAAATTGAAGCAGAACACATTGTTGGAGTGTCAGAATGCAAAGATAGAAGGCAAATAAGCGTTCCATGGCTTTATTTCGCTTAGTTGCTTACTCTTGAGTAGAACTGCATATTCACTCCAGGAATACGCACCTATGTCAAATGAGTCAAATTGAAGCAAAACACATTTTTGGAGTGTCAGAATGCATAGATAGAAGGCAAATAAGCGTTCCATGGCTTTATTTCGCTTAGTTGCTTACTCTTGAGTAGAACCGCATATTCACTCCAGGAATAAGCACCTTTGTAAAATGAGTCAAATTGAAGCTGAACACATTGTTGGAGTGTCAGAATGCATAGATAGAAGCAAATAAGCGTTCCATGGCTTTATTTCGCTTCGTTGCTTACTCTTGAGTAGAACTGCATATTCACTCCAGGAATAAGCACCTTTGTCAAATGAGTCAAATTGAAGCAAAACACATTGTTGGAGTGTCAGAATGCATAGATAGAAGGCAAATAAGCGTTCCATGGCTTTATTTCGCTTAGTTGCTTACTCTTGAGTAGAACTGCATATTCACTCCAGGAATAAGCACCTTTGTCAAATGAGTCAAATTGAAGCAGAACACATTGTTGGAGTGTCAGGATGCATAGATAGAAGGCAAATAAGCGTTCCATGGCTTTATTTCGCTTAGTTGCTTACTCTTGAGTAGAACTGCATATTCACTCCAGGAATAAGCACCTTTGTAAAATGAGTCAAATTGAAGCAAAACACATTGTTGGAGTGTCAGAATGCATAGATAGAAGGCAAATAAGCGTTACATGGCTTTATTTCGCTTAGTTGCTTACTCTTGAGTAGAACTGCATATTCACTCCAGGAATAAGCACCTTTGTCAAATGAGTCAAATTGAAGCTGAACACATTGTTGGAGTGTCAGGATGCATAGATAGAACGCAAATAAGCGTTCCATGGCTTTATTTCGCTTAGTTGCTTACTCTTGAGTAGAACTGCATATTCACTCCAGGAATAAGCACCTTTGTAAAATGAGTCAAATTGAAGCAAAACACATTGTTGGAGTGTCAGAATGCATAGATAGAAGGCAAATAAGCGTTCCATGGCTTTATTTCGCTTAGTTGCTTACTCTTGAGTAGAACTGCATATTCACTCCAGGAATAAGCACCTTTGTAAAATGACTCAAATTGAAGCAAAACACATTGTTGGAGTGTCAGAATGCATAGATTGAAGGCACATAAGCGTTCCATGGCTTTATTTCGCTTAGTTGCTTACTCTTGAGTAGAACTGCATATTCACTCCAGGAATAAGCACATTTGTCAAATGAGTCAAATTGAAGCAAAACACATTGTTGGAGTGTCAGAATGCATAGATAGAAGGCAAATAAGCGTTCCATGGCTTTATTTCGCTTAGTTGCTTACTCTTGAGTAGAACTGCATATTCACTCCAGGAATAAGCACCTTTGTAAAATGAGTCAAATTGAAGCAAAACACATTGTTGGAGTGTCAGAATGCATAGATTGAAGGCACATAAGCGTTCCATGGCTTTATTTCGCTTAGTTGCTTACTCTTGAGTAGAACTGCATATTCCAGGAATACGCACCTTTGTAAAATGAGTCAAATTGAAGCAGAACACATTGTTGGAGTGTCAGAATGCAAAGATAGAAGGCAAATAAGCGTTCCATGGCTTTATTTCGCTTAGTTGCTTACTCTTGAGTAGAACTGCATATTCACTCCAGGAATACGCACCTATGTCAAATGAGTCAAATTGAAGCAAAACACATTTTTGGAGTGTCAGAATGCATAGATAGAAGGCAAATAAGCGTTCCATGACTTTATTTCGCTTAGTTGCTTACTCTTGAGTAGAACTGCATATTCACTCCAGGAATAAGCACCTTTGTAAAATGAGTCAAATTGAAGCTGAACACATTGTTGGAGTGTCAGAATGCATAGATAGAAGGCAAATAAGCGTTCCATGGCTTTATTTCGCTTCGTTGCTTACTCTTGAGTAGAACTGCATATTCACTCCAGGAATAAGCACCTTTGTCAAATGAGTCAAATTGAAGCAAAACACATTGTTGGAGTGTCAGAATGCATAGATAGAAGGCAAATAAGCGTTCCATGGCTTTATTTCGCTTAGTTGCTTACTCTTGAGTAGAACTGCATATTCACTCCAGGAATAAGCACCTTTGTCAAATGAGTCAAATTGAAGCAGAACACATTGTTGGAGTGTCAGGATGCATAGATAGAAGGCAAATAAGCGTTCCATGGCTTTATTTCGCTTAGTTGCTTACTCTTGAGTAGAACTGCATATTCACTCCAGGAATAAGCACCTTTGTAAAATGAGTCAAATTGAAGCAAAACACATTGTTGGAGTGTCAGAATGCATAGATAGAAGGCAAATAAGCGTTACATGGCTTTATTTCGCTTAGTTGCTTACTCTTGAGTAGAACTGCATATTCACTCCAGGAATAAGCACCTTTGTCAAATGAGTCAAATTGAAGCTGAACACATTGTTGGAGTGTCAGGATGCATAGATAGAACGCAAATAAGCGTTCCATGGCTTTATTTCGCTTAGTTGCTTACTCTTGAGTAGAACTGCATATTCACTCCAGGAATAAGCACCTTTGTAAAATGAGTCAAATTGAAGCAAAACACATTGTTGGAGTGTCAGAATGCATAGATAGAAGGCAAATAAGCGTTCCATGGCTTTATTTCGCTTAGTTGCTTACTCTTGAGTAGAACTGCATATTCACTCCAGGAATAAGCACATTTGTCAAATGAGTCAAATTGAAGCAAAACACATTGTTGGAGTGTCAGAATGCATAGATAGAAGGCAAATAAGCGTTCCATGGCTTTATTTCGCTTAGTTGCTTACTCTTGAGTAGAACTGCATATTCACTCCAGGAATAAGCACATTTGTCAAATGAGTCAAATTGAAGCAAAACACATTGTTGGAGTGTCAGAATGCATAGATAGAAGGCAAATAAGCGTTCCATGGCTTTATTTCGCTTAGTTGCTTACTCTTGAGTAGAACTGCATATTCACTCCAGGAATAAGCACCTTTGTAAAATGAGTCAAATTGAAGCAAAACACATTGTTGGAGTGTCAGAATGCATAGATTGAAGGCACATAAGCGTTCCATGGCTTTATTTCGCTTAGTTGCTTACTCTTGAGTAGAACTGCATATTCACTCCAGGAATAAGCACCTTTGTCAAATGAGTCAAATTGAAGCAGAACACATTGTTGGAGTGTCAGAATGCATAGA
The DNA here is from genome assembly GCF_965207765.1 of Zootoca vivipara. Taxonomy (NCBI): domain Eukaryota; kingdom Metazoa; phylum Chordata; class Lepidosauria; order Squamata; family Lacertidae; genus Zootoca; species Zootoca vivipara. The sequence continues at coordinate 2,734,439 of NC_142599.1, forward strand.
TAGAAGGCAAATAAGTGTTCCATGGCTTTATTTCGCTTAGTTGCTTACTCTTGAGTAGAACTGCATATTCACTCCAGGAATAAGCACCTTTGTCAAATGAGTCAAATTGAAGCAAAACACATTGTTGGAGTGTCAGAATGCATAGATAGAAGGCAAATAAGCGTTCCATGGCTTTATTTCGCTTAGTTGCTTACTCTTGAGTAGAACTGCATATTCACTCCAGGAATAAGCACCTTTGTAAAATGAGTCAAATTGAAGCTGAACACATTGTTGGAGTGTCAGCATGCATAGATAGAAGGCAAATAAACGTTCCATGGCTTTATTTCGCTTCGTTGCTTACTCTTGAGTAGAACTGCATATTCACTCCAGGAATAAGCACCTTTGTCAAATGAGTCAAATTGAAGCAAAACACATTGTTGGAGTGTCAGAATGCATAGATAGAAGGCAAATAAGCGTTCCATGGCTTTATTTCGCTTAGTTGCTTACTCTTGAGTAGAACTGCATATTCACTCCAGGAATAAGCACCTTTGTCAAATGAGTCAAATTGAAGCAGAACACATTGTTGGAGTGTCAGGATGCATAGATAGAAGGCAAATAAGCGTTCCATGGCTTTATTTCGCTTAGTTGCTTACTCTTGAGTAGAACTGCATATTCACTCCAGGAATAAGCACCTTTGTCAAATGAGTCAAATTGAAGCTGAACACATTGTTGGAGTGTCAGGATGCATAGATAGAACGCAAATAAGCGTTCCATGGCTTTATTTCGCTTAGTTGCTTACTCTTGAGTAGAACTGCATATTCACTCCAGGAATAAGCACATTTGTCAAATGAGTCAAATAGAAGCAAAACACATTGTTGGAGTGTCAGAATGCATAGATAGAAGGCAAATAAGCGTTCCATGGCTTTATTTCGCTTAGTTGCTTACTCTTGAGTAGAACTGCATATTCACTCCAGGAATAAGCACATTTGTCAAATGAGTCAAATTGAAGCAAAACACATTGTTGGAGTGTCAGAATGCATAGATAGAAGGCAAATAAGTGTTCCATGGCTTTATTTCGCTTAGTTGCTTACTCTTGAGTAGAACTGCATATTCACTCCAGGAATAAGCACCTTTGTAAAATGAGTCAAATTGAAGCAAAACACATTGTTGGAGTGTCAGAATGCATAGATTGAAGGCACATAAGCGTTCCATGGCTTTATTTCGCTTAGTTGCTTACTCTTGAGTAGAACTGCATATTCACTCCAGGAATAAGCACCTTTGTCAAATGAGTCAAATTGAAGCAGAACACATTGTTGGAGTGTCAGAATGCATAGATAGAAGGCAAATAAGTGTTCCATGGCTTTATTTCGCTTAGTTGCTTACTCTTGAGTAGAACTGCATATTCACTCCAGGAATAAGCACCTTTGTAAAATGAGTCAAATTGAAGCAAAACACATTGTTGGAGTGTCAGAATGCATAGATAGAAGGCAAATAAGCGTTCCATGGCTTTATTTCGCTTAGTTGCTTACTCTTGAGTAGAACTGCATATTCACTCCAGGAATAAGCACCTTTGTAAAATGAGTCAAATTGAAGCTGAACACATTGTTGGAGTGTCAGCATGCATAGATAGAAGGCAAATAAACGTTCCATGGCTTTATTTCGCTTCGTTGCTTACTCTTGAGTAGAACTGCATATTCACTCCAGGAATAAGCACCTTTGTCAAATGAGTCAAATTGAAGCAAAACACATTGTTGGAGTGTCAGAATGCATAGATAGAAGGCAAATAAGCGTTCCATGGCTTTATTTCGCTTAGTTGCTTTCTCTTGAGTAGAACTGCATATTCACTCCAGGAATAAGCACCTTTGTAAAATGAGTCAAATAGAAGCAAAACACATTGTTGGAGTGTCAGAATGCATAGATAGAAGGCAAATAAGCGTTCCATGGCTTTATTTCGCTTAGTTGCTTACTCTTGAGTAGAACTGCATATTCACTCCAGGAATAAGCACATTTGTCAAATGAGTCAAATTGAAGCAAAACACATTGTTGGAGTGTCAGAATGCATAGATAGAAGGCAAATAAGCGTTCCATGGCTTTATTTCGCTTAGTTGCTTACTCTTGAGTAGAACTGCATATTCACTCCAGGAATAAGCACATTTGTCAAATGAGTCAAATTGAAGCAAAACACATTGTTGGAGTGTCAGAATGCATAGATAGAAGGCAAATAAGCGTTCCATGGCTTTATTTCGCTTAGTTGCTTACTCTTGAGTAGAACTGCATATTCACTCCAGGAATAAGCACCTTTGTAAAATGAGTCAAATTGAAGCAAAACACATTGTTGGAGTGTCAGAATGCATAGATTGAAGGCACATAAGCGTTCCATGGCTTTATTTCGCTTAGTTGCTTACTCTTGAGTAGAACTGCATATTCACTCCAGGAATAAGCACCTTTGTCAAATGAGTCAAATTGAAGCAGAACACATTGTTGGAGTGTCAGAATGCATAGATAGAAGGCAAATAAGTGTTCCATGGCTTTATTTCGCTTAGTTGCTTACTCTTGAGTAGAACTGCATATTCACTCCAGGAATAAGCACCTTTGTAAAATGAGTCAAATTGAAGCAAAACACATTGTTGGAGTGTCAGAATGCATAGATTGAAGGCACATAAGCGTTCCATGGCTTTATTTCGCTTAGTTGCTTACTCTTGAGTAGAACTGCATGCTCACTCGAGGAAAAAAGCACCTTTGTAAAATGAGTCAAATTGAAGCAAAACACATTGTTGGAGTGTCAGAATGCATAGAAAGAAGGCAAATAAGCGTTCCATGGCTTTATTTCGCTTAGTTGCTTACTCTTGAGTAGAACTGCATATTCACTCCAGGAATAAGCACCTTTGTCAAATGAGTCAAATTGAAGCAAAACACATTGTTGGAGTGTCAAAATGCATAGATAGAAGGCAAATAAGCGTTCCATGGCTTTATTTCGCTTAGTTGCTTACTCTTGAGTAGAACTGCATATTCACTCCAGGAATACGCACCTTTGTAAAATGAGTCAAATTGAAGCAGAACACATTGTTGGAGTGTCAGAATGCAAAGATAGAAGGCAAATAAGCGTTCCATGGCTTTATTTCGCTTAGTTGCTTACTCTTGAGTAGAACTGCATATTCACTCCAGGAATACGCACCTATGTCAAATGAGTCAAATTGAAGCAAAACACATTTTTGGAGTGTCAGAATGCATAGATAGAAGGCAAATAAGCGTTCCATGGCTTTATTTCGCTTAGTTGCTTACTCTTGAGTAGAACTGCATATTCACTCCAGGAATAAGCACCTTTGTAAAATGAGTCAAATTGAAGCTGAACACATTGTTGGAGTGTCAGAATGCATAGATAGAAGGCAAATAAGCGTTCCATGGCTTTATTTCGCTTCGTTGCTTACTCTTGAGTAGAACTGCATATTCACTCCAGGAATAAGCACCTTTGTCAAATGAGTCAAATTGAAGCAAAACACATTGTTGGATGTCAGAATGCATAGATAGAAGGCAAATAAGCGTTCCATGGCTTTATTTTGCTTAGTTGCTTACTCTTGAGTAGAACTGCATATTCACTCCAGGAATAAGCACCTTTGTCAAATGAGTCAAATTGAAGCAGAACACATTGTTGGAGTGTCAGGATGCATAGATAGAAGGCAAATAAGCGTTCCATGGCTTTATTTCGCTTAGTTGCTTACTCCTGAGTAGAACTGCATATTCACTCCAGGAATAAGCACCTTTGTAAAATGAGTCAAATTGAAGCAAAACACATTGTTGGAGTGTCAGAATGCATAGATAGAAGGCAAATAAGCGTTACATGGCTTTATTTCGCTTAGTTGCTTACTCTTGAGTAGAACTGCATATTCACTCCAGGAATAAGCACCTTTGTCAAATGAGTCAAATTGAAGCTGAACACATTGTTGGAGTGTCAGGATGCATAGATAGAAGGCAAATAAGCGTTCCATGGCTTTATTTCGCTTAGTTGCTTACTCTTGAGTAGAACTGCATATTCACTCCAGGAATAAGCACCTTTGTAAAATGAGTCAAATTGAAGCAAAACACATTGTTGGAGTGTCAGAATGCATAGATAGAAGGCAAATAAGCGTTACATGGCTTTATTTCGCTTAGTTGCTTACTCTTGAGTAGAACTGCATATTCACTCCAGGAATAAGCACCTTTGTCAAATGAGTCAAATTGAAGCTGAACACATTGTTGGAGTGTCAGGATGCATAGATAGAAGGCAAATAAGCGTTCCATGGCTTTATTTCGCTTAGTTGCTTACTCTTGAGTAGAACTGCATATTCACTCCAGGAATAAGCACATTTGTCAAATGAGTCAAATTGAAGCAAAACACATTGTTGGAGTGTCAGAATGCATAGATAGAAGGCAAATAAGCGTTCCATGGCTTTATTTCGCTTAGTTGCTTACTCTTGAGTAGAACTGCATATTCACTCCAGGAATAAGCACCTTTGTAAAATGAGTCAAATTGAAGCAAAACACATTGTTGGAGTGTCAGAATGCATAGATTGAAGGCACATAAGCGTTCCATGGCTTTATTTCGCTTAGTTGCTTACTCTTGAGTAGAACTGCATGCTCACTCGAGGAAAAAAGCAGCTTTGTAAAATGAGTCAAATTGAAGCAAAACACATTGTTGGAGTGTCAGAATGCATAGAAAGAAGGCACATAAGCGTTCCATGGCTTTATTTCGCTTAGTTGCTTACTCTTGAGTAGAACTGCATAATCACTCCAGGAATAAGCACCTTTGTCAAATGAGTCAAATTGAAGCAAAACACATTGTTGGAGTGTCAAAATGCATAGATAGAAGGCAAATAAGCGTTCCATGGCTTTATTTCGCTTAGTTGCTTACTCTTGAGTAGAACTGCATATTCACTCCAGGAATACGCACCTTTGTAAAATGAGTCAAATTGAAGCAGAACACATTGTTGGAGTGTCAGAATGCAAAGATAGAAGGCAAATAAGCGTTCCATGGCTTTTTTTCGCTTAGTTGCTTACTCTTGAGTAGAACTGCATATTCACTCCAGGAATACGCACCTATGTCAAATGAGTCAAATTGAAGCAAAACACATTTTTGGAGTGTCAGAATGCATAGATAGAAGGCAAATAAGCGTTCCATGGCTTTATTTCGCTTAGTTGCTTACTCTTGAGTAGAACTGCATATTCACTCCAGGAATAAGCACATTTGTCAAATGAGTCAAATTGAAGCAAAACACATTGTTGGAGTGTCAGAATGCGTAGATAGAAGGCAAATAAGCGTTCCATGGCTTTATTTCGCTTAGTTGCTTACTCTTGAGTAGAACTGCATATTCACTCCAGGAATAAGCACCTTTGTAAAATGAGTCAAATTGAAGCAAAACACATTGTTGGAGTGTCAGAATGCATAGATTGAAGGCACATAAGCGTTCCATGGCTTTATTTCGCTTAGTTGCTTACTCTTGAGTAGAACTGCATGCTCACTCGAGGAAAAAAGCAACTTTGTAAAATGAGTCAAATTGAAGCAAAACACATTGTTGGAGTGTCAGAATGCATAGAAAGAAGGCACATAAGCGTTCCATGGCTTTATTTCGCTTAGTTGCTTACTCTTGAGTAGAACTGCATATTCACTCCAGGAATAAGCACCTTTGTCAAATGAGTCAAATTGAAGCAAAACACATTGTTGGAGTGTCAAAATGCATAGATAGAAGGCAAATAAGCGTTCCATGGCTTTATTTCGCTTAGTTGCTTACTCTTGAGTAGAACTGCATATTCACTCCAGGAATACGCACCTTTGTAAAATGAGTCAAATTGAAGCAGAACACATTGTTGGAGTGTCAGAATGCAAAGATAGAAGGCAAATAAGCGTTCCATGGCTTTATTTCGCTTAGTTGCTTACTCTTGAGTAGAACTGCATATTCACTCCAGGAATACGCACCTATGTCAAATGAGTCAAATTGAAGCAAAACACATTTTTGGAGTGTCAGAATGCATAGATAGAAGGCAAATAAGCGTTCCATGGCTTTATTTCGCTTAGTTGCTTACTCTTGAGTAGAACTGCATATTCACTCCAGGAATAAGCACCTTTGTAAAATGAGTCAAATTGAAGCTGAACACATTGTTGGAGTGTCAGGATGCATAGATAGAAGGCAAATAAGCGTTCCATGGCTTTATTTCGCTTAGTTGCTTACTCTTGAGTAGAACTGCATATTCACTCCAGGAATAAGCACCTTTGTCAAATGAGTCAAATTGAAGCAAAACACATTGTTGGAGTGTCAGAATGCATAGATAGAAGGCAAATAAGCGTTCCATGGCTTTATTTCGCTTAGTTGCTTACTCTTGAGTAGAACTGCATATTCACTCCAGGAATAAGCACCTTTGTCAAATGAGTCAAATTGAAGCAAAACACATTGTTGGAGTGTCAGAATGCATAGATTGAAGGCACATAAGCGTTCCATGGCTTTATTTCGCTTAGTTGCTTACTCTTGAGTAGAACTGCATATTCACTCCAGGAATAAGCACATTTGTCAAATGAGTCAAATTGAAGCAAAACACATTGTTGGAGTGTCGGAATGCATAGATAGAAGGCAAATAAGCGTTCCATGGCTTTATTTCGCTTAGTTGCTTACTCTTGAGTAGAACTGCATGCTCACTCGAGGAAAAAAGCACCTTTGTAAAATGAGTCAAATTGAAGCAAAACACATTGTTGGAGTGTCAGAATGCATAGAAAGAAGGCAAATAAGCGTTCCATGGCTTTATTTCGCTTAGTTGCTTACTCTTGAGTAGAACTGCATATTCACTCCAGGAATAAGCACCTTTGTCAAATGAGTCAAATTGAAGCAAAACACATTGTTGGAGTGTCAAAATGCATAGATAGAAGGCAAATAAGCGTTCCATGGCTTTATTTCGCTTAGTTGCTTACTCTTGAGTAGAACTGCATATTCACTCCAGGAATACGCACCTTTGTAAAATGAGTCAAATTGAAGCAGAACACATTGTTGGAGTGTCAGAATGCAAAGATAGAAGGCAAATAAGCGTTCCATGGCTTTATTTCGCTTAGTTGCTTACTCTTGAGTAGAACTGCATATTCACTCCAGGAATACGCACCTATGTCAAATGAGTCAAATTGAAGCAAAACACATTTTTGGAGTGTCAGAATGCATAGATAGAAGGCAAATAAGCGTTCCATGGCTTTATTTCGCTTAGTTGCTTACTCTTGAGTAGAACCGCATATTCACTCCAGGAATAAGCACCTTTGTAAAATGAGTCAAATTGAAGCTGAACACATTGTTGGAGAGTCAGAATGCATAGATAGAAGCAAATAAGCGTTCCATGGCTTTATTTCGCTTCGTTGCTTACTCTTGAGTAGAACTGCATATTCACTCCAGGAATAAGCACCTTTGTCAAATGAGTCAAATTGAAGCAGAACACATTGTTGGAGTGTCAGGATGCATAGATAGAAGGCAAATAAGCGTTCCATGGCTTTATTTCGCTTAGTTGCTTACTCTTGAGTAGAACTGCATATTCACTCCAGGAATAAGCACCTTTGTAAAATGAGTCAAATTGAAGCAAAACACATTGTTGGAGTGTCAGAATGCATAGATAGAAGGCAAATAAGCGTTACATGGCTTTATTTCGCTTAGTTGCTTACTCTTGAGTAGAACTGCATATTCACTCCAGGAATAAGCACCTTTGTCAAATGAGTCAAATTGAAGCTGAACACATTGTTGGAGTGTCAGGATGCATAGATAGAACGCAAATAAGCGTTCCATGGCTTTATTTCGCTTAGTTGCTTACTCTTGAGTAGAACTGCATATTCACTCCAGGAATAAGCACCTTTGTAAAATGAGTCAAATTGAAGCAAAACACATTGTTGGAGTGTCAGAATGCATAGATAGAAGGCAAATAAGCGTTCCATGGCTTTATTTCGCTTAGTTGCTTACTCTTGAGTAGAACTGCATATTCACTCCAGGAATAAGCACCTTTGTAAAATGACTCAAATTGAAGCAAAACACATTGTTGGAGTGTCAGAATGCATAGATTGAAGGCACATAAGCGTTCCATGGCTTTATATCGCTTAGTTGCTTACTCTTGAGTAGAACTGCATATTCACTCCAGGAATAAGCACATTTGTCAAATGAGTCAAATTGAAGCAAAACACATTGTTGGAGTGTCAGAATGCATAGATAGAAGGCAAATAAGCGTTCCATGGCTTTATTTCGCTTAGTTGCTTACTCTTGAGTAGAACTGCATATTCACTCCAGGAATAAGCACCTTTGTAAAATGAGTCAAATTGAAGCAAAACACATTGTTGGAGTGTCAGAATGCATAGATTGAAGGCACATAAGCGTTCCATGGCTTTATTTCGCTTAGTTGCTTACTCTTGAGTAGAACTGCATATTCCAGGAATACGCACCTTTGTAAAATGAGTCAAATTGAAGCAGAACACATTGTTGGAGTGTCAGAATGCAAAGATAGAAGGCAAATAAGCGTTCCATGGCTTTATTTCGCTTAGTTGCTTACTCTTGAGTAGAACTGCATATTCACTCCAGGAATACGCACCTATGTCAAATGAGTCAAATTGAAGCAAAACACATTTTTGGAGTGTCAGAATGCATAGATAGAAGGCAAATAAGCGTTCCATGACTTTATTTCGCTTAGTTGCTTACTCTTGAGTAGAACTGCATATTCACTCCAGGAATAAGCACCTTTGTAAAATGAGTCAAATTGAAGCTGAACACATTGTTGGAGTGTCAGAATGCATAGATAGAAGGCAAATAAGCGTTCCATGGCTTTATTTCGCTTCGTTGCTTACTCTTGAGTAGAACTGCATATTCACTCCAGGAATAAGCACCTTTGTCAAATGAGTCAAATTGAAGCAAAACACATTGTTGGAGTGTCAGAATGCATAGATAGAAGGCAAATAAGCGTTCCATGGCTTTATTTCGCTTAGTTGCTTACTCTTGAGTAGAACTGCATATTCACTCCAGGAATAAGCACCTTTGTAAAATGAGTCAAATTGAAGCAGAACACATTGTTGGAGTGTCAGGATGCATAGATAGAAGGCAAATAAGCGTTCCATGGCTTTATTTCGCTTAGTTGCTTACTCTTGAGTAGAACTGCATATTCACTCCAGGAATAAGCACCTTTGTAAAATGAGTCAAATTGAAGCAAAACACATTGTTGGAGTGTCAGAATGCATAGATAGAAGGCAAATAAGCGTTACATGGCTTTATTTCGCTTAGTTGCTTACTCTTGAGTAGAACTGCATATTCACTCCAGGAATAAGCACCTTTGTCAAATGAGTCAAATTGAAGCTGAACACATTGTTGGAGTGTCAGGATGCATAGATAGAACGCAAATAAGCGTTCCATGGCTTTATTTCGCTTAGTTGCTTACTCTTGAGTAGAACTGCATATTCACTCCAGGAATAAGCACCTTTGTAAAATGAGTCAAATTGAAGCAAAACACATTGTTGGAGTGTCAGAATGCATAGATAGAAGGCAAATAAGCGTTCCATGGCTTTATTTCGCTTAGTTGCTTACTCTTGAGTAGAACTGCATATTCACTCCAGGAATAAGCACATTTGTCAAATGAGTCAAATTGAAGCAAAACACATTGTTGGAGTGTCAGAATGCATAGATAGAAGGCAAATAAGCGTTCCATGGCTTTATTTCGCTTAGTTGCTTACTCTTGAGTAGAACTGCATATTCACTCCAGGAATAAGCACATTTGTCAAATGAGTCAAATTGAAGCAAAACACATTGTTGGAGTGTCAGAATGCATAGATAGAAGGCAAATAAGCGTTCCATGGCTTTATTTCGCTTAGTTGCTTACTCTTGAGTAGAACTGCATATTCACTCCAGGAATAAGCACCTTTGTAAAATGAGTCAAATTGAAGCAAAACACATTGTTGGAGTGTCAGAATGCATAGATTGAAGGCACATAAGCGTTCCATGGCTTTATTTCGCTTAGTTGCTTACTCTTGAGTAGAACTGCATATTCACTCCAGGAATAAGCACCTTTGTCAAATGAGTCAAATTGAAGCAGAACACATTGTTGGAGTGTCAGAATGCATAGATAGAAGGCAAATAAGTGTTCCATGGCTTTATTTCGCTTAGTTGCTTACTCTTGAGTAGAACTGCATATTCACTCCAGGAATAAGCACCTTTGTAAAATGAGTCAAATTGAAGCAAAACACATTGTTGGAGTGTCAGAATGCATAGATAGAAGGCAAATAAGCGTTCCATGGCTTTATTTCGCTTAGTTGCTTACTCTTGAGTAGAACTGCATATTCACTCCAGGAATAAGCACCTTTGTAAAATGAGTCAAATTGAAGCTGAACACATTGTTGGAGTGTCAGCATGCATAGATAGAAGGCAAATAAACGTTCCATGGCTTTATTTCGCTTCGTTGCTTACTCTTGAGTAGAACTGCATATTCACTCCAGGAATAAGCACCTTTGTCAAATGAGTCAAATTGAAGCAAAACACATTGTTGGAGTGTCAGAATGCATAGATAGAAGGCAAATAAGCGTTCCATGGCTTTATTTCGCTTAGTTGCTTACTCTTGAGTAGAACTGCATATTCACTCCAGGAATAAGCACCTTTGTCAAATGAGTCAAATTGAAGCAGAACACATTGTTGGAGTGTCAGGATGCATAGATAGAAGGCAAATAAGCGTTCCATGGCTTTATTTCGCTTAGTTGCTTACTCTTGAGTAGAACTGCATATTCACTCCAGGAATAAGCACCTTTGTCAAATGAGTCAAATTGAAGCTGAACACATTGTTGGAGTGTCAGGATGCATAGATAGAACGCAAATAAGCGTTCCATGGCTTTATTTCGCTTAGTTGCTTACTCTTGAGTAGAACTGCATATTCACTCCAGGAATAAGCACATTTGTCAAATGAGTCAAATAGAAGCAAAACACATTGTTGGAGTGTCAGAATGCATAGATAGAAGGCAAATAAGCGTTCCATGGCTTTATTTCGCTTAGTTGCTTACTCTTGAGTAGAACTGCATATTCACTCCAGGAATAAGCACATTTGTCAAATGAGTCAAATTGAAGCAAAACACATTGTTGGAGTGTCAGAATGCATAGATAGAAGGCAAATAAGCGTTCCATGGCTTTATTTCGCTTAGTTGCTTACTCTTGAGTAGAACTGCATATTCACTCCAGGAATAAGCACCTTTGTAAAATGAGTCAAATTGAAGCAAAACACATTGTTGGAGTGTCAGAATGCATAGATTGAAGGCACATAAGCGTTCCATGGCTTTATTTCGCTTAGTTGCTTACTCTTGAGTAGAACTGCATATTCACTCCAGGAATAAGCACCTTTGTCAAATGAGTCAAATTGAAGCAGAACACATTGTTGGAGTGTCAGAATGCATAGATAGAAGGCAAATAAGTGTTCCATGGCTTTATTTCGCTTAGTTGCTTACTCTTGAGTAGAACTGCATATTCACTCCAGGAATAAGCACCTTTGTAAAATGAGTCAAATTGAAGCAAAACACATTGTTGGAGTGTCAGAATGCATAGATAGAAGGCAAATAAGCGTTCCATGGCTTTATTTCGCTTAGTTGCTTACTCTTGAGTAGAACTGCATATTCACTCCAGGAATAAGCACCTTTGTAAAATGAGACAAATTGAAGCTGAACACATTGTTGGAGTGTCAGCATGCATAGATAGAAGGCAAATAAACATTCCATGGCTGTATTTCGCTTCGTTGCTTACTCTTGAGTAGAACTGCATATTCACTCCAGGAATAAGCACCTTTGTCAAATGAGTCAAATTGAAGCAAAACACATTGTTGGAGTGTCAGAATGCATAGATAGAAGGCAAATAAGCGTTCCATGGCTTTATTTCGCTTAGTTGCTTACTCTTGAGTAGAACTGCATATTCACTCCAGGAATAAGCACCTTTGTAAAATGACTCAAATTGAAGCAAAACACATTGTTGGAGTGTCAGAATGCATAGATTGAAGGCACATAAGCGTTCCATGGCTTTATATCGCTTAGTTGCTTACTCTTGAGTAGAACTGCATATTCACTCCAGGAATAAGCACATTTGTCAAATGAGTCAAATTGAAGCAAAACACATTGTTGGAGTGTCAGAATGCATAGATAGAAGGCAAATAAGCGTTCCATGGCTTTATTTCGCTTAGTTGCTTACTCTTGAGTAGAACTGCATATTCACTCCAGGAATAAGCACCTTTGTAAAATGAGTCAAATTGAAGCAAAACACATTGTTGGAGTGTCAGAATGCATAGATTGAAGGCACATAAGCGTTCCATGGCTTTATTTCGCTTAGTTGCTTACTCTTGAGTAGAACTGCATATTCCAGGAATACGCACCTTTGTAAAATGAGTCAAATTGAAGCAGAACACATTGTTGGAGTGTCAGAATGCAAAGATAGAAGGCAAATAAGCGTTCCATGGCTTTATTTCGCTTAGTTGCTTACTCTTGAGTAGAACTGCATATTCACTCCAGGAATACGCACCTATGTCAAATGAGTCAAATTGAAGCAAAACACATTTTTGGAGTGTCAGAATGCATAGATAGAAGGCAAATAAGCGTTCCATGACTTTATTTCGCTTAGTTGCTTACTCTTGAGTAGAACTGCATATTCACTCCAGGAATAAGCACCTTTGTAAAATGAGTCAAATTGAAGCTGAACACATTGTTGGAGTGTCAGAATGCATAGATAGAAGGCAAATAAGCGTTCCATGGCTTTATTTCGCTTCGTTGCTTACTCTTGAGTAGAACTGCATATTCACTCCAGGAATAAGCACCTTTGTCAAATGAGTCAAATTGAAGCAAAACACATTGTTGGAGTGTCAGAATGCATAGATAGAAGGCAAATAAGCGTTCCATGGCTTTATTTCGCTTAGTTGCTTACTCTTGAGTAGAACTGCATATTCACTCCAGGAATAAGCACCTTTGTAAAATGAGTCAAATTGAAGCAGAACACATTGTTGGAGTGTCAGGATGCATAGATAGAAGGCAAATAAGCGTTCCATGGCTTTATTTCGCTTAGTTGCTTACTCTTGAGTAGAACTGCATATTCACTCCAGGAATAAGCACCTTTGTAAAATGAGTCAAATTGAAGCAAAACACATTGTTGGAGTGTCAGAATGCATAGATAGAAGGCAAATAAGCGTTACATGGCTTTATTTCGCTTAGTTGCTTACTCTTGAGTAGAACTGCATATTCACTCCAGGAATAAGCACCTTTGTCAAATGAGTCAAATTGAAGCTGAACACATTGTTGGAGTGTCAGGATGCATAGATAGAACGCAAATAAGCGTTCCATGGCTTTATTTCGCTTAGTTGCTTACTCTTGAGTAGAACTGCATATTCACTCCAGGAATAAGCACCTTTGTAAAATGAGTCAAATTGAAGCAAAACACATTGTTGGAGTGTCAGAATGCATAGATAGAAGGCAAATAAGCGTTCCATGGCTTTATTTCGCTTAGTTGCTTACTCTTGAGTAGAACTGCATATTCACTCCAGGAATAAGCACATTTGTCAAATGAGTCAAATTGAAGCAAAACACATTGTTGGAGTGTCAGAATGCATAGATAGAAGGCAAATAAGCGTTCCATGGCTTTATTTCGCTTAGTTGCTTACTCTTGAGTAGAACTGCATATTCACTCCAGGAATAAGCACATTTGTCAAATGAGTCAAATTGAAGCAAAACACATTGTTGGAGTGTCAGAATGCATAGATAGAAGGCAAATAAGCGTTCCATGGCTTTATTTCGCTTAGTTGCTTACTCTTGAGTAGAACTGCATATTCACTCCAGGAATAAGCACCTTTGTAAAATGAGTCAAATTGAAGCAAAACACATTGTTGGAGTGTCAGAATGCATAGATTGAAGGCACATAAGCGTTCCATGGCTTTATTTCGCTTAGTTGCTTACTCTTGAGTAGAACTGCATATTCACTCCAGGAATAAGCACCTTTGTCAAATGAGTCAAATTGAAGCAGAACACATTGTTGGAGTGTCAGAATGCATAGATAGAAGGCAAATAAGTGTTCCATGGCTTTATTTCGCTTAGTTGCTTACTCTTGAGTAGAACTGCATATTCACTCCAGGAATAAGCACCTTTGTAAAATGAGTCAAATTGAAGCAAAACACATTGTTGGAGTGTCAGAATGCATAGATAGAAGGCAAATAAGCGTTCCATGGCTTTATTTCGCTTAGTTGCTTACTCTTGAGTAGAACTGCATATTCACTCCAGGAATAAGCACCTTTGTAAAATGAGTCAAATTGAAGCTGAACACATTGTTGGAGTGTCAGCATGCATAGATAGAAGGCAAATAAACGTTCCATGGCTTTATTTCGCTTCGTTGCTTACTCTTGAGTAGAACTGCATATTCACTCCAGGAATAAGCACCTTTGTCAAATGAGTCAAATTGAAGCAAAACACATTGTTGGAGTGTCAGAATGCATAGATAGAAGGCAAATAAGCGTTCCATGGCTTTATTTCGCTTAGTTGCTTACTCTTGAGTAGAACTGCATATTCACTCCAGGAATAAGCACCTTTGTCAAATGAGTCAAATTGAAGCAGAACACATTGTTGGAGTGTCAGGATGCATAGATAGAAGGCAAATAAGCGTTCCATGGCTTTATTTCGCTTAGTTGCTTACTCTTGAGTAGAACTGCATATTCACTCCAGGAATAAGCACCTTTGTCAAATGAGTCAAATTGAAGCTGAACACATTGTTGGAGTGTCAGGATGCATAGATAGAACGCAAATAAGCGTTCCATGGCTTTATTTCGCTTAGTTGCTTACTCTTGAGTAGAACTGCATATTCACTCCAGGAATAAGCACATTTGTCAAATGAGTCAAATAGAAGCAAAACACATTGTTGGAGTGTCAGAATGCATAGATAGAAGGCAAATAAGCGTTCCATGGCTTTATTTCGCTTAGTTGCTTACTCTTGAGTAGAACTGCATATTCACTCCAGGAATAAGCACATTTGTCAAATGAGTCAAATTGAAGCAAAACACATTGTTGGAGTGTCAGAATGCATAGATAGAAGGCAAATAAGCGTTCCATGGCTTTATTTCGCTTAGTTGCTTACTCTTGAGTAGAACTGCATATTCACTCCAGGAATAAGCACCTTTGTAAAATGAGTCAAATTGAAGCAAAACACATTGTTGGAGTGTCAGAATGCATAGATTGAAGGCACATAAGCGTTCCATGGCTTTATTTCGCTTAGTTGCTTACTCTTGAGTAGAACTGCATATTCACTCCAGGAATAAGCACCTTTGTCAAATGAGTCAAATTGAAGCAGAACACATTGTTGGAGTGTCAGAATGCATAGATAGAAGGCAAATAAGTGTTCCATGGCTTTATTTCGCTTAGTTGCTTACTCTTGAGTAGAACTGCATATTCACTCCAGGAATAAGCACCTTTGTCAAATGAGTCAAATTGAAGCAAAACACATTGTTGGAGTGTCAGAATGCATAGATAG
This sequence comes from Zootoca vivipara, assembly GCF_965207765.1. NCBI lineage: Eukaryota > Metazoa > Chordata > Lepidosauria > Squamata > Lacertidae > Zootoca > Zootoca vivipara. Next base: position 2,749,912 of record NC_142599.1, read on the forward strand.
AAGGCAAATAAGCGTTCCATGGCTTTATTTCGCTTAGTTGCTTACTCTTGAGTAGAACTGCATATTCACTCCAGGAATAAGCACCTTTGTAAAATGAGACAAATTGAAGCTGAACACATTGTTGGAGTGTCAGCATGCATAGATAGAAGGCAAATAAACATTCCATGGCTGTATTTCGCTTCGTTGCTTACTCTTGAGTAGAACTGCATATTCACTCCAGGAATAAGCACCTTTGTCAAATGAGTCAAATTGAAGCAAAACACATTGTTGGAGTGTCAGAATGCATAGATAGAAGGCAAATAAGCGTTCCATGGCTTTATTTCGCTTAGTTGCTTTCTCTTGAGTAGAACTGCATATTCACTCCAGGAATAAGCACCTTTGTAAAATGAGTCAAATAGAAGCAAAACACATTGTTGGAGTGTCAGAATGCATAGATAGAAGGCAAATAAGCGTTCCATGGCTTTATTTCGCTTAGTTGCTTACTCTTGAGTAGAACTGCATATTCACTCCAGGAATAAGCACATTTGTCAAATGAGTCAAATTGAAGCAAAACACATTGTTGGAGTGTCAGAATGCATAGATAGAAGGCAAATAAGCGTTCCATGGCTTTATTTCGCTTAGTTGCTTACTCTTGAGTAGAACTGCATATTCACTCCAGGAATAAGCACCTTTGTAAAATGAGTCAAATTGAAGCAAAACACATTGTTGGAGTGTCAGAATGCATAGATTGAAGGCACATAAGCGTTCCATGGCTTTATTTCGCTTAGTTGCTTACTCTTGAGTAGAACTGCATATTCACTCCAGGAATAAGCACCTTTGTCAAATGAGTCAAATTGAAGCAGAACACATTGTTGGAGTGTCAGAATGCATAGATAGAAGGCAAATAAGTGTTCCATGGCTTTATTTCGCTTAGTTGCTTACTCTTGAGTAGAACTGCATATTCACTCCAGGAATAAGCACCTTTGTCAAATGAGTCAAATTGAAGCAAAACACATTGTTGGAGTGTCAGAATGCATAGATAGAAGGCAAATAAGCGTTCCATGGCTTTATTTCGCTTAGTTGCTTACTCTTGAGTAGAACTGCATGCTCACTCGAGGAAAAAAGCACCTTTGTAAAATGAGTCAAATTGAAGCAAAACACATTGTTGGAGTGTCAGAATGCATAGAAAGAAGGCAAATAAGCGTTCCATGGCTTTATTTCGCTTAGTTGCTTACTCTTGAGTAGAACTGCATATTCACTCCAGGAATAAGCACCTTTGTCAAATGAGTCAAATTGAAGCAAAACACATTGTTGGAGTGTCAAAATGCATAGATAGAAGGCAAATAAGCGTTCCATGGCTTTATTTCGCTTAGTTGCTTACTCTTGAGTAGAACTGCATATTCACTCCAGGAATACGCACCTTTGTAAAATGAGTCAAATTGAAGCAGAACACATTGTTGGAGTGTCAGAATGCAAAGATAGAAGGCAAATAAGCGTTCCATGGCTTTATTTCGCTTAGTTGCTTACTCTTGAGTAGAACTGCATATTCACTCCAGGAATACGCACCTATGTCAAATGAGTCAAATTGAAGCAAAACACATTTTTGGAGTGTCAGAATGCATAGATAGAAGGCAAATAAGCGTTCCATGGCTTTATTTCGCTTAGTTGCTTACTCTTGAGTAGAACTGCATATTCACTCCAGGAATAAGCACCTTTGTAAAATGAGTCAAATTGAAGCTGAACACATTGTTGGAGTGTCAGAATGCATAGATAGAAGGCAAATAAGCGTTCCATGGCTTTATTTCGCTTCGTTGCTTACTCTTGAGTAGAACTGCATATTCACTCCAGGAATAAGCACCTTTGTCAAATGAGTCAAATTGAAGCAAAACACATTGTTGGAGTGTCAGAATGCATAGATAGAAGGCAAATAAGCGTTCCATGGCTTTATTTCGCTTAGTTGCTTACTCTTGAGTAGAACTGCATATTCACTCCAGGAATAAGCACCTTTGTCAAATGAGTCAAATTGAAGCAGAACACATTGTTGGAGTGTCAGGATGCATAGATAGAAGGCAAATAAGCGTTCCATGGCTTTATTTCGCTTAGTTGCTTACTCTTGAGTAGAACTGCATATTCACTCCAGGAATAAGCACCTTTGTAAAATGAGTCAAATTGAAGCAAAACACATTGTTGGAGTGTCAGAATGCATAGATAGAAGGCAAATAAGCGTTACATGGCTTTATTTCGCTTAGTTGCTTACTCTTGAGTAGAACTGCATATTCACTCCAGGAATAAGCACCTTTGTCAAATGAGTCAAATTGAAGCTGAACACATTGTTGGAGTGTCAGGATGCATAGATAGAAGGCAAATAAGCGTTCCATGGCTTTATTTCGCTTAGTTGCTTACTCTTGAGTAGAACTGCATATTCACTCCAGGAATAAGCACCTTTGTAAAATGAGTCAAATTGAAGCAAAACACATTGTTGGAGTGTCAGAATGCATAGATAGAAGGCAAATAAGCGTTACATGGCTTTATTTCGCTTAGTTGCTTACTCTTGAGTAGAACTGCATATTCACTCCAGGAATAAGCACCTTTGTCAAATGAGTCAAATTGAAGCTGAACACATTGTTGGAGTGTCAGGATGCATAGATAGAAGGCAAATAAGCGTTCCATGGCTTTATTTCGCTTAGTTGCTTACTCTTGAGTAGAACTGCATATTCACTCCAGGAATAAGCACATTTGTCAAATGAGTCAAATTGAAGCAAAACACATTGTTGGAGTGTCAGAATGCATAGATAGAAGGCAAATAAGCGTTCCATGGCTTTATTTCGCTTAGTTGCTTACTCTTGAGTAGAACTGCATATTCACTCCAGGAATAAGCACCTTTGTAAAATGAGTCAAATTGAAGCAAAACACATTGTTGGAGTGTCAGAATGCATAGATTGAAGGCACATAAGCGTTCCATGGCTTTATTTCGCTTAGTTGCTTACTCTTGAGTAGAACTGCATGCTCACTCGAGGAAAAAAGCAACTTTGTAAAATGAGTCAAATTGAAGCAAAACACATTGTTGGAGTGTCAGAATGCATAGAAAGAAGGCACATAAGCGTTCCATGGCTTTATTTCGCTTAGTTGCTTACTCTTGAGTAGAACTGCATATTCACTCCAGGAATAAGCACCTTTGTCAAATGAGTCAAATTGAAGCAAAACACATTGTTGGAGTGTCAAAATGCATAGATAGAAGGCAAATAAGCGTTCCATGGCTTTATTTCGCTTAGTTGCTTACTCTTGAGTAGAACTGCATATTCACTCCAGGAATACGCACCTTTGTAAAATGAGTCAAATTGAAGCAGAACACATTGTTGGAGTGTCAGAATGCAAAGATAGAAGGCAAATAAGCGTTCCATGGCTTTATTTCGCTTAGTTGCTTACTCTTGAGTAGAACTGCATATTCACTCCAGGAATACGCACCTATGTCAAATGAGTCAAATTGAAGCAAAACACATTTTTGGAGTGTCAGAATGCATAGATAGAAGGCAAATAAGCGTTCCATGGCTTTATTTCGCTTAGTTGCTTACTCTTGAGTAGAACTGCATATTCACTCCAGGAATAAGCACCTTTGTAAAATGAGTCAAATTGAAGCTGAACACATTGTTGGAGTGTCAGGATGCATAGATAGAAGGCAAATAAGCGTTCCATGGCTTTATTTCGCTTAGTTGCTTACTCTTGAGTAGAACTGCATATTCACTCCAGGAATAAGCACCTTTGTCAAATGAGTCAAATTGAAGCAAAACACATTGTTGGAGTGTCAGAATGCATAGATAGAAGGCAAATAAGCGTTCCATGGCTTTATTTCGCTTAGTTGCTTACTCTTGAGTAGAACTGCATATTCACTCCAGGAATAAGCACCTTTGTCAAATGAGTCAAATTGAAGCAAAACACATTGTTGGAGTGTCAGAATGCATAGATTGAAGGCACATAAGCGTTCCATGGCTTTATTTCGCTTAGTTGCTTACTCTTGAGTAGAACTGCATATTCACTCCAGGAATAAGCACATTTGTCAAATGAGTCAAATTGAAGCAAAACACATAGTGGAGTGTCAGAATGCATAGATAGAAGGCAAATAAGCGTTCCATGGCTTTATTTCGCTTAGTTGCTTACTCTTGAGTAGAACTGCATATTCACTCCAGGAATAAGCACCTTTGTAAAATGAGTCAAATTGAAGCAAAACACATTGTTGGAGTGTCAGAATGCATAGATTGAAGGCACATAAGCGTTCCATGGCTTTATTTCGCTTAGTTGCTTACTCTTGAGTAGAACTGCATATTCACTCCAGGAATAAGCACCTTTGTCAAATTAGTCAAATTGAAGCAGAACACATTGTTGGAGTGTCAGGATGCATAGATAGAAGGCAAATAAGCGTTCCATGGCTTTATTTCGCTTAGTTGCTTCCTCTTGAGTAGAACTGCATATTCACTCCAGGAATAAGCACCTTTGTCAAATTAGTCAAATTGAAGCAGAACACATTGTTGGAGTGTCAGGATGCATAGATAGAAGGCAAATAAGCGTTCCATGGCTTTATTTCGCTTAGTTGCTTACTCTTGAGTAGAACTGCATATTCACTCCAGGAATAAGCACCTTTGTAAAATGAGTCAAATTGAAGCAAAACACATTGTTGGAGTGTCAGAATGCATAGATAGAAGGCAAATAAGCGTTCCATGGCTTTATTTCGCTTAGTTGCTTACTCTTGAGTAGAACTGCATATTCACTCCAGGAATAAGCACCTTTGTAAAATGAGTCAAATTGAAGCAAAACACATTGTTGGAGTGTCAGAGACATAGATTGAAGGCACATAAGCGTTCCATGGCTTTATTTCGCTTAGTTGCTTACTCTTGAGTAGAACTGCATATTCACTCCAGGAATAAGCACATTTGTCAAATGAGTCAAATTGAAGCAAAACACATTGTTGGAGTGTCAGAATGCATAGATAGAAGGCAAATAAGCGTTCCATGGCTTTATTTCGCTTAGTTGCTTACTCTTGAGTAGAACTGCATATTCACTCCAGGAATAAGCACCTTTGTAAAATGAGTCAAATTGAAGCAAAACACATTGTTGGAGTGTCAGAATGCATAGATTGAAGGCACATAAGCGTTCCATGGCTTTATTTCGCTTAGTTGCTTACTCTTGAGTAGAACTGTATATTCACTCCAGGAATACGCACCTTTGTAAAATGAGTCAAATTGAAGCAGAACACATTGTTGGAGTGTCAGAATGCAAAGATAGAAGGCAAATAAGCGTTCCATGGCTTTATTTCGCTTAGTTGCTTACTCTTGAGTAGAACTGCATATTCACTCCAGGAATACGCACCTATGTCAAATGAGTCAAATTGAAGCAAAACACATTTTTGGAGTGTCAGAATGCATAGATAGAAGGCAAATAAGCGTTCGATGACTTTATTTCGCTTAGTTGCTTACTCTTGAGTAGAACTGCATATTCACTCCAGGAATAAGCACCTTTGTAAAATGAGTCAAATTGAAGCTGAACACATTGTTGGAGTGTCAGAATGCATAGATAGAAGGCAAATAAGCGTTCCATGGCTTTATTTCGCTTCGTTGCTTACTCTTGAGTAGAACTGCATATTCACTCCAGGAATAAGCACCTTTGTCAAATGAGTCAAATTGAAGCAAAACACATTGTTGGAGTGTCAGAATGCATAGATAGAAGGCAAATAAGCGTTCCATGGCTTTATTTCGCTTAGTTGCTTACTCTTGAGTAGAACTGCATATTCACTCCAGGAATAAGCACCTTTGTCAAATGAGTCAAATTGAAGCAGAACACATTGTTGGAGTGTCAGGATGCATAGATAGAAGGCAAATAAGCGTTCCATGGCTTTATTTCGCTTAGTTGCTTACTCTTGAGTAGAACTGCATATTCACTCCAGGAATAAGCACCTTTGTAAAATGAGTCAAATTGAAGCAAAACACATTGTTGGAGTGTCAGAATGCATAGATAGAAGGCAAATAAGCGTTACATGGCTTTATTTCGCTTAGTTGCTTACTCTTGAGTAGAACTGCATATTCACTCCAGGAATAAGCACCTTTGTCAAATGAGTCAAATTGAAGCTGAACACATTGTTGGAGTGTCAGGATGCATAGATAGAACGCAAATAAGCGTTCCATGGCTTTATTTCGCTTAGTTGCTTACTCTTGAGTAGAACTGCATATTCACTCCAGGAATAAGCACCTTTGTAAAATGAGTCAAATTGAAGCAAAACACATTGTTGGAGTGTCAGAATGCATAGATAGAAGGCAAATAAGCGTTCCATGGCTTTATTTCGCTTAGTTGCTTACTCTTGAGTAGAACTGCATATTCACTCCAGTAATAAGCACATTTGTCAAATGAGTCAAATTGAAGCAAAACACATTGTTGGAGTGTCAGAATGCATAGATAGAAGGCAAATAAGCATTCCATGGCTTTATTTCGCTTAGTTGCTTACTCTTGAGTAGAACTGCATATTCACTCCAGGAATAAGCACCTTTGTAAAATGAGTCAAATTGAAGCAAAACACATTGTTGGAGTGTCAGAATGCATAGATTGAAGGCACATAAGCGTTCCATGGCTTTATTTCGCTTAGTTGCTTACTCTTGAGTAGAACTGCATATTCACTCCAGGAATAAGCACATTTGTCAAATGAGTCAAATTGAAGCAAAACACATTGTTGGAGTGTCAGAATGCATAGATAGAAGGCAAATAAGCGTTCCATGGCTTTATTTCGCTTAGTTGCTTACTCTTGAGTAGAACTGCATATTCACTCCAGGAATAAGCACCTTTGTAAAATGAGTCAAATTGAAGCAAAACACATTGTTGGAGTGTCAGAATGCATAGATTGAAGGCACATAAGCGTTCCATGGCTTTATTTCGCTTAGTTGCTTACTCTTGAGTAGAACTGCATATTCACTCCAGGAATAAGCACCTTTGTCAAATGAGTCAAATTGAAGCACAACACATTGTTGGAGTGTCAGAATGCATAGATAGAAGGCAAATAAGCGTTCCATGGCTTTATTTCGCTTAGTTGCTTACTCTTGAGTAGAACTGCATATTCACTCCAGGAATACGCACCTTTGTAAAATGAGTCAAATTGAAGCAGAACACATTGTTGGAGTGTCAGAATGCAAAGATAGAAGGCAAATAAGCGTTCCATGGCTTTATTTCGCTTAGTTGCTTACTCTTGAGTAGAACTGCATATTCACTCCAGGAATACGCACCTATGTCAAATGAGTCAAATTGAAGCAAAACACATTTTTGGAGTGTCAGAATGCATAGATAGAAGGCAAATAAGCGTTCCATGGCTTTATTTCGCTTAGTTGCTTACTCTTGAGTAGAACTGCATATTCACTCCAGGAATAAGCACATTTGTCAAATGAGTCAAATTGAAGCAAAACACATTGTTGGAGTGTCAGAATGCGTAGATAGAAGGCAAATAAGCGTTCCATGGCTTTATTTCGCTTAGTTGCTTACTCTTGAGTAGAACTGCATATTCACTCCAGGAATAAGCACCTTTGTAAAATGAGTCAAATTGAAGCAAAACACATTGTTGGAGTGTCAGAATGCATAGATTGAAGGCACATAAGCGTTCCATGGCTTTATTTCGCTTAGTTGCTTACTCTTGAGTAGAACTGCATGCTCACTCGAGGAAAAAAGCAACTTTGTAAAATGAGTCAAATTGAAGCAAAACACATTGTTGGAGTGTCAGAATGCATAGAAAGAAGGCACATAAGCGTTCCATGGCTTTATTTCGCTTAGTTGCTTACTCTTGAGTAGAACTGCATATTCACTCCAGGAATAAGCACCTTTGTCAAATGAGTCAAATTGAAGCAAAACACATTGTTGGAGTGTCAAAATGCATAGATAGAAGGCAAATAAGCGTTCCATGGCTTTATTTCGCTTAGTTGCTTACTCTTGAGTAGAACTGCATATTCACTCCAGGAATACGCACCTTTGTAAAATGAGTCAAATTGAAGCAGAACACATTGTTGGAGTGTCAGAATGCAAAGATAGAAGGCAAATAAGCGTTCCATGGCTTTATTTCGCTTAGTTGCTTACTCTTGAGTAGAACTGCATATTCACTCCAGGAATACGCACCTATGTCAAATGAGTCAAATTGAAGCAAAACACATTTTTGGAGTGTCAGAATGCATAGATAGAAGGCAAATAAGCGTTCCATGGCTTTATTTCGCTTAGTTGCTTACTCTTGAGTAGAACTGCATATTCACTCCAGGAATAAGCACCTTTGTAAAATGAGTCAAATTGAAGCTGAACACATTGTTGGAGTGTCAGGATGCATAGATAGAAGGCAAATAAGCGTTCCATGGCTTTATTTCGCTTAGTTGCTTACTCTTGAGTAGAACTGCATATTCACTCCAGGAATAAGCACCTTTGTCAAATGAGTCAAATTGAAGCAAAACACATTGTTGGAGTGTCAGAATGCATAGATAGAAGGCAAATAAGCGTTCCATGGCTTTATTTCGCTTAGTTGCTTACTCTTGAGTAGAACTGCATATTCACTCCAGGAATAAGCACCTTTGTCAAATGAGTCAAATTGAAGCAAAACACATTGTTGGAGTGTCAGAATGCATAGATTGAAGGCACATAAGCGTTCCATGGCTTTATTTCGCTTAGTTGCTTACTCTTGAGTAGAACTGCATATTCACTCCAGGAATAAGCACATTTGTCAAATGAGTCAAATTGAAGCAAAACACATAGTGGAGTGTCAGAATGCATAGATAGAAGGCAAATAAGCGTTCCATGGCTTTATTTCGCTTAGTTGCTTACTCTTGAGTAGAACTGCATATTCACTCCAGGAATAAGCACCTTTGTAAAATGAGTCAAATTGAAGCAAAACACATTGTTGGAGTGTCAGAATGCATAGATTGAAGGCACATAAGCGTTCCATGGCTTTATTTCGCTTAGTTGCTTACTCTTGAGTAGAACTGCATATTCACTCCAGGAATAAGCACCTTTGTCAAATTAGTCAAATTGAAGCAGAACACATTGTTGGAGTGTCAGGATGCATAGATAGAAGGCAAATAAGCGTTCCATGGCTTTATTTCGCTTAGTTGCTTCCTCTTGAGTAGAACTGCATATTCACTCCAGGAATAAGCACCTTTGTCAAATTAGTCAAATTGAAGCAGAACACATTGTTGGAGTGTCAGGATGCATAGATAGAAGGCAAATAAGCGTTCCATGGCTTTATTTCGCTTAGTTGCTTACTCTTGAGTAGAACTGCATATTCACTCCAGGAATAAGCACCTTTGTAAAATGAGTCAAATTGAAGCAAAACACATTGTTGGAGTGTCAGAATGCATAGATAGAAGGCAAATAAGCGTTCCATGGCTTTATTTCGCTTAGTTGCTTACTCTTGAGTAGAACTGCATATTCACTCCAGGAATAAGCACCTTTGTAAAATGAGTCAAATTGAAGCAAAACACATTGTTGGAGTGTCAGAATGCATAGATTGAAGGCACATAAGCGTTCCATGGCTTTATTTCGCTTAGTTGCTTACTCTTGAGTAGAACTGCATATTCACTCCAGGAATAAGCACATTTGTCAAATGAGTCAAATTGAAGCAAAACACATTGTTGGAGTGTCAGAATGCATAGATAGAAGGCAAATAAGCGTTCCATGGCTTTATTTCGCTTAGTTGCTTACTCTTGAGTAGAACTGCATATTCACTCCAGGAATAAGCACCTTTGTAAAATGAGTCAAATTGAAGCAAAACACATTGTTGGAGTGTCAGAATGCATAGATTGAAGGCACATAAGCGTTCCATGGCTTTATTTCGCTTAGTTGCTTACTCTTGAGTAGAACTGTATATTCACTCCAGGAATACGCACCTTTGTAAAATGAGTCAAATTGAAGCAGAACACATTGTTGGAGTGTCAGAATGCAAAGATAGAAGGCAAATAAGCGTTCCATGGCTTTATTTCGCTTAGTTGCTTACTCTTGAGTAGAACTGCATATTCACTCCAGGAATACGCACCTATGTCAAATGAGTCAAATTGAAGCAAAACACATTTTTGGAGTGTCAGAATGCATAGATAGAAGGCAAATAAGCGTTCGATGACTTTATTTCGCTTAGTTGCTTACTCTTGAGTAGAACTGCATATTCACTCCAGGAATAAGCACCTTTGTAAAATGAGTCAAATTGAAGCTGAACACATTGTTGGAGTGTCAGAATGCATAGATAGAAGGCAAATAAGCGTTCCATGGCTTTATTTCGCTTCGTTGCTTACTCTTGAGTAGAACTGCATATTCACTCCAGGAATAAGCACCTTTGTCAAATGAGTCAAATTGAAGCAAAACACATTGTTGGAGTGTCAGAATGCATAGATAGAAGGCAAATAAGCGTTCCATGGCTTTATTTCGCTTAGTTGCTTACTCTTGAGTAGAACTGCATATTCACTCCAGGAATAAGCACCTTTGTCAAATGAGTCAAATTGAAGCAGAACACATTGTTGGAGTGTCAGGATGCATAGATAGAAGGCAAATAAGCGTTCCATGGCTTTATTTCGCTTAGTTGCTTACTCTTGAGTAGAACTGCATATTCACTCCAGGAATAAGCACCTTTGTAAAATGAGTCAAATTGAAGCAAAACACATTGTTGGAGTGTCAGAATGCATAGATAGAAGGCAAATAAGCGTTACATGGCTTTATTTCGCTTAGTTGCTTACTCTTGAGTAGAACTGCATATTCACTCCAGGAATAAGCACCTTTGTCAAATGAGTCAAATTGAAGCTGAACACATTGTTGGAGTGTCAGGATGCATAGATAGAACGCAAATAAGCGTTCCATGGCTTTATTTCGCTTAGTTGCTTACTCTTGAGTAGAACTGCATATTCACTCCAGGAATAAGCACCTTTGTAAAATGAGTCAAATTGAAGCAAAACACATTGTTGGAGTGTCAGAATGCATAGATAGAAGGCAAATAAGCGTTCCATGGCTTTATTTCGCTTAGTTGCTTACTCTTGAGTAGAACTGCATATTCACTCCAGTAATAAGCACATTTGTCAAATGAGTCAAATTGAAGCAAAACACATTGTTGGAGTGTCAGAATGCATAGATAGAAGGCAAATAAGCGTTCCATGGCTTTATTTCGCTTAGTTGCTTACTCTTGAGTAGAACTGCATATTCACTCCAGGAATAAGCACCTTTGTAAAATGAGTCAAATTGAAGCAAAACACATTGTTGGAGTGTCAGAATGCATAGATTGAAGGCACATAAGCGTTCCATGGCTTTATTTCGCTTAGTTGCTTACTCTTGAGTAGAACTGCATATTCACTCCAGGAATAAGCACATTTGTCAAATGAGTCAAATTGAAGCAAAACACATTGTTGGAGTGTCAGAATGCATAGATAGAAGGCAAATAAGCGTTCCATGGCTTTATTTCGCTTAGTTGCTTACTCTTGAGTAGAACTGCATATTCACTCCAGGAATAAGCACCTTTGTAAAATGAGTCAAATTGAAGCAAAACACATTGTTGGAGTGTCAGAATGCATAGATTGAAGGCACATAAGCGTTCCATGGCTTTATTTCGCTTAGTTGCTTACTCTTGAGTAGAACTGCATATTCACTCCAGGAATAAGCACCTTTGTCAAATGAGTCAAATTGAAGCAGAACACATTGTTGGAGTGTCAGAATGCATAGATAGAAGGCAAATAAGCGTTCCATGGCTTTATTTCGCTTCGTTGCTTACTCTTGAGTAGAACTGCATATTCACTCCAGGAATAAGCACCTTTGTCAAATGAGTCAAATTGAAGCAAAACACATTGTTGGAGTGTCAGAATGCATAGATAGAAGGCAAATAAGCGTTCCATGGCTTTATTTCGCTTAGTTGCTTACTCTTGAGTAGAACTGCATATTCACTCCAGGAATAAGCACCTTTGTAAAATGAGTCAAATTGAAGCAAAACACATTGTTGGAGTGTCAGAATGCATAGATTGAAGGCACATAAGCGTTCCATGGCTTTATTTCGCTTAGTTGCTTACTCTTGAGTAGAACTGCATGCTCACTCGAGGAAAAAAGCACCTTTGTAAAATGAGTCAAATTGAAGCAAAACACATTGTTGGAGTGTCAGAATGCATAGAAAGAAGGCAAATAAGCGTTCCATGGCTTTATTTCGCTTAGTTGCTTACTCTTGAGTAGAACTGCATATTCACTCCAGGAATAAGCACCTTTGTCAAATGAGTCAAATTGAAGCAAAACACATTGTTGGAGTGTCAAAATGCATAGATAGAAGGCAAATAAGCGTTCCATGGCTTTATTTCGCTTATTTGCTTACTCTTGAGTAGAACTGCATATTCACTCCAGGAATATGCACCTTTGTAAAATGAGTCAAATTGAAGCAAAACACATTTTTGGAGTGTCAGAATGCATAGATAGAAGGCAAATAAGCGTTCCATGGCTTTATTTCGCTTCGTTGCTTACTCTTGAGTAGAACTGCATATTCACTCCAGGAATAAGCACCTTTGTCAAATGAGTCAAATTGAAGCAAAACACATTGTTGGAGTGTCAGAATGCATAGATAGAAGGCAAATAAGCGTTCCATGGCTTTATTTCGCTTAGTTGCTTACTCTTGAGTAGAACTGCATATTCACTCCAGGAATAAGCACCTTTGTCAAATGAGTCAAATTGAAGCAGAAAACATTGTTGGAGTGTCAGGATGCATAGATAGAAGGCAAATAAGCGTTCCATGGCTTTATTTCGCTTAGTTGCTTACTCTTGAGTAGAACTGCATATTCACTCCAGGAATAAGCACCTTTGTAAAATGAGTCAAATTGAAGCAAAACACATTGTTGGAGTGTCAGAATGCATAGATAGAAGGCAAATAAGCGTTACATGGCTTTATTTCGCTTAGTTGCTTACTCTTGAGTAGAACTGCATATTCACTCCAGGAATAAGCACCTTTGTCAAATGAGTCAAATTGAAGCTGAACACATTGTTGGAGTGTCAGGATGCATAGATAGAACGCAAATAAGCGTTCCATGGCTTTATTTCGCTTAGTTGCTTACTCTTGAGTAGAACTGCATATTCACTCCAGGAATAAGCACCTTTGTAAAATGAGTCAAATTGAAGCAAAACACATTGTTGGAGTGTCAGAATGCATAGATAGAAGGCAAATAAGCGTTCCATGGCTTTATTTCGCTTAGTTGCTTACTCTTGAGTAGAACTGCATATTCACTCCAGGAATAAGCACATTTGTCAAATGAGTCAAATTGAAGCAAAACACATTGTTGGAGTGTCAGAATGCATAGATAGAAGGCAAATAAGCGTTCCATGGCTTTATTTCGCTTAGTTGCTTACTCTTGAGTAGAACTGCATATTCACTCCAGGAATAAGCACATTTGTCAAATGAGTCAAATTGAAGCAAAACACATTGTTGGAGTGTCAGAATGCATAGATAGAAGGCAAATAAGCGTTCCATGGCTTTATTTCGCTTAGTTGCTTACTCTTGAGTAGAACTGCATATTCACTCCAGGAATAAGCACCTTTGTAAAATGAGTCAAATTGAAGCAAAACACATTGTTGGAGTGTCAGAATGCATAGATTGAAGGCACATAAGCGTTCCATGGCTTTATTTCGCTTAGTTGCTTACTCTTGAGTAGAACTGCATGCTCACTTGAGGAAAAAAGCAACTTTGTAAAATGAGTCAAATTGAAGCAAAACACATTGTTGGAGTGTCAGAATGCAGAGAAAGAAGGCACATAAGCGTTCCATGGCTTTATTTCGCTTAGTTGCTTACTCTTGAGTAGAACTGCATATTCACTCCAGGAATAAGCACCTTTGTCAAATGAGTCAAATTGAAGCAAAACACATTGTTGGAGTGTCAAAATGCATAGATAGAAGGCAAATAAGCGTTCCATGGCTTTATTTCTCTTAGTTGCTTACTCTTGAGTAGAACTGCATATTCACTCCAGGAATACGCACCTTTGTAAAATGAGTCAAATTGAAGCAGAACACATTGTTGGAGTGTCAGAATGCAAAGATAGAAGGCAAATAAGCGTTCCATGGCTTTATTTCGCTTAGTTGCTTACTCTTGAGTAGAACTGCATATTCACTCCAGGAATACGCACCTATGTCAAATGAGTCAAATTGAAGCAAAACACATTTTTGGAGTGTCAGAATGCATAGATAGAAGGCAAATAAGCGTTCCATGGCTTTATTTCGCTTAGTTGCTTACTCTTGAGTAGAACTGCATATTCACTCCAGGAATAAGCACCTTTGTAAAATGAGTCAAATTGAAGCTGAACACATTGTTGGAGTGTCAGGATGCATAGATAGAAGGCAAATAAGCGTTCCATGGCTTTATTTCGCTTAGTTGCTTACTCTTGAGTAGAACTGCATATTCACTCCAGGAATAAGCACCTTTGTCAAATGAGTCAAATTGAAGCAAAACACATTGTTGCAGTGTCAGAATGCATAGATAGAAGGCAAATAAGCGTTCCATGGCTTTATTTCGCTTAGTTGCTTACTCTTGAGTAGAACTGCATATTCACTCCAGGAATAAGCACCTTTGTAAAATGAGTCAAATTGAAGCAAAACACATTGTTGGAGTGTCAGAATGCATAGATTGAAGGCACATAAGCGTTCCATGGCTTTATTTCGCTTAGTTGCTTACTCTTGAGTAGAACTGCATATTCACTCCAGGAATAAGCACATTTGTCAAATGAGTCAAATTGAAGCAAAACACATTGTTGGAGTGTCAGAATGCATAGATAGAAGGCAAATAAGCGTTCCATGGCTTTATTTCGCTTACTTGCTTACTCTTGAGTAGAACTGCATATTCACTCCAGGAATAAGCACCTTTGTAAAATGAGTCAAATTGAAGCAAAACACATTGTTGGAGTGTCAGAATGCATAGATTGAAGGCACATAAGCGTTCCATGGCTTTATTTCGCTTAGTTGCTTACTCTTGAGTAGAACTGCATATTCACTCCAGGAATAAGCACCTTTGTCAAATGAGTCAAAATGAAGCAGAACACATTGTTGGAGTGTCAGGATGCATAGATAGAAGGCAAATAAGCGTTCCATGGCTTTATTTCGCTTAGTTGCTTCCTCTTGAGTAGAACTGCATATTCATTCCAGGAATAAGCACCTTTGTCAAATTAGTCAAATTGAAGCAGAACACATTGTTGGAGTGTCAGGATGCATAGATAGAAGGCAAATAAGCGTTCCATGGCTTTATTTCGCTTAGTTGCTTACTCTTGAGTAGAACTGCATATTCACTCCAGGAATAAGCACCTTTGTAAAATGAGTCAAATTGAAGCAAAACACATTGTTGGAGTGTCAGAATGCATAGATAGAAGGCAAATAAGCGTTACATGGCTTTATTTCGCTTAGTTGCTTACTCTTGAGTAGAACTGCATATTCACTCCAGGAATAAGCACCTTTGTCAAATGAGTCAAATTGAAGCTGAACACATTGTTGGAGTGTCAGGATGCATAGATAGAAGGCAAATAAGCGTTCCATGGCTTTATTTCGCTTAGTTGCTTACTCTTGAGTAGAACTGCATATTCACTCCAGGAATAAGCACCTTTGTAAAATGAGTCAAATTGAAGCAAAACACATTGTTGGAGTGTCAGAATGCATAGATAGAAGGCAAATAAGCGTTACATGGCTTTATTTCGCTTAGTTGCTTACTCTTGAGTAGAACTGCATATTCACTCCAGGAATAAGCACCTTTGTCAAATGAGTCAAATTGAAGCTGAACACATTGTTGGAGTGTCAGGATGCATAGATAGAAGGCAAATAAGCGTTCCATGGCTTTATTTCGCTTAGTTGCTTACTCTTGAGTAGAACTGCATATTCACTCCAGGAATAAGCACCTTTGTAAAATGAGTCAAATTGAAGCAAAACACATTGTTGGAGTGTCAGAATGCATAGATAGAAGGCAAATAAGCGTTCCATGGCTTTATTTCGCTTAGTTGCTTACTCTTGAGTAGAACTGCATATTCACTCCAGGAATAAGCACCTTTGTCAAATGAGTCAAATTGAAGCAAAACACATTGTTGGAGTGTCAGAATGCATAGATAGAAGGCAAATAAGCGTTCCATGGCTTTATTTCGCTTAGTTGCTTACTCTTGAGTAGAACTGCATATTCACTCCAGGAATAAGCACATTTGTCAAATGAGTCAAATTGAAGCAAAACACATTGTTGGAGTGTCAGAATGCATAGATAGAAGGCAAATAAGCGTTCCATGGCTTTATTTCGCTTAGTTGCTTACTCTTGAGTAGAACTGCATATTCACTCCAGGAATAAGCACCTTCGTCAAATGAGTCAAAGTGAAGCAGAACACATTGTTGGAGTGTCAGGATGCATAGATAGAACGCAAATAAGCGTTCCATGGCTTTATTTCGCTTAGTTGCTTACTCTTGAGTAGAACTGCATATTCACTCCAGGAATAAGCACCTTTGTAAAATGAGTCAAATTGAAGCAAAACACATTGTTGGAGTATCAGAATGCAAAGATAGAAGGCAAATAAGCGTTCCATGGCTTTATTTCGCTTAGTTGCTTACTCTTGAGTAGAACTGCATATTCACTCCAGGAATACGCACCTATGTCAAATGAGTCAAATTGAAGCAAAACACATTGTTGGAGTGTCAGAATGCATAGATAGAAGGCAAATAAGCGTTCCATGGCTTTATTTCGCTTAGTTGCTTACTCTTGAGTAGAACTGCATATTCACTCCAGGAATACGCACCTTTGTAAAATGAGTCAAATTGAAGCAGAACACATTGT
Organism: Zootoca vivipara; assembly: GCF_965207765.1. Lineage (NCBI taxonomy): Eukaryota > Metazoa > Chordata > Lepidosauria > Squamata > Lacertidae > Zootoca > Zootoca vivipara. The sequence goes on from NC_142599.1 coordinate 2,766,680, forward strand.
TGGAGTGTCAGAATGCAAAGATAGAAGGCAAATAAGCGTTCCATGGCTTTATTTCGCTTAGTTGCTTACTCTTGAGTAGAACTGCATATTCACTCCAGGAATAAGCACCTTTGTAAAATGAGTCAAATTGAAGCAAAACACATTGTTGGAGTGTCAGAATGCATAGATAGAAGGCAAATAAGCGTTCCATGGCTTTATTTCGCTTAGTTGCTTACTCTTGAGTAGAACTGCATATTCACTCCAGGAATAAGCACCTTTGTCAAATGAGTCAAATTGAAGCTGAACACATTGTTGGAGTGTCAGGATGCATAGATAGAAGGCAAATAAGCGTTCCATGGCTTTATTTCGCTTAGTTGCTTACTCTTGAGTAGAACTGCATATTCACTCCAGGAATAAGCACCTTTGTAAAATGAGTCAAATTGAAGCAAAACACATTGTTGGAGTGTCAGAATGCATAGATAGAAGGCAAATAAGCGTTCCATGGCTTTATTTCGCTTAGTTGCTTACTCTTGAGTAGAACTGCATATTCACTCCAGGAATAAGCACATTTGTCAAATGAGTCAAATTGAAGCAAAACACATTGTTGGAGTGTCAGAATGCATAGATAGAAGGCAAATAAGCGTTCCATGGCTTTATTTCGCTTAGTTGCTTACTCTTGAGTAGAACTGCATATTCACTCCAGGAATAAGCACCTTCGTCAAATGAGTCAAAGTGAAGCAGAACACATTGTTGGAGTGTCAGGATGCATAGATAGAACGCAAATAAGCGTTCCATGGCTTTATTTCGCTTAGTTGCTTACTCTTGAGTAGAACTGCATATTCACTCCAGGAATAAGCACCTTTGTAAAATGAGTCAAATTGAAGCAAAACACATTGTTGGAGTATCAGAATGCAAAGATAGAAGGCAAATAAGCGTTCCATGGCTTTATTTCGCTTAGTTGCTTACTCTTGAGTAGAACTGCATATTCACTCCAGGAATACGCACCTATGTCAAATGAGTCAAATTGAAGCAAAACACATTTTAGGAGTGTCAGAATGCATAGATAGGAGGCAAATAAGCGTTCCATGGCTTTATTTCGCTTAGTTGCTTACTCTGGAGTAGAACTGCATATTCACTCCAGGAATACGCACCTTTGTAAAATGAGTCAAATTGAAGCAGAACACATTGTTGGAGTGTCAGAATGCAAAGATAGAAGGCAAATAAGCGTTCCATGGCTTTATTTCGCTTAGTTGCTTACTCTTGAGTAGAACTGCATATTCACTCCAGGAATACGCACCTATGTCAAATGAGTCAAATTGAAGCAAAACACATTTTTGGAGTGTCAGAATGCATAGATAGAAGGCAAATAAGCGTTCCATGGCTTTATTTCGCTTAGTTGCTTACTCTTGAGTAGAACTGCATATTCACTCCAGGAATAAGCACCTTTGTAAAATGAGTCAAATTGAAGCTGAACACATTGTTGGAGTGTCAGAATGCATAGATAGAAGGCAAATAAGCGTTCCATGGCTTTATTTCGCTTCGTTGCTTACTCTTGAGTAGAACTGCATATTCACTCCAGGAATAAGCACCTTTGTCAAATGAGTCAAATTGAAGCAGAACACATTGTTGGAGTGTCAGGATGCATAGATAGAAGGCAAATAAGCGTTCCATGGCTTTATTTCGCTTAGTTGCTTACTCTTGAGTAGAACTGCATATTCACTCCAGGAATAAGCACCTTTGTAAAATGAGTCAAATTGAAGCAGAACACATTGTTGGAGTGTCAGGATGCATAGATAGAAGGCAAATAAGCGTTCCATGGCTTTATTTCGCTTAGTTGCTTACTCTTGAGTAGAACTGCATATTCACTCCAGGAATAAGCACCTTTGTAAAATGAGTCAAATTGAAGCAAAACACATTGTTGGAGTGTCAGAATGCATAGATAGAAGGCAAATAAGCGTTCCATGGCTTTATTTCGCTTAGTTGCTTACTCTTGAGTAGAACTGCATATTCACTCCAGGAATAAGCACCTTTGTAAAATGAGTCAAATTGAAGCTGAACACATTGTTGGAGTGTCAGGATGCATAGATAGAAGGCAAATAAGCCTTCCATGGCTTTATTTCGCTTAGTTGCTTACTCTTGAGTAGAACTGCATATTCACTCCAGGAATAAGCACCTTTGTAAAATGAGTCAAATTGAAGCAAAACACATTGTTGGAGTGTCAGAATGCATAGATAGAAGGCAAATAAGCGTTCCATGGCTTTATTTCGCTTAGTTGCTTACTCTTGAGTAGAACTGCATATTCACTCCAGGAATAAGCACATTTGTCAAATGAGTCAAATTGAAGCAAAACACATTGTTGGAGTGTCAGAATGCATAGATAGAAGGCAAATAAGCGTTCCATGGCTTTATTTCGCTTAGTTGCTTACTCTTGAGTAGAACTGCATATTCACTCCAGGAATAAGCACATTTGTCAAATGAGTCAAATTGAAGCAAAACACATTGTTGGAGTGTCAGAATGCATAGATAGAAGGCAAATAAGCGTTCCATGGCTTTATTTCGCTTAGTTGCTTACTCTTGAGTAGAACTGCATATTCACTCCAGGAATAAGCACCTTTGTCAAATGAGTCAAATTGAAGCAGAACACATTGTTGGAGTGTCAGGATGCATAGATAGAAGGCAAATAAGCGTTCCATGGTTTTATTTCGCTTAGTTGCTTACTCTTGAGTAGAACTGCATATTCACTCCAGGAATAAGCACCTTTGTAAAATGAGTCAAATTGAAGCAAAACACATTGTTGGAGTATCAGAATGCATAGATAGAAGGCAAATAAGCGTTCCATGGCTTTATTTCGCTTAGTTGCTTACTTGAGTAGAACTGCATATTCACTCCAGGAATACGCACCTATGTCAAATGAGTCAAATTGAAGCGTTCCATGGCTTTATGTCGCTTAGTTGCTTACTCTTGAGTAGAACTGCATATTCACTCCAGGAATAAGCACCTTTGTAAAATGAGTCAAATTGAAGCAGAACACATTGTTGGAGTGTCAGCATGCATAGATAGAAGGCAAATAAGCGTTCCATGGCTTTATTTCGCTTAGTTGCTTACTCTTGAGTAGAACTGCATATTCACTCCAGGAATAAGCACCTTTGTAAAAAGAGTCAAATTGAAGCAGAACACATTGTTGGAGTGTCAGAATGCATAGATAGAAGGCAAATAAGCGTTCCATGGCTTTATTTCGCTTAGTTGCTTACTCGAGTAGAACTGCATATTCACTCCAGGAATAAGCACCTTTGTAAAATGAGTCAAATTGAAGCAGAACACATTGTTGGAGTGTCAGCATGCATAGAAGGCAAATAAGCGTTCCATGGCTTTATTTCGCTTAGTTGCTTACTCTTGAGTAGAACTGCATATTCACTCCAGGAATAAGCACCTTTGTAAAATGAGTCAAATTGAAGCAGAACACATTGTTGGAGTGTCAGAATGCATAGATAGAAGGCAGATAAGCGTTCCATGGCTTTATTTCGCTTAGTTGCTTACTCTTGAGTAGAACTGCAAATTCACTCCAGGAATAAGCACCTTTGTAAAAAGAGTCAAATTGAAGCAGAACACATTGTTGGAGTGTCAGCATGCATAGATAGAAGGCAAATAAGCGTTCCATGGCTTTATTTCGCTTCGTTGCTTACTCTTGAGTAGAACTGCATATTCACTCCAGGAATAAGCACCTTTGTAAAATGAGTCAAATTGAAGCAGAACACATTGTTGGAGTGACAGAATGCATAGATAGAAGGCAAATAAGCGTTCCATGGCTTTATTTCGCTTAGTTGCTTACTCTTGAGTAGAACTGCATATTCACTCCAGGAATAAGCACCTTTGTAAAAAGAGTCAAATTGAAGCAGAACACATTGTTGGAGTGTCAGCATGCATAGATAGAAGGCAAATAAACGTTCCATGGCTTTATTTCGCTTAGTTGCTTACTCTTGAGTAGAACTGCATATTCACTCCAGGAATAAGCACCTTTGTAAAATGAGTCAAATTGAAGCAGAACACATTGTTGGAGTGACAGAATGCATAGATAGAAGGCAAATAAGCGTTCCATGGCTTTATTTCGCTTAGTTGCTTACTCTTGAGTAGAACTGCATATTCACTCCAGGAATAAGCACCTTTGTAAAATGAGTCAAATTGAAGCAGAACACATTGTTGGAGTGTCAGAATGCATAGAAGGCAAATAAGCGTTCCATGGCTTTATTTCGCTTAGTTGCTTGCTCTTGAGTAGGACTGCATATTCACTCCAGGAATAAGCACCTTTGTAAAATGAGTCAAATTGAAGCAGAACACATTGTTGGAGTGTCAGAATGCATAGATAGAAGGCAAATAAGCGTACCATGGCTTCATTTCGCTTAGTTGCTTACTCTTGAGTAGAACTGCAAATTCACTCCAGGAATAAGCACCTTTGTAAAAAGAGTCAAATTGAAGCAGAACACATTGTTGGAGTGTCAGCATGCATAGATAGAAGGCAAATAAACGTTCCATGGCTTTATTTCGCTTAGTTGCTTACTCTTGAGTAGAACTGCATATTCACTCCAGGAATAAGCACCTTTGTAAAAAGAGTCAAATTGAAGCAGAACACATTGTTGGAGTGTCAGCATGCATAGATAGAAGGCAAATAAGCGTTCCATGGCTTAATTTCGCTTAGTTGCTTACTCTTGAGTAGAACTGCATATTCACTCCAGGAATAAGCACCTTTGTAAAATGAGTCAAATTGAAGCAGAACACATTGTTGGAGTGTCAGCATGCATAGATAGAAGGCAAATAAGCGTTCCATGGCTTCATTTCGCTTAGTTGCTTACTCTTGAGTAGAACTGCATATTCACTCCTGGAATAAGCACCTTTGTAAAATGAGTCAAATTGAAGCAGAACACATTGTTGGAGTGTCAGAATGCATAGATAGAAGGCAAATAAGCGTTCCATGGCTTTATTTCGCTTAGTTGCTTACTCTTGAGTAGAACTGCATATTCACTCCAGGAATAAGCACCTTTGTCAAATGAGTCAAATTGAAGCAAAACACATTGTTGGAGTGTCAAAATGCATAGATAGAAGGCAAATAAGCGTTCCATGGCTTTATTTCGCTTAGTTGCTTACTCTTGAGTAGAACTGCATATTCACTCCAGGAATACGCACCTTTGTAAAATGAGTCAAATTGAAGCAGAACACATTGTTGGAGTGTCAGAATGCAAAGATAGAAGGCAAATAAGCGTTCCATGGCTTTATTTCGCTTAGTTGCTTACTCTTGAGTAGAACTGCATATTCACTCCAGGAATACGCACCTATGTCAAATGAGTCAAATTGAAGCAAAACACATTTTTGGAGTGTCAGAATGCATAGATAGAAGGCAAATAAGCGTTCCATGGCTTTATTTCGCTTAGTTGCTTACTCTTGAGTAGAACTGCATATTCACTCCAGGAATAAGCACCTTTGTAAAATGAGTCAAATTGAAGCTGAACACATTGTTGGAGTGTCAGAATGCATAGATAGAAGGCAAATAAGCGTTCCATGGCTTTATTTCGCTTCCTTGCTTACTCTTGAGTAGAACTGCATATTCACTCCAGGAATAAGCACCTTTGTCAAATGAGTCAAATTGAAGCAAAACACATTGTTGGAGTGTCAGAATGCATAGATAGAAGGCAAATAAGCGTTCCATGGCTTTATTTCGCTTAGTTGCTTACTCTTGAGTAGAACTGCATATTCACTCCAGGAATAAGCACCTTTGTCAAATGAGTCAAATTGAAGCAGAACACATTGTTGGAGTGTCAGGATGCATAGATAGAAGGCAAATAAGCGTTCCATGGCTTTATTTCGCTTAGTTGCTTACTCTTGAGTAGAACTGCATATTCACTCCAGGAATAAGCACCTTTGTAAAATGAGTCAAATTGAAGCAAAACACATTGTTGGAGTGTCAGAATGCATAGATAGAAGGCAAATAAGCGTTACATGGCTTTATTTCGCTTAGTTGCTTACTCTTGAGTAGAACTGCATATTCACTCCAGGAATAAGCACCTTTGTCAAATGAGTCAAATTGAAGCTGAACACATTGTTGGAGTGTCAGGATGCATAGATAGAACGCAAATAAGCGTTCCATGGCTTTATTTCGCTTAGTTGCTTACTCTTGAGTAGAACTGCATATTCACTCCAGGAATAAGCACCTTTGTAAAATGAGTCAAATTGAAGCAAAACACATTGTTGGAGTGTCAGATTGCATAGATAGAAGGCAAATAAGCGTTCCATGGCTTTATTTCGCTTAGTTGCTTACTCTTGAGTAGAACTGCATATTCACTCCAGGAATAAGCACATTTGTCAAATGAGTCAAATTGAAGCAAAACACATTGTTGGAGTGTCAGAATGCATAGATAGAAGGCAAATAAGCGTTCCATGGCTTTATTTCGCTTAGTTGCTTACTCTTGAGTAGAACTGCATATTCACTCCAGGAATAAGCACATTTGTCAAATGAGTCAAATTGAAGCAAAACACATTGTTGGAGTGTCAGAATGCATAGATAGAAGGCAAATAAGCGTTCCATGGCTTTATTTCGCTTAGTTGCTAACTCTTGAGTAGAACTGCATATTCACTCCAGGAATAAGCACCTTTGTAAAATGAGTCAAATTGAAGTAAAAACACATTGTTGGAGTGTCAGAATGCATAGATTGAAGGCACATAAGCGTTCCATGGCTTTATTTCGCTTAGTTGCTTACTCTTGAGTAGAACTGCATGCTCACTCGAGGAAAAAAGCAACTTTGTAAAATGAGTCAAATTGAAGCAAAACACATTGTTGGAGTGTCAGAATGCATAGAAAGAAGGCACATAAGCGTTCCATGGCTTTATTTCGCTTAGTTGCTTACTCTTGAGTAGAACTGCATATTCACTCCAGGAATAAGCACCTTTGTCAAATGAGTCAAATTGAAGCAAAACACATTGTTGGAGTGTCACAATGCATAGATAGAAGGCAAATAAGCGTTCCATGGCTTTATTTCGCTTAGTTGCTTACTCTTGAGTAGAACTGCATATTCACTCCAGGAATAAGCACCTTTGTCAAATGAGTCAAATTGAAGCAAAACACATTGTTGGAGTGTCAGAATGCATAGATAGAAGGCAAATAAGCGTTCCATGGCTTTATTTCGCTTAGTTGCTTACTCTTGAGTAGAACTGCATATTCACTCCAGGAATAAGCACCTTTGTAAAATGAGTCAAATTGAAGCAAAACACATTGTTGGAGTGTCAGAATGCATAGATTGAAGGCACATAAGCGTTCCATGGCTTTATTTCGCTTAGTTGCTTACTCTTGAGTAGAACTGCATATTCACTCCAGGAATAAGCACATTTGTCAAATGAGTCAAATTGAAGCAAAACACATTGTTGGAGTGTCAGAATGCATAGATAGAAGGCAAATAAGCGTTCCATGGCTTTATTTCGCTTAGTTGCTTACTCTTGAGTAGAACTGCATATTCACTCCAGGAATAAGCACCTTTGTAAAATGAGTCAAATTGAAGCAAAACACATTGTTGGAGTGTCAGAATGCATAGATTGAAGGCACATAAGCGTTCCATGGCTTTATTTCGCTTAGTTGCTTACTCTTGAGTAGAACTGCATATTCACTCCAGGAATAAGCACCTTTGTCAAATGAGTCAAATTGAAGCAGAACACATTGTTGGAGTGTCAGGATGCATAGATAGAAGGCAAATAAGCGTTCCATGGCTTTATTTCGCTTAGTTGCTTCCTCTTGAGTAGAACTGCATATTCACTCCAGGAATAAGCACCTTTGTCAAATGAGTCAAATTGAAGCAAAACACATTGTTGGACTGTCAGAATGCATAGATAGAAGGCAAATAAGCGTTACATGGCTTTATTTCGCTTAGTTGCTTACTCTTGAGTAGAACTGCATATTCACTCCAGGAATAAGCACCTTTGTCAAATGAGTCAAATTGAAGCTGAACACATTGTTGGAGTGTCAGGATGCATAGATAGAAGGCAAATAAGCGTTCCATGGCTTTATTTCGCTTAGTTGCTTACTCTTGAGTAGAACTGCATATACACTCCAGGAATAAGCACCTTTGTAAAATGAGTCAAATTGAAGCAAAACACATTGTTGGAGTGTCAGAATGCATAGATAGAAGGCAAATAAGCGTTCCATGGCTTTATTTCGCTTAGTTGCTTACTCTTGAGTAGAACTGCATATTCACTCCAGGAATAAGCACCTTTGTCAAATGAGTCAAATTGAAGCAAAACACATTGTTGGAGTGTCAGAATGCATAGATAGAAGGCAAATAAGCGTTACATGGCTTTATTTCGCTTAGTTGCTTACTCTTGAGTAGAACTGCATATTCACTCCAGGAATAAGCACCTTTGTCAAATGAGTCAAATTGAAGCTGAACACATTGTTGGAGTGTCAGGATGCATAGATAGAAGGCAAATAAGCGTTCCATGGCTTTATTTCGCTTAGTTGCTTACTCTTGAGTAGAACTGCATATACACTCCAGGAATAAGCACCTTTGTAAAATGAGTCAAATTGAAGCAAAACACATTGTTGGAGTGTCAGAATGCATAGATAGAAGGCAAATAAGCGTTCCATGGCTTTATTTCGCTTAGTTGCTTACTCTTGAGTAGAACTGCATATTCACTCCAGGAATAAGCACCTTTGTCAAATGAGTCAAATTGAAGCAAAACACATTGTTGGAGTGTCAGAATGCATAGATAGAAGGCAAATAAGCGTTCCATGGCTTTATTTCGCTTAGTTGCTTACTCTTGAGTAGAACTGCATATTCACTCCAGGAATAAGCACCTTTGTCAAATGAGTCAAATTGAAGCAGAACACATTGTTGGAGTGTCAGGATGCATAGATAGAACGCAAATAAGCGTTCCATGGCTTTATTTCGCTTAGTTGCTTACTCTTGAGTAGAACTGCATATTCACTCCAGGAATAAGCACCTTTGTAAAATGAGTCAAATTGAAGCAAAACACATTGTTGGAGTATCAGAATGCAAAGATAGAAGGCAAATAAGCGTTCCATGGCTTTATTTCGCTTAGTTGCTTACTCTTGAGTAGAACTGCATATTCACTCCAGGAATACGCACCTATGTCAAATGAGTCAAATTGAAGCAAAACACATTTTTGGAGTGTCAGAATGCATAGATAGGAGGCAAATAAGCGTTCCATGGCTTTATTTCGCTTAGTTGCTTACTCTGGAGTAGAACTGCTTATTCACTCCAGGAATAAGCACCTTTGTAAAATGAGTCAAATTGAAGCAAAACACATTGTTGGAGTGTCAGAATGCATAGATAGAAGGCAAATAAGCGTTCCATGGCTTTATTTCGCTTAGTTGCTTACTCTTGAGTAGAACTGCATATTCACTCCAGGAATACGCACCTTTGTAAAATGAGTCAAATTGAAGCAGAACACATTGTTGGAGTGTCAGAATGCAAAGATAGAAGGCAAATAAGCGTTCCATGGCTTTATTTCGCTTAGTTGCTTACTCTTGAGTAGAACTGCATATTCACTCCAGGAATAAGCACCTTTGTAAAATGAGTCAAATTGAAGCTGAACACATTGTTGGAGTGTCAGAATGCATAGATAGAAGGCAAATAAGCGTTCCATGGCTTTATTTCGCTTAGTTGCTTACTCTTGAGTAGAACTGCATATTCACTCCAGGAATAAGCACCTTTGTAAAAAGAGTCAAATTGAAGCAGAACACATTGTTGGAGTGTCAGAATGCATAGAAGGCAAATAAGCGTTCCATGGCTTTATTTCGCTTAGTTGCTTGCTCTTGAGTAGGACTGCATATTCACTCCAGGAATAAGCACCTTTGTAAAATGAGTCAAATTGAAGCAGAACACATTGTTGGAGTGTCAGAATGCATAGATAGAAGGCAAATAAGCGTTCCATGGCTTCATTTCGCTTAGTTGCTTACTCTTGAGTAGAACTGCAAATTCACTCCAGGAATAAGCACCTTTGTAAAAAGAGTCAAATTGAAGCAGAACACATTGTTGGAGTGTCAGCATGCATAGATAGAAGGCAAATAAACGTTCCATGGCTTTATTTCGCTTAGTTGCTTACTCTTGAGTAGAACTGCATATTCACTCCAGGAATAAGCACCTTTGTAAAATGAGTCAAATTGAAGCAGAACATATTGTTGGAGTGACAGAATGCATAGATAGAAGGCAAATAAGCGTTCCATGGCTTTATTTCGCTTAGTTGCTTACTCTTGAGTAGAACTGCATATTCACTCCAGGAATAAGCACCTTTGTAAAAAGAGTCAAATTGAAGCAGAACACATTGTTGGAGTGTCAGCATGCATAGATAGAAGGCAAATAAACGTTCCATGGCTTAATTTCGCTTAGTTGCTTACTCTTGAGTAGAACTGCATATTCACTCCAGGAATAAGCACCTTTGTAAAATGAGTCAAATTGAAGCAGAACACATTGTTGGAGTGTCAGCATGCATAGATAGAAGGCAAATAAGCGTTCCATGGCTTCATTTCGCTTAGTTGCTTACTCTTGAGTAGAACTGCAAATTCACTCCAGGAATAAGCACCTTTGTAAAAAGAGTCAAATTGAAGCAGAACACATTGTTGGAGTGTCAGCATGCATAGATAGAAGGCAAATAAACGTTCCATGGCTTTATTTCGCTTCGTTGCTTACTCTTGAGTAGAACTGCATATTCACTCCAGGAATAAGCACCTTTGTAAAATGAGTCAAATTGAAGCAGAACACATTGTTGGAGTGACAGAATGCATAGATAGAAGGCAAATAAGCGTTCCATGGCTTTATTTCGCTTAGTTGCTTACTCTTGAGTAGAACTGCATATTCACTCCAGAAATAAGCACCTTTGTAAAAAGAGTCAAATTGAAGCAGAACACATTGTTGGATTGTCAGCATGCATAGATAGAAGGCAAATAAGCGTTCCATGGCTTTATTTCGCTTAGTTGCTTACTCTTGAGTAGAACTGCATATTCACTCCAGAAATAAGCACCTTTGTAAAAAGAGTCAAATTGAAGCAGAACACATTGTTAGAGTGTCAGAATGCATAGATAGAAGGCAAATAAGCGTTCCATGGCTTTATGTCGCTTAGTTGCTTACTCTTGAGTAGAACTGCATATTCACTCCAGGAATAAGCACCTTTGTAAAATGAGTCAAATTGAAGCAGAAAACATTGTTGGAGTGTCAGCATGCATAGATAGAAGGCAAATAAGCTTTCCATGGCTTTATTTCGCTTAGTTGCTTACTCTTGAGTAGAACTGCATATTCACTCCAGGAATAAGCACCTTTGTAAAATGAATCAAATTGAAGCAGAACACATTGTGGGAGTGTCAGAATGCATAGATAGAAGGCAAATAAGCGTTCCATGGCTTTATTTCGCTTAGTTGCTTACTCTTGAGTAGAACTGCATATTCACTCCAGGAATAAGCACCTTTGTAAAAAGAGTCAAATTGAAGCAGAACACATTGTTGGAGTGTCAGAATGCATAGATAGAAGGCAAATAAGCGTTCCATGGCTTTATTTCGCTTAGTTGCTTACTCTTGAGTAGAACTGCATATTCACTCCAGGAATAAGCACCTTTGTAAAATGAGTCAAATTGAAGCAGAACACATTGTTGGAGTGTCAGAATGCATAGAAGGCAAATAAGCGTTCCATGGCTTTTTTTCGCTTAGTTGCTTACTCTTGAGTAGAACTGCAAATTCACTCCAGGAATAAGCACCTTTGTAAAAAGAGTCAAATTGAAGCAGAACACATTGTTGGAGTGTCAGCATGCATAGATAGAAGGCAAATAAACGTTCCATGGCTTTATTTCGCTTCGTTGCTTACTCTTGAGTAGAACTGCATATTCACTCCAGGAATAAGCACCTTTGTAAAATGAGTCAAATTGAAGCAGAACACATTGTTGGAGTGACAGAATGCATAGATAGAAGGCAAATAAGCGTTCCATGGCTTTATTTCGCTTAGTTGCTTACTCTTGAGTAGAACTGCATATTCACTCCAGGAATAAGCACCTTTGTAAAAAGAGTCAAATTGAAGCAGAACACATTGTTGGAGTGTCAGCATGCATAGATAGAAGGCAAATAAACGTTCCATGGCTTTATTTCGCTTAGTTGCTTACTCTTGAGTAGAACTGCATATTCACTCCAGGAATAAGCACCTTTGCAAAATGAGTCAAATTGAAGCAGAACACATTGTTGGAGTGTCAGAATGAATAGATAGAAGGCAAATAAGCGTTCCATGGCTTTATTTCGCTAAGTTGCTTACTCTTGAGTAGAACTGCATGTTCACTCCAGGAATAAGCACCTTTGTAAAATGAGTCAAATTGAAGCAGAACACATTGTTGGAGTGTCAGAATGCATAGATAGAAGGCAAATAAGCGTTCCATGGCTTTATTTCGCTTAGTTGCTTACTCTTGAGTAGAACTGCATATTCACTCCAGGAATAAGCACCTTTGTAAAATGAGTCAAATTGAAGCAGAACACATTGTTGGAGTGTCAGAATGCATAGATAGAAGGCAAATATGCGTTCCATGGCTTTATGTCGCTTAGTTGCTTACTCTTGAGTAGAACTGCATATTCACTCCAGGAATAAGCACCTTTGTAAAATGAGTCAAATTGAAGCAGAACACATTGTTGGAGTGTCAGCATGCATAGATAGAAGGCAAATAAGTGTTCCATGGCTTTATTTCGCTTAGTTGCTTACTCTTGAGAAGAACTGCATATTCACTCCAGGAATAAGCACCTTTGTAAAATGAGTCAAATTGAAGCAGAACACATTGTTGGAGTGTCAGAATGCATAGAAGGCAAATAAGCGTTCCATGGCTTTTTTTCGCTTAGTTGCTTACTCTTGAGTAGAACTGCAAATTCACTCCAGGAATAAGCACCTTTGTAAAAAGAGTCAAATTGAAGCAGAACACATTGTTGGAGTGTCAGCATGCATAGATAGAAGGCAAATAAACGTTCCATGGCTTTATTTCGCTTCGTTGCTTACTCTTGAGTAGAACTGCATATTCACTCCAGGAATAAGCACCTTTGTAAAATGAGTCAAATTGAAGCAGAACACATTGTTGGAGTGACAGAATGCATAGATAGAAGGCAAATAAGCGTTCCATGGCTTTATTTCGCTTAGTTGCTTACTCTTGAGTAGAACTGCATATTCACTCCAGGAATAAGCACCTTTGTAAAAAGAGTCAAATTGAAGCAGAACACATTGTTGGAGTGTCAGCATGCATAGATAGAAGGCAAATAAACGTTCCATGGCTTTATTTCGCTTAGTTGCTTACTCTTGAGTAGAACTGCATATTCACTCCAGGAATAAGCACCTTTGCAAAATGAGTCAAATTGAAGCAGAACACATTGTTGGAGTGTCAGAATGAATAGATAGAAGGCAAATAAGCGTTCCATGGCTTTATTTCGCTAAGTTGCTTACTCTTGAGTAGAACTGCATGTTCACTCCAGGAATAAGCACCTTTGTAAAATGAGTCAAATTGAAGCAGAACACATTGTTGGAGTGTCAGAATGCATAGATAGAAGGCAAATAAGCGTTCCATGGCTTTATTTCGCTTAGTTGCTTACTCTTGAGTAGAACTGCATATTCACTCCAGGAATAAGCACCTTTGTAAAATGAGTCAAATTGAAGCAGAACACATTGTTGGAGTGTCAGAATGCATAGATAGAAGGCAAATATGCGTTCCATGGCTTTATGTCGCTTAGTTGCTTACTCTTGAGTAGAACTGCATATTCACTCCAGGAATAAGCACCTTTGTAAAATGAGTCAAATTGAAGCAGAACACATTGTTGGAGTGTCAGCATGCATAGATAGAAGGCAAATAAGTGTTCCATGGCTTTATTTCGCTTAGTTGCTTACTCTTGAGAAGAACTGCATAATCACTCCAGGAATAAGCACCTTTGTAAAATGAGTCAAATTGAAGCAGAACACATTGTTGGAGTGTCAGAATGCATAGATAGAAGGCAAATAAGCGTTCCATGGCTTTATTTCGCTTAGTTGCTTACTCTTGAGTAGAACTGCATATTCACTCCAGGAATAAGCACCTTTGTAAAATGAGTCAAATTGAAGCAGAACACATTGTTGGAGTGTCAGAATGCATAGATAGAAGGCAAATAAGCGTTCCATGGCTTTATTTTGCTTAGTTGCTTACTCTTGAGTAGAACTGCATATTCACTCCAGAAATAAGCACCTTTGTAAAAAGAGTCAAATTGAAGCAGAACACATTGTTAGAGTGTCAGAATGCATAGATAGAAGGCAAATAAGCGTTCCATGGCTTTATGTCGCTTAGTTGCTTACTCTTGAGTAGAACTGCATATTCACTCCAGGAATAAGCACATTAGTAAAATGAGTCAAATTGAAGCAGAAAACATTGTTGGAGTGTCAGCATGCATAGATAGAAGGCAAATAAACGTTCCATGGCTTTATTTCGCTTAGTTGCTTACTCTTGAGTAGAACTGCATATTCACTCCAGGAATAAGCACCTTTGTAAAAAGAGTCAAATTGAAGCAGAACACATTGTTGGAGTGTCAGAATGCATAGATAGAAGGCAAATAAGCGTTCCATGGCTTTATTTCGCTTAGTTGCTTACTCTTGAGTAGAACTGCATATTCACTCCAGGAATAAGCGCCTTTGTAAAAAGAGTCAAATTGAAGCAGAACACATTGTTGGAGTGTCAGAATGCATAGATAGAAGGCAAATAAGCGTTCCATGGCTTTATTTCGCTTAGTTGCTTACTCTTGAGTAGAACTGCATATTCACTCCAGGAATAAGCACCTTTGTAAAATGAGTCAAATTGAAGCAGAACACATTGTTGGAGTGTCAGCATGCATAGAAGGCAAATAAGCGTTCCATGGCTTTATTTCGCTTAGTTGCTTACTCTTGAGTAGAACTGCATATTCACTCCAGGAATAAGCACCTTTGTAAAATGAGTCAAATTGAAGCAGAACACATTGTTGGAGTGTCAGAATGCATAGATAGAAGGCAAATAAGCGTTCCATGGCTTTATTTCGCTTAGTTGCTTACTCTTGAGTAGAACTGCAAATTCACTCCAGGAATAAGCACCTTTGTAAAAAGAGTAAAATTGAAGCAGAACACATTGTTGGAGTGTCAGCATGCATAGATAGAAGGCAAATAAACGTTCCATGGCTTTATTTCGCTTCGTTGCTTACTCTTGAGTAGAACTGCATATTCACTCCAGGAATAAGCACCTTTGTAAAATGAGTCAAATTGAAGCAGAACACATTGTTGGAGTGACAGAATGCATAGATAGAAGGCAAATAAGCGTTCCATGGCTTTATTTCGCTTAGTTGCTTACTCTTGAGTAGAACTGCATATTCACTGGAGGAATAAGCACCTTTGTAAAAAGAGTCAAATTGAAGCAGAACACATTGTTGGAGTGTCAGCATGCATAGATAGAAGGCAAATAAACGTTCCATGGCTTTATTTCGCTTAGTTGCTTACTCTTGAGTAGAACTGCATATTCACTCCAGGAATAAGCACCTTTGTAAAATGAGTCAAATTGAAGCAAAACACATTGTTGGAGTATCAGAATGCATAGATAGAAGGCAAATAAGCGTTCCATGGCTTTATTTCGCTTAGTTGCTTACTTGAGTAGAACTGCATATTCACTCCAGGAATACGCACCTATGTCAAATGAGTCAAATTGAAGCGTTCCATGGCTTTATGTCGCTTAGTTGCTTACTCTTGAGTAGAACTGCATATTCACTCCAGGAATAAGCACCTTTGTAAAATGAGTCAAATTGAAGCAGAACACATTGTTGGAGTGTCAGCATGCATAGATAGAAGGCAAATAAGCGTTCCATGGCTTTATTTCGCTTAGTTGCTTACTCTTGAGTAGAACTGCATATTCACTCCAGGAATAAGCACCTTTGTAAAAAGAGTCAAATTGAAGCAGAACACATTGTTGGAGTGTCAGAATGCATAGATAGAAGGCAAATAAGCGTTCCATGGCTTTATTTCGCTTAGTTGCTTACTCGAGTAGAACTGCATATTCACTCCAGGAATAAGCACCTTTGTAAAATGAGTCAAATTGAAGCAGAACACATTGTTGGAGTGTCAGCATGCATAGAAGGCAAATAAGCGTTCCATGGCTTTATTTCGCTTAGTTGCTTACTCTTGAGTAGAACTGCATATTCACTCCAGGAATAAGCACCTTTGTAAAATGAGTCAAATTGAAGCAGAACACATTGTTGGAGTGTCAGAATGCATAGATAGAAGGCAGATAAGCGTTCCATGGCTTTATTTCGCTTAGTTGCTTACTCTTGAGTAGAACTGCAAATTCACTCCAGGAATAAGCACCTTTGTAAAAAGAGTCAAATTGAAGCAGAACACATTGTTGGAGTGTCAGCATGCATAGATAGAAGGCAAATAAGCGTTCCATGGCTTTATTTCGCTTCGTTGCTTACTCTTGAGTAGAACTGCATATTCACTCCAGGAATAAGCACCTTTGTAAAATGAGTCAAATTGAAGCAGAACACATTGTTGGAGTGACAGAATGCATAGATAGAAGGCAAATAAGCGTTCCATGGCTTTATTTCGCTTAGTTGCTTACTCTTGAGTAGAACTGCATATTCACTCCAGGAATAAGCACCTTTGTAAAAAGAGTCAAATTGAAGCAGAACACATTGTTGGAGTGTCAGCATGCATAGATAGAAGGCAAATAAACGTTCCATGGCTTTATTTCGCTTAGTTGCTTACTCTTGAGTAGAACTGCATATTCACTCCAGGAATAAGCACCTTTGTAAAATGAGTCAAATTGAAGCAGAACACATTGTTGGAGTGACAGAATGCATAGATAGAAGGCAAATAAGCGTTCCATGGCTTTATTTCGCTTAGTTGCTTACTCTTGAGTAGAACTGCATATTCACTCCAGGAATAAGCACCTTTGTAAAATGAGTCAAATTGAAGCAGAACACATTGTTGGAGTGTCAGAATGCATAGATAGAAGGCAAATAAGCGTTCCATGGCTTTATTTCGCTTAGTTGCTTACTCTTGAGTAGAACTGCATATTCACTCCAGGAATAAGCACCTTTGTAAAAAGAGTCAAATTGAAGCAGAACACATTGTTGGAGTGTCAGAATGCATAGAAGGCAAATAAGCGTTCCATGGCTTTATTTCGCTTAGTTGCTTGCTCTTGAGTAGGACTGCATATTCACTCCAGGAATAAGCACCTTTGTAAAATGAGTCAAATTGAAGCAGAACACATTGTTGGAGTGTCAGAATGCATAGATAGAAGGCAAATAAGCGTTCCATGGCTTCATTTCGCTTAGTTGCTTACTCTTGAGTAGAACTGCAAATTCACTCCAGGAATAAGCACCTTTGTAAAAAGAGTCAAATTGAAGCAGAACACATTGTTGGAGTGTCAGCATGCATAGATAGAAGGCAAATAAACGTTCCATGGCTTTATTTCGCTTAGTTGCTTACTCTTGAGTAGAACTGCATATTCACTCCAGGAATAAGCACCTTTGTAAAATGAGTCAAATTGAAGCAGAACATATTGTTGGAGTGACAGAATGCATAGATAGAAGGCAAATAAGCGTTCCATGGCTTTATTTCGCTTAGTTGCTTACTCTTGAGTAGAACTGCATATTCACTCCAGGAATAAGCACCTTTGTAAAAAGAGTCAAATTGAAGCAGAACACATTGTTGGAGTGTCAGCATGCATAGATAGAAGGCAAATAAACGTTCCATGGCTTAATTTCGCTTAGTTGCTTACTCTTGAGTAGAACTGCATATTCACTCCAGGAATAAGCACCTTTGTAAAATGAGTCAAATTGAAGCAGAACACATTGTTGGAGTGTCAGCATGCATAGATAGAAGGCAAATAAGCGTTCCATGGCTTCATTTCGCTTAGTTGCTTACTCTTGAGTAGAACTGCAAATTCACTCCAGGAATAAGCACCTTTGTAAAAAGAGTCAAATTGAAGCAGAACACATTGTTGGAGTGTCAGCATGCATAGATAGAAGGCAAATAAACGTTCCATGGCTTTATTTCGCTTCGTTGCTTACTCTTGAGTAGAACTGCATATTCACTCCAGGAATAAGCACCTTTGTAAAATGAGTCAAATTGAAGCAGAACACATTGTTGGAGTGACAGAATGCATAGATAGAAGGCAAATAAGCGTTCCATGGCTTTATTTCGCTTAGTTGCTTACTCTTGAGTAGAACTGCATATTCACTCCAGAAATAAGCACCTTTGTAAAAAGAGTCAAATTGAAGCAGAACACATTGTTGGATTGTCAGCATGCATAGATAGAAGGCAAATAAGCGTTCCATGGCTTTATTTCGCTTAGTTGCTTACTCTTGAGTAGAACTGCATATTCACTCCAGAAATAAGCACCTTTGTAAAAAGAGTCAAATTGAAGCAGAACACATTGTTAGAGTGTCAGAATGCATAGATAGAAGGCAAATAAGCGTTCCATGGCTTTATGTCGCTTAGTTGCTTACTCTTGAGTAGAACTGCATATTCACTCCAGGAATAAGCACCTTTGTAAAATGAGTCAAATTGAAGCAGAAAACATTGTTGGAGTGTCAGCATGCATAGATAGAAGGCAAATAAGCTTTCCATGGCTTTATTTCGCTTAGTTGCTTACTCTTGAGTAGAACTGCATATTCACTCCAGGAATAAGCACCTTTGTAAAATGAATCAAATTGAAGCAGAACACATTGTGGGAGTGTCAGAATGCGTAGATAGAAGGCAAATAAGCGTTCCATGGCTTTATTTCGCTTAGTTGCTTACTCTTGAGTAGAACTGCATATTCACTCCAGGAATAAGCACCTTTGTAAAAAGAGTCAAATTGAAGCAGAACACATTGTTGGAGTGTCAGAATGCATAGAAGGCAAATAAGCGTTCCATGGCTTTATTTCGCTTAGTTGCTTACTCTTGAGTAGAACTGCATATTCACTCCAGGAATACGCACCTTTGTAAAATGAGTCAAATTGAAGCAGAACACATTGTTGGAGTGTCAGAATGCAAAGATAGAAGGCAAATAAGCGTTCCATGGCTTTATTTCGCTTAGTTGCTTACTCTTGAGTAGAACTGCATATTCACTCCAGGAATACGCACCTATGTCAAATGAGTCAAATTGAAGCAAAACACATTTTTGGAGTGTCAGAATGCATAGATAGAAGGCAAATAAGCGTTCCATGGCTTTATTTCGCTTAGTTGCTTACTCTTGAGTAGAACTGCATATTCACTCCAGGAATAAGCACCTTTGTAAAATGAGTCAAATTGAAGCTGAACACATTGTTGGAGTGTCAGAATGCATAGATAGAAGGCAAATAAGCGTTCCATGGCTTTATTTCGCTTCCTTGCTTACTCTTGAGTAGAACTGCATATTCACTCCAGGAATAAGCACCTTTGTCAAATGAGTCAAATTGAAGCAAAACACATTGTTGGAGTGTCAGAATGCATAGATAGAAGGCAAATAAGCGTTCCATGGCTTTATTTCGCTTAGTTGCTTACTCTTGAGTAGAACTGCATATTCACTCCAGGAATAAGCACCTTTGTCAAATGAGTCAAATTGAAGCAGAACACATTGTTGGAGTGTCAGGATGCATAGATAGAAGGCAAATAAGCGTTCCATGGCTTTATTTCGCTTAGTTGCTTACTCTTGAGTAGAACTGCATATTCACTCCAGGAATAAGCACCTTTGTAAAATGAGTCAAATTGAAGCAAAACACATTGTTGGAGTGTCAGAATGCATAGATAGAAGGCAAATAAGCGTTACATGGCTTTATTTCGCTTAGTTGCTTACTCTTGAGTAGAACTGCATATTCACTCCAGGAATAAGCACCTTTGTCAAATGAGTCAAATTGAAGCTGAACACATTGTTGGAGTGTCAGGATGCATAGATAGAACGCAAATAAGCGTTCCATGGCTTTATTTCGCTTAGTTGCTTACTCTTGAGTAGAACTGCATATTCACTCCAGGAATAAGCACCTTTGTAAAATGAGTCAAATTGAAGCAAAACACATTGTTGGAGTGTCAGATTGCATAGATAGAAGGCAAATAAGCGTTCCATGGCTTTATTTCGCTTAGTTGCTTACTCTTGAGTAGAACTGCATATTCACTCCAGGAATAAGCACATTTGTCAAATGAGTCAAATTGAAGCAAAACACATTGTTGGAGTGTCAGAATGCATAGATAGAAGGCAAATAAGCGTTCCATGGCTTTATTTCGCTTAGTTGCTTACTCTTGAGTAGAACTGCATATTCACTCCAGGAATAAGCACATTTGTCAAATGAGTCAAATTGAAGCAAAACACATTGTTGGAGTGTCAGAATGCATAGATAGAAGGCAAATAAGCGTTCCATGGCTTTATTTCGCTTAGTTGCTAACTCTTGAGTAGAACTGCATATTCACTCCAGGAATAAGCACCTTTGTAAAATGAGTCAAATTGAAGTAAAAACACATTGTTGGAGTGTCAGAATGCATAGATTGAAGGCACATAAGCGTTCCATGGCTTTATTTCGCTTAGTTGCTTACTCTTGAGTAGAACTGCATGCTCACTCGAGGAAAAAAGCAACTTTGTAAAATGAGTCAAATTGAAGCAAAACACATTGTTGGAGTGTCAGAATGCATAGAAAGAAGGCACATAAGCGTTCCATGGCTTTATTTCGCTTAGTTGCTTACTCTTGAGTAGAACTGCATATTCACTCCAGGAATAAGCACCTTTGTCAAATGAGTCAAATTGAAGCAAAACACATTGTTGGAGTGTCAAAATGCATAGATAGAAGGCAAATAAGCGTTCCATGGCTTTATTTCGCTTAGTTGCTTACTCTTGAGTAGAACTGCATATTCACTCCAGGAATAAGCACCTTTGTCAAATGAGTCAAATTGAAGCAAAACACATTGTTGGAGTGTCAGAATGCATAGATAGAAGGCAAATAAGCGTTCCATGGCTTTATTTCGCTTAGTTGCTTACTCTTGAGTAGAACTGCATATTCACTCCAGGAATAAGCACCTTTGTAAAATGAGTCAAATTGAAGCAAAACACATTGTTGGAGTGTCAGAATGCATAGATTGAAGGCACATAAGCGTTCCATGGCTTTATTTCGCTTAGTTGCTTACTCTTGAGTAGAACTGCATATTCACTCCAGGAATAAGCACATTTGTCAAATGAGTCAAATTGAAGCAAAACACATTGTTGGAGTGTCAGAATGCATAGATAGAAGGCAAATAAGCGTTCCATGGCTTTATTTCGCTTAGTTGCTTACTCTTGAGTAGAACTGCATATTCACTCCAGGAATAAGCACCTTTGTAAAATGAGTCAAATTGAAGCAAAACACATTGTTGGAGTGTCAGAATGCATAGATTGAAGGCACATAAGCGTTCCATGGCTTTATTTCGCTTAGTTGCTTACTCTTGAGTAGAACTGCATATTCACTCCAGGAATAAGCACCTTTGTCAAATGAGTCAAATTGAAGCAGAACACATTGTTGGAGTGTCAGGATGCATAGATAGAAGGCAAATAAGCGTTCCATGGCTTTATTTCGCTTAGTTGCTTCCTCTTGAGTAGAACTGCATATTCACTCCAGGAATAAGCACCTTTGTCAAATGAGTCAAATTGAAGCAGAACACATTGTTGGAGTGTCAGGATGCATAGATAGAAGGCAAATAAGCGTTCCATGGCTTTATTTCGCTTAGTTGCTTACTCTTGAGTAGAACTGCATATTCACTCCAGGAATAAGCACCTTTGTAAAATGAGTCAAATTGAAGCAAAACACATTGTTGGACTGTCAGAATGCATAGATAGAAGGAAAATAAGCGTTACATGGCTTTATTTCGCTTAGTTGCTTACTCTTGAGTAGAACTGCATATTCACTCCAGGAATAAGCACCTTTGTCAAATGAGTCAAATTGAAGCAAAACACATTGTTGGAGTGTCAGAATGCATAGATAGAAGGCAAATAAGCGTTCCATGGCTTTATTTCGCTTAGTTGCTTACTCTTGAGTAGAACTGCATATTCACTCCAGGAATAAGCACCTTTGTAAAATGAGTCAAATTGAAGCAAAACACATTGTTGGAGTATCAGAATGCAAAGATAGAAGGCAAATAAGCGTTCCATGGCTTTATTTCGCTTAGTTGCTTACTCTTGAGTAGAACTGCATATTCACTCCAGGAATACGCACCTATGTCAAATGAGTCAAATTGAAGCAAAACACATTTTTGGAGTGTCAGAATGCATAGATAGGAGGCAAATAAGCGTTCCATGGCTTTATTTCGCTTAGTTGCTTACTCTGGAGTAGAACTGCTTATTCACTCCAGGAATAAGCACCTTTGTAAAATGAGTCAAATTGAAGCAAAACACATTGTTGGAGTGTCAGAATGCATAGATAGAAGGCAAATAAGCGTTCCATGGCTTTATTTCGCTTAGTTGCTTACTCTTGAGTAGAACTGCATATTCACTCCAGGAATACGCACCTTTGTAAAATGAGTCAAATTGAAGCAGAACACATTGTTGGAGTGTCAGAATGCAAAGATAGAAGGCAAATAAGCGTTCCATGGCTTTATTTCGCTTAGTTGCTTACTCTTGAGTAGAACTGCATATTCACTCCAGGAATAAGCACCTTTGTAAAATGAGTCAAATTGAAGCTGAACACATTGTTGGAGTGTCAGAATGCATAGATAGAAGGCAAATAAGCGTTCCATGGCTTTATTTCGCTTAGTTGCTTACTCTTGAGTAGAACTGCATATTCACTCCAGGAATAAGCACCTTTGTAAAAAGAGTCAAATTGAAGCAGAACACATTGTTGGAGTGTCAGAATGCATAGAAGGCAAATAAGCGTTCCATGGCTTTATTTCGCTTAGTTGCTTGCTCTTGAGTAGGACTGCATATTCACTCCAGGAATAAGCACCTTTGTAAAATGAGTCAAATTGAAGCAGAACACATTGTTGGAGTGTCAGAATGCATAGATAGAAGGCAAATAAGCGTTCCATGGCTTCATTTCGCTTAGTTGCTTACTCTTGAGTAGAACTGCAAATTCACTCCAGGAATAAGCACCTTTGTAAAAAGAGTCAAATTGAAGCAGAACACATTGTTGGAGTGTCAGCATGCATAGATAGAAGGCAAATAAACGTTCCATGGCTTTATTTCGCTTAGTTGCTTACTCTTGAGTAGAACTGCATATTCACTCCAGGAATAAGCACCTTTGTAAAATGAGTCAAATTGAAGCAGAACATATTGTTGGAGTGACAGAATGCATAGATAGAAGGCAAATAAGCGTTCCATGGCTTTATTTCGCTTAGTTGCTTACTCTTGAGTAGAACTGCATATTCACTCCAGGAATAAGCACCTTTGTAAAAAGAGTCAAATTGAAGCAGAACACATTGTTGGAGTGTCAGCATGCATAGATAGAAGGCAAATAAACGTTCCATGGCTTAATTTCGCTTAGTTGCTTACTCTTGAGTAGAACTGCATATTCACTCCAGGAATAAGCACCTTTGTAAAATGAGTCAAATTGAAGCAGAACACATTGTTGGAGTGTCAGCATGCATAGATAGAAGGCAAATAAGCGTTCCATGGCTTCATTTCGCTTAGTTGCTTACTCTTGAGTAGAACTGCAAATTCACTCCAGGAATAAGCACCTTTGTAAAAAGAGTCAAATTGAAGCAGAACACATTGTTGGAGTGTCAGCATGCATAGATAGAAGGCAAATAAACGTTCCATGGCTTTATTTCGCTTCGTTGCTTACTCTTGAGTAGAACTGCATATTCACTCCAGGAATAAGCACCTTTGTAAAATGAGTCAAATTGAAGCAGAACACATTGTTGGAGTGACAGAATGCATAGATAGAAGGCAAATAAGCGTTCCATGGCTTTATTTCGCTTAGTTGCTTACTCTTGAGTAGAACTGCATATTCACTCCAGAAATAAGCACCTTTGTAAAAAGAGTCAAATTGAAGCAGAACACATTGTTGGATTGTCAGCATGCATAGATAGAAGGCAAATAAGCGTTCCATGGCTTTATTTCGCTTAGTTGCTTACTCTTGAGTAGAACTGCATATTCACTCCAGAAATAAGCACCTTTGTAAAAAGAGTCAAATTGAAGCAGAACACATTGTTAGAGTGTCAGAATGCATAGATAGAAGGCAAATAAGCGTTCCATGGCTTTATGTCGCTTAGTTGCTTACTCTTGAGTAGAACTGCATATTCACTCCAGGAATAAGCACCTTTGTAAAATGAGTCAAATTGAAGCAGAAAACATTGTTGGAGTGTCAGCATGCATAGATAGAAGGCAAATAAGCTTTCCATGGCTTTATTTCGCTTAGTTGCTTACTCTTGAGTAGAACTGCATATTCACTCCAGGAATAAGCACCTTTGTAAAATGAATCAAATTGAAGCAGAACACATTGTGGGAGTGTCAGAATGCGTAGATAGAAGGCAAATAAGCGTTCCATGGCTTTATTTCGCTTAGTTGCTTACTCTTGAGTAGAACTGCATATTCACTCCAGGAATAAGCACCTTTGTAAAAAGAGTCAAATTGAAGCAGAACACATTGTTGGAGTGTCAGAATGCATAGATAGAAGGCAAATAAGCGTTCCATGGCTTTATTTCGCTTAGTTGCTTACTCTTGAGTAGAACTGCATATTCACTCCAGGAATAAGCACCTTTGTAAAATGAGTCAAATTGAAGCAGAACACATTGTTGGAGTGTCAGAATGCATAGAAGGCAAATAAGCGTTCCATGGCTTTTTTTCGCTTAGTTGCTTACTCTTGAGTAGAACTGCAAATTCACTCCAGGAATAAGCACCTTTGTAAAAAGAGTCAAATTGAAGCAGAACACATTGTTGGAGTGTCAGCATGCATAGATAGAAGGCAAATAAACGTTCCATGGCTTTATTTCGCTTCGTTGCTTACTCTTGAGTAGAACTGCATATTCACTCCAGGAATAAGCACCTTTGTAAAATGAGTCAAATTGAAGCAGAACACATTGTTGGAGTGACAGAATGCATAGATAGAAGGCAAATAAGCGTTCCATGGCTTTATTTCGCTTAGTTGCTTACTCTTGAGTAGAACTGCATATTCACTCCAGGAATAAGCACCTTTGTAAAAAGAGTCAAATTGAAGCAGAACACATTGTTGGAGTGTCAGCATGCATAGATAGAAGGCAAATAAACGTTCCATGGCTTTATTTCGCTTAGTTGCTTACTCTTGAGTAGAACTGCATATTCACTCCAGGAATAAGCACCTTTGCAAAATGAGTCAAATTGAAGCAGAACACATTGTTGGAGTGTCAGAATGAATAGATAGAAGGCAAATAAGCGTTCCATGGCTTTATTTCGCTAAGTTGCTTACTCTTGAGTAGAACTGCATGTTCACTCCAGGAATAAGCACCTTTGTAAAATGAGTCAAATTGAAGCAGAACACATTGTTGGAGTGTCAGAATGCATAGATAGAAGGCAAATAAGCGTTCCATGGCTTTATTTCGCTTAGTTGCTTACTCTTGAGTAGAACTGCATATTCACTCCAGGAATAAGCACCTTTGTAAAATGAGTCAAATTGAAGCAGAACACATTGTTGGAGTGTCAGAATGCATAGATAGAAGGCAAATATGCGTTCCATGGCTTTATGTCGCTTAGTTGCTTACTCTTGAGTAGAACTGCATATTCACTCCAGGAATAAGCACCTTTGTAAAATGAGTCAAATTGAAGCAGAACACATTGTTGGAGTGTCAGCATGCATAGATAGAAGGCAAATAAGTGTTCCATGGCTTTATTTCGCTTAGTTGCTTACTCTTGAGAAGAACTGCATATTCACTCCAGGAATAAGCACCTTTGTAAAATGAGTCAAATTGAAGCAGAACACATTGTTGGAGTGTCAGAATGCATAGAAGGCAAATAAGCGTTCCATGGCTTTTTTTCGCTTAGTTGCTTACTCTTGAGTAGAACTGCAAATTCACTCCAGGAATAAGCACCTTTGTAAAAAGAGTCAAATTGAAGCAGAACACATTGTTGGAGTGTCAGCATGCATAGATAGAAGGCAAATAAACGTTCCATGGCTTTATTTCGCTTCGTTGCTTACTCTTGAGTAGAACTGCATATTCACTCCAGGAATAAGCACCTTTGTAAAATGAGTCAAATTGAAGCAGAACACATTGTTGGAGTGACAGAATGCATAGATAGAAGGCAAATAAGCGTTCCATGGCTTTATTTCGCTTAGTTGCTTACTCTTGAGTAGAACTGCATATTCACTCCAGGAATAAGCACCTTTGTAAAAAGAGTCAAATTGAAGCAGAACACATTGTTGGAGTGTCAGCATGCATAGATAGAAGGCAAATAAACGTTCCATGGCTTTATTTCGCTTAGTTGCTTACTCTTGAGTAGAACTGCATATTCACTCCAGGAATAAGCACCTTTGCAAAATGAGTCAAATTGAAGCAGAACACATTGTTGGAGTGTCAGAATGAATAGATAGAAGGCAAATAAGCGTTCCATGGCTTTATTTCGCTAAGTTGCTTACTCTTGAGTAGAACTGCATGTTCACTCCAGGAATAAGCACCTTTGTAAAATGAGTCAAATTGAAGCAGAACACATTGTTGGAGTGTCAGAATGCATAGATAGAAGGCAAATAAGCGTTCCATGGCTTTATTTCGCTTAGTTGCTTACTCTTGAGTAGAACTGCATATTCACTCCAGGAATAAGCACCTTTGTAAAATGAGTCAAATTGAAGCAGAACACATTGTTGGAGTGTCAGAATGCATAGATAGAAGGCAAATATGCGTTCCATGGCTTTATGTCGCTTAGTTGCTTACTCTTGAGTAGAACTGCATATTCACTCCAGGAATAAGCACCTTTGTAAAATGAGTCAAATTGAAGCAGAACACATTGTTGGAGTGTCAGCATGCATAGATAGAAGGCAAATAAGTGTTCCATGGCTTTATTTCGCTTAGTTGCTTACTCTTGAGAAGAACTGCATAATCACTCCAGGAATAAGCACCTTTGTAAAATGAGTCAAATTGAAGCAGAACACATTGTTGGAGTGTCAGAATGCATAGATAGAAGGCAAATAAGCGTTCCATGGCTTTATTTCGCTTAGTTGCTTACTCTTGAGTAGAACTGCATATTCACTCCAGGAATAAGCA
Source organism: Zootoca vivipara (assembly GCF_965207765.1). Classification (NCBI taxonomy): domain Eukaryota; kingdom Metazoa; phylum Chordata; class Lepidosauria; order Squamata; family Lacertidae; genus Zootoca; species Zootoca vivipara. The sequence continues at coordinate 2,793,793 of NC_142599.1, forward strand.
CCTTTGTAAAATGAGTCAAATTGAAGCAGAACACATTGTTGGAGTGTCAGAATGCATAGATAGAAGGCAAATAAGCGTTCCATGGCTTTATTTTGCTTAGTTGCTTACTCTTGAGTAGAACTGCATATTCACTCCAGAAATAAGCACCTTTGTAAAAAGAGTCAAATTGAAGCAGAACACATTGTTAGAGTGTCAGAATGCATAGATAGAAGGCAAATAAGCGTTCCATGGCTTTATGTCGCTTAGTTGCTTACTCTTGAGTAGAACTGCATATTCACTCCAGGAATAAGCACATTAGTAAAATGAGTCAAATTGAAGCAGAAAACATTGTTGGAGTGTCAGCATGCATAGATAGAAGGCAAATAAACGTTCCATGGCTTTATTTCGCTTAGTTGCTTACTCTTGAGTAGAACTGCATATTCACTCCAGGAATAAGCACCTTTGTAAAAAGAGTCAAATTGAAGCAGAACACATTGTTGGAGTGTCAGAATGCATAGATAGAAGGCAAATAAGCGTTCCATGGCTTTATTTCGCTTAGTTGCTTACTCTTGAGTAGAACTGCATATTCACTCCAGGAATAAGCGCCTTTGTAAAAAGAGTCAAATTGAAGCAGAACACATTGTTGGAGTGTCAGAATGCATAGATAGAAGGCAAATAAGCGTTCCATGGCTTTATTTCGCTTAGTTGCTTACTCTTGAGTAGAACTGCATATTCACTCCAGGAATAAGCACCTTTGTAAAATGAGTCAAATTGAAGCAGAACACATTGTTGGAGTGTCAGCATGCATAGAAGGCAAATAAGCGTTCCATGGCTTTATTTCGCTTAGTTGCTTACTCTTGAGTAGAACTGCATATTCACTCCAGGAATAAGCACCTTTGTAAAATGAGTCAAATTGAAGCAGAACACATTGTTGGAGTGTCAGAATGCATAGATAGAAGGCAAATAAGCGTTCCATGGCTTTATTTCGCTTAGTTGCTTACTCTTGAGTAGAACTGCAAATTCACTCCAGGAATAAGCACCTTTGTAAAAAGAGTAAAATTGAAGCAGAACACATTGTTGGAGTGTCAGCATGCATAGATAGAAGGCAAATAAACGTTCCATGGCTTTATTTCGCTTCGTTGCTTACTCTTGAGTAGAACTGCATATTCACTCCAGGAATAAGCACCTTTGTAAAATGAGTCAAATTGAAGCAGAACACATTGTTGGAGTGACAGAATGCATAGATAGAAGGCAAATAAGCGTTCCATGGCTTTATTTCGCTTAGTTGCTTACTCTTGAGTAGAACTGCATATTCACTGGAGGAATAAGCACCTTTGTAAAAAGAGTCAAATTGAAGCAGAACACATTGTTGGAGTGTCAGCATGCATAGATAGAAGGCAAATAAACGTTCCATGGCTTTATTTCGCTTAGTTGCTTACTCTTGAGTAGAACTGCATATTCACTCCAGGAATAAGCACCTTTGTAAAATGAGTCAAATTGAAGCAGAACACATTGTTGGAGTGACAGAATGCATAGATAGAAGGCAAATAAGCGTTCCATGGCTTTATTTCGCTTAGTTGCTTACTCTTGAGTAGAACTGCATATTCACTCCAGGAATAAGCACCTTTGTAAAATGAGTCAAATTGAAGCAGAACACATTGTTGGAGTGTCAGAATGCATAGAAGGCAAATAAGCGTTCCATGGCTTTATTTCGCTTAGTTGCTTGCTCTTGAGTAGGACTGCATATTCACTCCAGGAATAAGCACCTTTGTAAAATGAGTCAAATTGAAGCAGAACACATTGTTGGAGTGTCAGAATGCATAGATAGAAGGCAAATAAGCGTTCCATGGCTTCATTTCGCTTAGTTGCTTACTCTTGAGTAGAACTGCAAATTCACTCCAGGAATAAGCACCTTTGTAAAAAGAGTCAAATTGAAGCAGAACACATTGTTGGAGTGTCAGCATGCATAGATAGAAGGCAAATAAACGTTCCATGGCTTTATTTCGCTTAGTTGCTTACTCTTGAGTAGAACTGCATATTCACTCCAGGAATAAGCACCTTTGTAAAATGAGTCAAATTGAAGCAGAACACATTGTTGGAGTGACAGAATGCATAGATAGAAGGCAAATAAGCTTTCCATGGCTTTATTTCGCTTAGTTGCTTACTCTTGAGTAGAACTGCATATTCACTCCAGGAATAAGCACCTTTGTAAAAAGAGTCAAATTGAAGCAGAACACATTGTTGGAGTGTCAGCATGCATAGATAGAAGGCAAATAAACGTTCCATGGCTTAATTTCGCTTAGTTGCTTACTCTTGAGTAGAACTGCATATTCACTCCAGGAATAAGCACCTTTGTAAAATGAGTCAAATTGAAGCAGAACACATTGTTGGAGTGTCAGAATGAATAGATAGAAGGCAAATAAGCGTTCCATGGCTTTATTTCGCTAAGTTGCTTACTCTTGAGTAGAACTGCATGTTCACTCCAGGAATAAGCACCTTTGTAAAATGAGTCAAATTGAAGCAGAACACATTGTTGGAGTGTCAGAATGCATATATAGAAGGCAAATAAACGTTCCATGGCTTTATTTCGCTTAGTTGCTTACTCTTGAGTAGAACTGCATATTCACTCCAGGAATAAGCACCTTTGTAAAATGAATCAAATTGAAGCAGAACACATTGTTGGAGTGTCAGAATGCATAGATAGAAGGCAAATAAGCGTTCCATGGCTTTATTTCGCTTAGTTGCTTACTCTTGAGTAGAACTGCATATTCACTCCAGAAATAAGCACCTTTGTAAAAAGAGTCAAATTGAAGCAGAAGACATTGTTAGAGTGTCAGAATGCATAGATAGAAGGCAAATAAGCGTTCCATGGCTTTATGTCGCTTAGTTGCTTACTCTTGAGTAGAACTGCATATTCACTCCAGGAATAAGCACCTTTGTAAAATGAGTCAAATTGAAGCAGAAAACATTGTTGGAGTGTCAGCATGCATAGATAGAAGGCAAATAAACGTTCCATGGCTTTATTTCGCTTAGTTGCTTACTCTTGAGTAGAACTGCATATTCACTCCAGGAATAAGCACCTTTGTAAAATGAATCAAATTGAAGCAGAACACATTGTTGGAGTGTCAGAATGCATAGATAGAAGGCAAATAAGCGTTCCATGGCTTTATTTCGCTTAGTTGCTTACTCTTGAGTAGAACTGCATATTCACTCCAGGAATAAGCACCTTTGTAAAAAGAGTCAAATTGAAGCAGAACACATTGTTGGAGTGTCAGAATGCATAGATAGAAGGCAAATAAGCGTTCCATGGCTTTATTTCGCTTAGTTGCTTACTCTTGAGTAGAACTGCATATTCACTCCAGGAATAAGCACCTTTGTAAAATGAGTCAAATTGAAGCAGAACACATTGTTGGAGTGTCAGAATGCATAGAAGGCAAATAAGCGTTCCATGGCTTTATTTCGCTTAGTTGCTTACTCTTGAGTAGAACTGCATATTCACTCCAGGAATAAGCACCTTTGTAAAATGAGTCAAATTGAAGCAGAACACATTGTTGGAGTGACAGAATGCATAGATAGAAGGCAAATAAGCGTTCCATGGCTTTATTTCGCTTAGTTGCTTACTCTTGAGTAGAACTGCATATTCACTCCAGGAATAAGCACCTTTGTAAAAAGAGTCAAATTGAAGCAGAACACATTGTTGGAGTGTCAGCATGCATAGATAGAAGGCAAATAAACGTTCCATGGCTTAATTTCGCTTAGTTGCTTACTCTTGAGTAGAACTGCATATTCACTCCAGGAATAAGCACCTTTGTAAAATGAGTCAAATTGAAGCAGAATACATTGTTGGAGTGTCAGAATGAATAGATAGAAGGCAAATAAGCGTTCCATGGCTTTATTTCGCTAAGTTGCTTACTCTTGAGTAGAACTGCATGTTCACTCCAGGAATAAGCACCTTTGTAAAATGAGTCAAATTGAAGCAGAACACATTGTTGGAGTGTCAGAATGCATATATAGAAGGCAAATAAGCGTTCCATGGCTTTATTTCGCTTAGTTGCTTACTCTTGAGTAGAACTGCATATTCACTCCAGAAATAAGCACCTTTGTAAAAAGAGTCAAATTGAAGCAGAAGACATTGTTAGAGTGTCAGAATGCATAGATAGAAGGCAAATAAGCGTTCCATGGCTTTATGTCGCTTAGTTGCTTACTCTTGAGTAGAACTGCATATTCACTCCAGGAATAAGCACCTTTGTAAAATGAATCAAATTGAAGCAGAACACATTGTTGGAGTGTCAGAATGCATAGATAGAAGGCAAATAAGCGTTCCATGGCTTTATTTCGCTTAGTTGCTTACTCTTGAGTAGAACTGCATATTCACTCCAGGAATAAGCACCTTTGTAAAAAGAGTCAAATTGAAGCAGAACACATTGTTGGAGTGTCAGAATGCATAGATAGAAGGCAAATAAGCGTTCCATGGCTTTATTTCGCTTAGTTGCTTACTCTTGAGTAGAACTGCATATTCACTCCAGGAATAAGCACCTTTGTAAAATGAGTCAAATTGAAGCAGAACACATTGTTGGAGTGTCAGAATGCATAGAAGGCAAATAAGCGTTCCATGGCTTTATTTCGCTTAGTTGCTTACTCTTGAGTAGAACTGCATATTCACTCCAGGCATAAGCACCTTTGTAAAATGAGTCAAATTGAAGCAGAACACATTGTTGGAGTGTGAGCATGCATAGATAGAAGGCAAATAAGCGTTCCATGGCTTCATTTCGCTTAGTTGCTTACTCTTGAGTAGAACTGCAAATTCACTCCAGGAATAAGCACCTTTGTAAAAAGAGTCAAATTGAAGCAGAACACATTGTTGGAGTGTCAGCATGCATAGATAGAAGGCAAATAAACGTTCCATGGCTTTATTTCGCTTCGTTGCTTACTCTTGAGTAGAACTGCATATTCACTCCAGGAATAAGCACCTTTGTAAAATGAGTCAAATTGAAGCAGAACACATTGTTGGAGTGTCAGAATGCATAGATAGAAGGCAAATAAGCGTTCCATGGCTTTATTTCGCTTAGTTGCTTACTCTTGAGTAGAACTGCATATTCACTCCAGGAATAAGCACCTTTGTAAAATGAGTCAAATTGAAGCAGAACACATTGTTGGAGTGTCAGAATGCATAGATAGAAGGCAAATAAGCGTTCCATGGCTTTATTTCGCTTAGTTGCTTACTCTTGAGTAGAACTGCATATTCACTCCAGAAATAAGCACCTTTGTAAAAAGAGTCAAATTGAAGCAGAACACATTGTTAGAGTGTCAGAATGCATAGATAGAAGGCAAATAAGCGTTCCATGGCTTTATGTCGCTTAGTTGCTTACTCTTGAGTAGAACTGCATATTCACTCCAGGAATAAGCACATTAGTAAAATGAGTCAAATTGAAGCAGAAAACATTGTTGGAGTGTCAGCATGCATAGATAGAAGGCAAATAAACGTTCCATGGCTTTATTTCGCTTAGTTGCTTACTCTTGAGTAGAACTGCATATTCACTCCAGGAATAAGCACCTTTGTAAAATGAATCAAATTGAAGCAGAACACATTGTTGGAGTGTCAGAATGCATAGATAGAAGGCAAATAAGCGTTCCATGGCTTTATTTCGCTTAGTTGCTTACTCTTGAGTAGAACTGCATATTCACTCCAGGAATAAGCGCCTTTGTAAAAAGAGTCAAATTGAAGCAGAACACATTGTTGGAGTGTCAGAATGCATAGATAGAAGGCAAATAAGCGTTCCATGGCTTTATTTCGCTTAGTTGCTTACTCTTGAGTAGAACTGCATATTCACTCCAGGAATAAGCACCTTTGTAAAATGAGTCAAATTGAAGCAGAACACATTGTTGGAGTGTCAGCATGCATAGAAGGCAAATAAGCGTTCCATGGCTTTATTTCGCTTAGTTGCTTACTCTTGAGTAGAACTGCATATTCACTCCAGGAATAAGCACCTTTGTAAAATGAGTCAAATTGAAGCAGAACACATTGTTGGAGTGTCAGAATGCATAGATAGAAGGCAAATAAGCGTTCCATGGCTTTATTTCGCTTAGTTGCTTACTCTTGAGTAGAACTGCAAATTCACTCCAGGAATAAGCACCTTTGTAAAAAGAGTAAAATTGAAGCAGAACACATTGTTGGAGTGTCAGCATGCATAGATAGAAGGCAAATAAACGTTCCATGGCTTTATTTCGCTTCGTTGCTTACTCTTGAGTAGAACTGCATATTCACTCCAGGAATAAGCACCTTTGTAAAATGAGTCAAATTGAAGCAGAACATATTGTTGGAGTGACAGAATGCATAGATAGAAGGCAAATAAGCGTTCCATGGCTTTATTTCGCTTAGTTGCTTACTCTTGAGTAGAACTGCATATTCACTGGAGGAATAAGCACCTTTGTAAAAAGAGTCAAATTGAAGCAGAACACATTGTTGGAGTGTCAGCATGCATAGATAGAAGGCAAATAAACGTTCCATGGCTTTATTTCGCTTAGTTGCTTACTCTTGAGTAGAACTGCATATTCACTCCAGGAATAAGCACCTTTGTAAAATGAGTCAAATTGAAGCAGAACACATTGTTGGAGTGACAGAATGCATAGATAGAAGGCAAATAAGCGTTCCATGGCTTTATTTCGCTTAGTTGCTTACTCTTGAGTAGAACTGCATATTCACTCCAGGAATAAGCACCTTTGTAAAATGAGTCAAATTGAAGCAGAACACATTGTTGGAGTGTCAGAATGCATAGATAGAAGGCAAATAAGCGTTCCATGGCTTTATTTCGCTTAGTTGCTTACTCTTGAGTAGGACTGCATATTCACTCCAGGAATAAGCACCTTTGTAAAATGAGTCAAATTGAAGCAGAACACATTGTTGGAGTGTCAGAATGCATAGATAGAAGGCAAACAAGCGTTCCATGGCTTCATTTCGCTTAGTTGCTTACTCTTGAGTAGAACTGCAAATTCACTCCAGGAGTAAGCACCTTTGTAAAAAGAGTCAAATTGAAGCAGAACACATTGTTGGAGTGTCAGCATGCATAGATAGAAGGCAAATAAACGTTCCATGGCTTTATTTCGCTTAGTTGCTTACTCTTGAGTAGAACTGCATATTCACTCCAGGAATAAGCACCTTTGTAAAATGAGTCAAATTGAAGCAGAACACATTGTTGGAGTGACAGAATGCATAGATAGAAGGCAAATAAGCGTTCCATGGCTTTATTTCGCTTAGTTGCTTACTCTTGAGTAGAACTGCATATTCACTCCAGGAATAAGCACCTTTGTAAAAAGAGTCAAATTGAAGCAGAACACATTGTTGGAGTGTCAGCATGCATAGATAGAAGGCAAATAAACCTTCCATGGCTTAATTTCGCTTAGTTGCTTACTCTTGAGTAGAACTGCATATTCACTCCAGGAATAAGCACCTTTGTAAAATGAGTCAAATTGAAGCAGAACACATTGTTGGAGTGTCAGAATGAATAGATAGAAGGCAAATAAGCGTTCCATGGCTTTATTTCGCTAAGTTGCTTACTCTTGAGTAGAACTGCATGTTCACTCCAGGAATAAGCACCTTTGTAAAATGAGTCAAATTGAAGCAGAACACATTGTTGGAGTGTCAGAATGCATATATAGAAGGCAAATAAGCGTTCCATGGCTTTATTTCGCTTAGTTGCTTACTCTTGAGTAGAACTGCATATTCACTCCAGAAATAAGCACCTTTGTAAAAAGAGTCAAATTGAAGCAGAAGACATTGTTAGAGTGTCAGAATGCATAGATAGAAGGCAAATAAGCGTTCCATGGCTTTATGTCGCTTAGTTGCTTACTCTTGAGTAGAACTGCATATTCACTCCAGGAATAAGCACCTTTGTAAAATGAGTCAAATTGAAGCAGAAAACATTGTTGGAGTGTCAGCATGCATAGATAGAAGGCAAATAAACGTTCCATGGCTTTATTTCGCTTAGTTGCTTACTCTTGAGTAGAACTGCATATTCACTCCAGGAATAAGCACCTTTGTAAAATGAATCAAATTGAAGCAGAACACATTGTTGGAGTGTCAGAATGCATATATAGAAGGCAAATAAGCGTTCCATGGCTTTATTTCGCTTAGTTGCTTACTCTTGAGTAGAACTGCATATTCACTCCAGGAATAAGCACCTTTGTAAAATGAGTCAAATTGAAGCAGAAAACATTGTTGGAGTGTCAGCATGCATAGATAGAAGGCAAATAAACGTTCCATGGCTTTATTTCGCTTAGTTGCTTACTCTTGAGTAGAACTGCATATTCACTCCAGGAATAAGCACCTTTGTAAAATGAATCAAATTGAAGCAGAACACATTGTTGGAGTGTCAGAATGCATATATAGAAGGCAAATAAGCGTTCCATGGCTTTATTTCGCTTAGTTGCTTACTCTTGAGTAGAACTGCATATTCACTACAGAAATAAGCACCTTTGTAAAAAGAGTCAAATTGAAGCAGAAGACATTGTTAGAGTGTCAGAATGCATAGATAGAAGGCAAATAAGCGTTCCATGGCTTTATGTCGCTTAGTTGCTTACTCTTGAGTAGAACTGCATATTCACTCCAGGAATAAGCACCTTTGTAAAATGAGTCAAATTGAAGCAGAAAACATTGTTGGAGTGTCAGAATGCATATATAGAAGGCAAATAAGCGTTCCATGGCTTTATTTCGCTTAGTTGCTTACTCTTGAGTAGAACTGCATATTCACTCCAGGAATAAGCACCTTTGTAAAATGAGTCAAATTGAAGCAGAAGACATTGTTGGAGTGACAGAATGCATAGATAGAAGGCAAATAAGCGTTCCATGGCTTTATTTCGCTTAGTTGCTTACTCTTGAGTAGAACTGCATATTCACTCCAGGAATAAGCACCTTTGTAAAAAGAGTCAAATTGAAGCAGAACACATTGTTGGAGTGTCAGCATGCATAGATAGAAGGCAAATAAACGTTCCATGGCTTAATTTCGCTTAGTTGCTTACTCTTGAGTAGAACTGCATATTCACTCCAGGAATAAGCACCTTTGTAAAATGAGTCAAATTGAAGCAGAATACATTGTTGGAGTGTCAGAATGAATAGATAGAAGGCAAATAAGCGTTCCATGGCTTTATTTCGCTAAGTTGCTTACTCTTGAGTAGAACTGCATGTTCACTCCAGGAATAAGCACCTTTGTAAAATGAGTCAAATTGAAGCAGAACACATTGTTGGAGTGTCAGAATGCATATATAGAAGGCAAATAAGCGTTCCATGGCTTTATTTCGCTTAGTTGCTTACTCTTGAGTAGAACTGCATATTCACTCCAGAAATAAGCACCTTTGCAAAAAGAGTCAAATTGAAGCAGAAGACATTGTTAGAGTGTCAGAATGCATAGATAGAAGGCAAATAAGCGTTCCATGGCTTTATGTCGCTTAGTTGCTTACTCTTGAGTAGAACTGCATATTCACTCCAGGAATAAGCACCTTTGTAAAATGAGTCAAATTGAAGCAGAAAACATTGTTGGAGTGTCAGCATGCATAGATAGAAGGCAAATAAACGTTCCATGGCTTTATTTCGCTTAGTTGCTTACTCTTGAGTAGAACTGCATATTCACTCTAGGAATAAGCACCTTTGTAAAATGAATCAAATTGAAGCAGAACACATTGTTGGAGTGTCAGAATGCATAGATAGAAGGCAAATAAGCGTTCCATGGCTTTATTTCGCTTAGTTGCTTACTCTTGAGTAGAACTGCATATTCACTCCAGGAATAAGCACCTTTGTAAAAAGAGTCAAATTGAAGCAGAACACATTGTTGGAGTGTCAGAATGCATAGATAGAAGGCAAATAAGCGTTCCATGGCTTTATTTCGCTTAGTTGCTTACTCTTGAGTAGAACTGCATATTCACTCCAGGAATAAGCACCTTTGTAAAATGAGTCAAATTGAAGCAGAACACATTGTTGGAGTGTCAGAATGCATAGAAGGCAAATAAGCGTTCCATGGCTTTATTTCGCTTAGTTGCTTACTCTTGAGTAGAACTGCATATTCACTCCAGGAATAAGCACCTTTGTAAAATGAGTCAAATTGAAGCAGAACACATTGTTGGAGTGTGAGCATGCATAGATAGAAGGCAAATAAGCGTTCCATGGCTTCATTTCGCTTAGTTGCTTACTCTTGAGTAGAACTGCAAATTCACTCCAGGAATAAGCACCTTTGTAAAAAGAGTCAAATTGAAGCAGAACACATTGTTGGAGTGTCAGCATGCATAGATAGAAGGCAAATAAAAGTTCCATGGCTTTATTTCGCTTCGTTGCTTACTCTTGAGTAGAACTGCATATTCACTCCAGGAATAAGCACCTTTGTAAAATGAGTCAAATTGAAGCAGAACACATTGTTGGAGTGACAGAATGCATAGATAGAAGGCAAATAAGCGTTCCATGGCTTTATTTCGCTTAGTTGCTTACTCTTGAGTAGAACTGCATATTCACTCCAGGAATAAGCACCTTTGTAAAAAGAGTCAAATTGAAGCAGAACACATTGTTGGAGTGTCAGCATGCATAGATAGAAGGCAAATAAACGTTCCATGGCTTTATTTCGCTTAGTTGCTTACTCTTGAGTAGAACTGCATATTCACTCCAGGAATAAGCACCTTTGTAAAATGAGTCAAATTGAAGCAGAACACATTGTTGGAGTGTCAGAATGAATAGATAGAAGGCAAATAAGCGTTCCATGGCTTTATTTCGCTAAGTTGTTTACTCTTGAGTAGAACTGCATGTTCACTCCAGGAATAAGCACCTTTGTAAAATGAGTCAAATTGAAGCAGAACACATTGTTGGAGTGTCAGAATGCATAGATAGAAGGCAAATAAGCGTTCCATGGCTTTATTTCGCTTAGTTGCTTACTCTTGAGTAGAACTGCATATTCACTCCAGGAATAAGCACCTTTGTAAAAAGAGTCAAATTGAAGCAGAACACATTGTTAGAGTGTCAGAATGCAAAGATAAAAGGCAAATAAGCGTTCCATGGCTTTATTTCGCTTAGTTGCTTACTCTTGAGTAGAACTGCATATTCACTCCAGGAATAAGCACCTTTGTAAAATGAGTCAAATTGAAGCAGAACACATTGTTGGAGTGTCAGCATGCATAGATAGAAGGCAAATAAACGTTCCATGGCTTTATTTCGCTTAGTTGCTTACTCTTGAGTAGAACTGCATATTCACTCCAGGAATAAGCACCTTTGTAAAATGAGTCAAATTGAAGCAGAACACATTGTTGGAGTGACAGAATGCATAGATAGAAGGCAAATAAGCGTTCCATGGCTTTATTTCGCTTAGTTGCTTACTCTTGAGTAGAACTGCATATTCACTCCAGGAATAAGCACCTTTGTAAAAAGAGTCAAATTGAAGCAGAACACATTGTTGGAGTGTCAGCATGCATAGATAGAAGGCAAATAAACGTTCCATGGCTTAATTTCGCTTAGTTGCTTACTCTTGAGTAGAACTGCATATTCACTCCAGGAATAAGCACCTTTGTAAAATGAGTCAAATTGAAGCAGAACACATTGTTGGAGTGTCAGAATGAATAGATAGAAGGCAAATAAGCGTTCCATGGCTTTATTTCGCTAAGTTGCTTACTCTTGAGTAGAACTGCATGTTCACTCCAGGAATAAGCACCTTTGTAAAATGAGTCAAATTGAAGCAGAACACATTGTTGGAGTGTCAGAATGCATATATAGAAGGCAAATAAGCGTTCCATGGCTTTATTTCGCTTAGTTGCTTACTCTTGAGTAGAACTGCATATTCACTCCAGAAATAAGCACCTTTGTAAAAAGAGTCAAATTGAAGCAGAAGACATTGTTAGAGTGTCAGAATGCATAGATAGAAGGCAAATAAGCGTTCCATGGCTTTATGTCGCTTAGTTGCTTACTCTTGAGTAGAACTGCATATTCACTCCAGGAATAAGCACCTTTGTAAAATGAGTCAAATTGAAGCAGAAAACATTGTTGGAGTGTCAGCATGCATAGATAGAAGGCAAATAAACGTTCCATGGCTTTATTTCGCTTAGTTGCTTACTCTTGAGTAGAACTGCATATTCACTCCAGGAATAAGCACCTTTGTAAAATGAATCAAATTGAAGCAGAACACATTGTTGGAGTGTCAGAATGCATAGATAGAAGGCAAATAAGCGTTCCATGGCTTTATTTCGCTTAGTTGCTTACTCTTGAGTAGAACTGCATATTCACTCCAGGAATAAGCACCTTTGTAAAAAGAGTCAAATTGAAGCAGAACACATTGTTGGAGTGACAGAATGCATAGATAGAAGGCAAATAAGCGTTCCATGGCTTTATTTCGCTTAGTTGCTTACTCTTGAGTAGAACTGCATATTCACTCCAGGAATAAGCACCTTTGGAAAATGAGTCAAATTGAAGCAGAACACATTGTTGGAGTGTCAGAATGCATAGATAGAAGGCAAATAAGCGTTCCATGGCTTTATTTCGCTTAGTTGCTTACTCTTGAGTAGAACTGCATATTCACTCCAGGAATAAGCACCTTTGTAAAATGAGTCAAATTGAAGCAGAACACATTGTTGGAGTGTCAGAATGCATAGATAGAAGGCAAATAAGCGTTCCATGGCTTTATGTCGCTTAGTTGCTTACTCTTGAGTAGAACTGCATATTCACTCCAGGAATGAGCACCTTTGTAAAATGAGTCAAATTGAAGCAGAACACATTGTTGGAGTGTCAGAATGCATAGAAGGCAAATAAGCGTTCCATGGCTTTATTTCGCTTAGTTGCTTACTCTTGAGTAGAACTGCATATTCACTCCAGGAATAAGCACCTTTGTAAAATGAGTCAAATTGAAGCAGAACACATTGTTGGAGTGTGAGCATGCATAGATAGAAGGCAAATAAGCGTTCCATGTCTTCATTTCGCTTAGTTGCTTACTCTTGAGTAGAACTGCAAATTCACTCCAGGAATAAGCACCTTTGTAAAAAGAGTCAAATTGAAGCAGAACACATTGTTGGAGTGTCAGAATGCATAGATAGAAGGCAAATAAACGTTCCATGGCTTTATTTCGCTTCGTTGCTTACTCTTGAGTAGAACTGCATATTCACTCCAGGAATAAGCACCTTTGTAAAATGAGTCAAATTGAAGCAGAACACATTGTTGGAGTGACAGAATGCATAGATAGAAGGCAAATAAGCGTTCCATGGCTTTATGTCGCTTAGTTGCTTACTCTTGAGTAGAACTGCATATTCACTCCAGGAATAAGCACCTTTGTAAAATGAGTCAAATTGAAGCAGAACACATTGTTGGAGTGTCAGAATGAATAGATAGAAGGCAAATAAGCGTTCCATGGCTTTATTTCGCTAAGTTGCTTACTCTTGAGTAGAACTGCATGTTCACTCCAGGAATAAGCACGTTTGTAAAATGAGTCAAATTGAAGCAGAACACATTGTTGGAGTGTCAGAATGCATAGATAGAAGGCAAATAAGCGTTCCATGGCTTTATTTCGCTTAGTTGCTTACTCTTGAGTAGAACTGCATATTCACTCCAGAAATAAGCACCTTTGTAAAAAGAGTCAAATTGAAGCAGAACACATTGTTAGAGTGTCAGAATGCATAGATAGAAGGCAAATAAGCGTTCCATGGCTTTATGTCGCTTAGTTGCTTACTCTTGAGTAGAACTGCATATTCACTCCAGGAATAAGCACCTTTGTAAAATGAGTCAAATTGAAGCAGAAAACATTGTTGGAGTGTCAGCATGCATAGATAGAAGGCAAATAAACGTTCCATGGCTTTATTTCGCTTAGTTGCTTACTCTTGAGTAGAACTGCATATTCACTCCAGGAATAAGCACCTTTGTAAAATGAATCAAATTGAAGCAGAACACATTGTTGGAGTGTCAGAATGCATAGATAGAAGGCAAATAAGCGTTCCATGCCTTTATTTCGCTTAGTTGCTTACTCTTGAGTAGAACTGCATATTCACTCCAGGAATAAGCACCTTTGTAAAAAGAGTCAAATTGAAGCAGAACACATTGTTGGAGTGTCAGAATGCATAGATAGAAGGCAAATAAGCGTTCCATGGCTTTATTTCGCTTAGTTGCTTACTCTTGAGTAGAACTGCATATTCACTCCAGGAATAAGCACCTTTGTAAAATGAGTCAAATTGAAGCAGAACACATTGTTGGAGTGTCAGAATGCATAGAAGGCAAATAAGCGTACCATGGCTTTATTTCGCTTAGTTGCTTACTCTTGAGTAGAACTGCATATTCACTCCAGGAATAAGCACCTTTGTAAAATGAGTCAAATTGAAGCAGAACACATTGTTGGAGTGTGAGCATGCATAGATAGAAGGCAAATAAGCGTTCCATGGCTTCATTTCGCTTAGTTGCTTACTCTTGAGTAGAACTGCAAATTCACTCCAGGAATAAGCACCTTTGTAAAAAGAGTCAAATTGAAGCAGAACACATTGTTGGAGTGTCAGCATGCATAGATAGAAGGCAAATAAACGTTCCATGGCTTTATTTCGCTTCGTTGCTTACTCTTGAGTAGAACTGCATATTCACTCCAGGAATAAGCACCTTTGTAAAATGAGTCAAATTGAAGCAGAACACATTGTTGGAGTGACAGAATGCATAGATAGAAGGCAAATAAGCGTTCCATGGCTTTATTTCGCTTAGTTGCTTACTCTTGAGTAGAACTGCATATTCACTCCAGGAATAAGCACCTTCGTAAAAAGAGTCAAATTGAAGCAGAACACATTGTTGGAGTGTCAGCATGCATAGATAGAAGGCAAATAAACGTTCCATGGCTTTATTTCGCTTAGTTGCTTACTCTTGAGTAGAACTGCATATTCACTCCAGGAATAAGCACCTTTGTAAAATGAGTCAAATTGAAGCAGAACACATTGTTGGAGTGTCAGAATGAATAGATAGAAGGCAAATAAGCGTTCCATGGCTTTATTTCGCTAAGTTGCTTACTCTTGAGTAGAACTGCATGTTCACTCCAGGAATAAGCACCTTTGTAAAATGAGTGAAATTGAAGCAGAACACATTGTTGGAGTGTCAGAATGCATAGATAGAAGGCAAATAAGCGTTCCATGGCTTTATTTCGCTTAGTTGCTTACTCTTGAGTAGAACTGCATATTCACTCCAGGAATAAGCACCTTTGTAAAAAGAGTCAAATTGAAGCAGAACACATTGTTAGAGTGTCAGAATGCAAAGATAGAAGGCAAATAAGCGTTCCATGGCTTTATTTCGCTTAGTTGCTTACTCTTGAGTAGAACTGCATATTCACTCCAGGAATAAGCACCTTTGTAAAATGAGTCAAATTGAAGCAGAACACATTGTTGGAGTGTCAGCATGCATAGATAGAAGGCAAATAAACGTTCCATGGCTTTATTTCGCTTAGTTGCTTACTCTTGAGTAGAACTGCATATTCACTCCAGGAATAAGCACCTTTGTAAAATGAGTCAAATTGAAGCAGAACACATTGTTGGAGTGTCAGAATGCATAGATAGAAGGCAAATAAGCGTTCCATGGCTTTATTTCGCTTAGTTGCTTACTTCTGAGTAGAACTGCATGTTCACTCCAGGAATAAGCACCTTTGTAAAATGAGTCAAATTGAAGCAGAACACATTGTTGGAGTGTCAGAATGCATAGATAGAAGGCAAATAAGCGTTCCATGGCTTTATTTCGCTTAGTTGCTTACTCTTGAGTAGAACTGCATATTCACTCCAGGAATAAGCACCTTTGTAAAATGAGTCAAATTGAAGCAGAACACATTGTTGGAGTGTCAGAATGCATAGATAGAAGGCAAATAAGCGTTCCATGGCTTTATGTCGCTTAGTTGCTTACTCTTGAGTAGAACTGCATATTCACTCCAGGAATAAGCACCTTTGTAAAATGAGTCAAATTGAAGCAGAACACATTGTTGGAGTGTCAGCATGCATAGATAGAAGGCAAATAAACGTTCCATGGCTTTATTTCGCTTAGTTGCTTACTCTTGAGTAGAACTGCATATTCACTCCAGGAATAAGCACCTTTGTAAAATGAGTCAAATTGAAGCAGAACACATTGTTGGAGTGTCAGAATGCATAGATAGAAGGCAAATAAGCGTTCCATGGCTTTATGTCGCTTAGTTGCTTACTCTTGAGTAGAACTGCATATTCACTCCAGGAATAAGCACCTTTGTAAAATGAGTCAAATTGGAGCAGAACACATTGTTGGAGTGTCAGCATGCATAGATAGAAGGCAAATAAGTGTTCCATGGCTTTATTTCGCTTAGTTGCTTACTCTTGAGTAGAACTGCATATTCACTCCAGGAATAAGCACCTTTGTAAAATGAGTCAAATTGAAGCAGAACACATTGTTGGAGAGTCAGAATGCATAGATAGAAGGCAAATAAACGTTCCATGGCTTTATTTCGCTTAGTTGCTTACTCTTGAGTAGAACTGCATATTCACTCCAGGAATAAGCACCTTTGTAAAATGAGTCAAATTGAAGCAGAACACATTGTTGGAGTGTCAGAATGCATAGATAGAAGGCAAATAAGCGTTCCATGGCTTTATGTCGCTTAGTTGCTTACTCTTGAGTAGAACTGCATATTCACTCCAGGAATAAGCACCTTTGTAAAATGAGTCAAATTGAAGCAGAAAACATTGTTGGAGTGTCAGCATGCATAGATAGAAGGCAAATAAACGTTCCATGGCTTTATTTCGCTTAGTTGCTTACTCTTGAGTAGAACTGCATATTCACTCCAGGAATAAGCACCTTTGTAAAATGAATCAAATTGAAGCAGAACACATTGTTGGAGTGTCAGAATGCATAGATAGAAGGCAAATAAGCGTTCCATGGCTTTATGTCGCTTAGTTGCTTACTCTTGAGTAGAACTGCATATTCACTCCAGGAATAAGCACCTTTGTAAAATGAGTCAAATTGAAGCAGAAAACATTGTTGGAGTGTCAGCATGCATAGATAGAAGGCAAATAAACGTTCCATGGCTTTATTTCGCTTAGTTGCTTACTCTTGAGTAGAACTGCATATTCACTCCAGGAATAAGCACCTTTGTAAAATGAATCAAATTGAAGCAGAACACATTGTTGGAGTGTCAGAATGCATAGATAGAAGGCAAATAAGCGTTCCATGGCTTTATTTCGCTTAGTTGCTTACTCTTGAGTAGAACTGCATATTCACTCCAGGAATAAGCACCTTTGTAAAAAGAGTCAAATTGAAGCAGAACACATTGTTGGAGTGTCAGAATGCATAGATAGAAGGCAAATAAGCGTTCCATGGCTTTATTTCGCTTAGTTGCTTACTCTTGAGTAGAACTGCATATTCACTCCAGGAATAAGCACCTTTGTAAAATGAGTCAAATTGAAGCAGAACACTTTGTCGAGTGTCAGAATGCATAGAAGGCAAATAAGCGTACCATGGCTTTATTTCGCTTAGTTGCTTACTCTTGAGTAGAACTGCATATTCACTCCAGGAATAAGCACCTTTGTAAAATGAGTCAAATTGAAGCAGAACACATTGTTGGAGTGTGAGCATGCATAGATAGAAGGCAAATAAGCGTTCCATGGCTTCATTTCGCTTAGTTGCTTACTCTTGAGTAGAACTGCAAATTCACTCCAGGAATAAGCACCTTTGTAAAAAGAGTCAAATTGAAGCATAACACATTGTTGGAGTGTCAGCATGCATAGATAGAAGGCAAATAAACGTTCCATGGCTTTATTTCGCTTCGTTGCTTACTCTTGAGTAGAACTGCATATTCACTCCAGGAATAAGCACCTTTGTAAAATGAGTCAAATTGAAGCAGAACACATTGTTGGAGTGACAGAATGCATAGATAGAAGGCAAATAAGCGTTCCATGGCTTTATTTCGCTTAGTTGCTTACTCTTGAGTAGAACTGCATATTCACTCCAGGAATAAGCACCTTTGTAAAAACAGTCAAATTGAAGCAGAACACATTGTTGGAGTGTCAGCATGCATAGATAGAAGGCAAATAAACATTCCATGGCTTTATTTCGCTTAGTTGCTTACTCTTGAGTAGAACTGCATATTCACTCCAGGAATAAGCACCTTTGTAAAATGAGTCAAATTGAAGCAGAACACATTGTTGGAGTGTCAGAATGAATAGATAGAAGGCAAATAAGCGTTCCATGGCTTTATTTCGCTAAGTTGCTTACTCTTGAGTAGAACTGCATGTTCACTCCAGGAATAAGCACCTTTGTAAAATGAGTCAAATTGAAGCAGAACACATTGTTGGAGTGTCAGAATGCATAGATAGAAGGCAAATAAGCGTTCCATGGCTTTATTTCGCTTAGTTGCTTACTCTTGAGTAGAACTGCATATTCACTCCAGGAATAAGCACCTTTGTAAAAAGAGTCAAATTGAAGCAGAACACATTGTTAGAGTGTCAGAATGCAAAGATAGAAGGCAAATAAGCGTTCCATGGCTTTATTTCGCTTAGTTGCTTACTCTTGAGTAGAACTGCATATTCACTCCAGGAATAAGCACCTTTGTAAAATGAGTCAAATTGAAGCAGAACACATTGTTGGAGTGTCAGCATGCATAGATAGAAGGCAAATAAACGTTCCATGGCTTTATTTCGCTTAGTTGCTTACTCTTGAGTAGAACTGCATATTCACTCCAGGAATAAGCACCTTTGTAAAATGAGTCAAATTGAAGCAGAACACATTGTTGGAGTGTCAGAATGCATAGATAGAAGGCAAATAAGCGTTCCATGGCTTTATTTCGCTTAGTTGCTTACTCTTGAGTAGAACTGCATATTCACTCCAGGAATAAGCACCTTTGTAAAATGAGTCAAATTGAAGCAGAAAACATTGTTGGAGTGTCAGCATGCATAGATAGAAGGCAAATAAACGTTCCATGGCTTTATTTCGCTTCGTTGCTTACTCTTGAGTAGAACTGCATATTCACTCCAGGAATAAGCACCTTTGTAAAATGAGTCAAATTGAAGCAGAACACATTGTTGGAGTGACAGAATGCATAGATAGAAGGCAAATAAGCGTTCCATGGCTTTATGTCGCTTAGTTGCTTACTCTTGAGTAGAACTGCATATTCACTCCAGGAATAAGCACCTTTGTAAAATGAGTCAAATTGAAGCAGAACACATTGTTGGAGTGTCAGAATGAATAGATAGAAGGCAAATAAGCGTTCCATGGCTTTATTTCGCTAAGTTGCTTACTCTTGAGTAGAACTGCATGTTCACTCCAGGAATAAGCACGTTTGTAAAATGAGTCAAATTGAAGCAGAACACATTGTTGGAGTGTCAGAATGCATAGATAGAAGGCAAATAAGCGTTCCATGGCTTTATTTCGCTTAGTTGCTTACTCTTGAGTAGAACTGCATATTCACTCCAGAAATAAGCACCTTTGTAAAAAGAGTCAAATTGAAGCAGAACACATTGTTAGAGTGTCAGAATGCATAGATAGAAGGCAAATAAGCGTTCCATGGCTTTATGTCGCTTAGTTGCTTACTCTTGAGTAGAACTGCATATTCACTCCAGGAATAAGCACCTTTGTAAAATGAGTCAAATTGAAGCAGAAAACATTGTTGGAGTGTCAGCATGCATAGATAGAAGGCAAATAAACGTTCCATGGCTTTATTTCGCTTAGTTGCTTACTCTTGAGTAGAACTGCATATTCACTCCAGGAATAAGCACCTTTGTAAAATGAATCAAATTGAAGCAGAACACATTGTTGGAGTGTCAGAATGCATAGATAGAAGGCAAATAAGCGTTCCATGCCTTTATTTCGCTTAGTTGCTTACTCTTGAGTAGAACTGCATATTCACTCCAGGAATAAGCACCTTTGTAAAAAGAGTCAAATTGAAGCAGAACACATTGTTGGAGTGTCAGAATGCATAGATAGAAGGCAAATAAGCGTTCCATGGCTTTATTTCGCTTAGTTGCTTACTCTTGAGTAGAACTGCATATTCACTCCAGGAATAAGCACCTTTGTAAAATGAGTCAAATTGAAGCAGAACACATTGTTGGAGTGTCAGAATGCATAGAAGGCAAATAAGCGTACCATGGCTTTATTTCGCTTAGTTGCTTACTCTTGAGTAGAACTGCATATTCACTCCAGGAATAAGCACCTTTGTAAAATGAGTCAAATTGAAGCAGAACACATTGTTGGAGTGTGAGCATGCATAGATAGAAGGCAAATAAGCGTTCCATGGCTTCATTTCGCTTAGTTGCTTACTCTTGAGTAGAACTGCAAATTCACTCCAGGAATAAGCACCTTTGTAAAAAGAGTCAAATTGAAGCAGAACACATTGTTGGAGTGTCAGCATGCATAGATAGAAGGCAAATAAACGTTCCATGGCTTTATTTCGCTTCGTTGCTTACTCTTGAGTAGAACTGCATATTCACTCCAGGAATAAGCACCTTTGTAAAATGAGTCAAATTGAAGCAGAACACATTGTTGGAGTGACAGAATGCATAGATAGAAGGCAAATAAGCGTTCCATGGCTTTATTTCGCTTAGTTGCTTACTCTTGAGTAGAACTGCATATTCACTCCAGGAATAAGCACCTTCGTAAAAAGAGTCAAATTGAAGCAGAACACATTGTTGGAGTGTCAGCATGCATAGATAGAAGGCAAATAAACGTTCCATGGCTTTATTTCGCTTAGTTGCTTACTCTTGAGTAGAACTGCATATTCACTCCAGGAATAAGCACCTTTGTAAAATGAGTCAAATTGAAGCAGAACACATTGTTGGAGTGTCAGAATGAATAGATAGAAGGCAAATAAGCGTTCCATGGCTTTATTTCGCTAAGTTGCTTACTCTTGAGTAGAACTGCATGTTCACTCCAGGAATAAGCACCTTTGTAAAATGAGTCAAATTGAAGCAGAACACATTGTTGGAGTGTCAGAATGCATAGATAGAAGGCAAATAAGCGTTCCATGGCTTTATTTCGCTTAGTTGCTTACTCTTGAGTAGAACTGCATATTCACTCCAGGAATAAGCACCTTTGTAAAAAGAGTCAAATTGAAGCAGAACACATTGTTAGAGTGTCAGAATGCAAAGATAGAAGGCAAATAAACGTTCCATGGCTTTATTTCGCTTAGTTGCTTACTCTTGAGTAGAACTGCATATTCACTCCAGGAATAAGCACCTTTGTAAAATGAGTCAAATTGAAGCAGAACACATTGTTGGAGTGTCAGCATGCATAGATAGAAGGCAAATAAACGTTCCATGGCTTTATTTCGCTTAGTTGCTTACTCTTGAGTAGAACTGCATATTCACTCCAGGAATAAGCACCTTTGTAAAATGAGTCAAATTGAAGCAGAACACATTGTTGGAGTGTCAGAATGCATAGATAGAAGGCAAATAAGCGTTCCATGGCTTTATTTCGCTTAGTTGCTTACTTCTGAGTAGAACTGCATGTTCACTCCAGGAATAAGCACCTTTGTAAAATGAGTCAAATTGAAGCAGAACACATTGTTGGAGTGTCAGAATGCATAGATAGAAGGCAAATAAGCGTTCCATGGCTTTATTTCGCTTAGTTGCTTACTCTTGAGTAGAACTGCATATTCACTCCAGGAATAAGCACCTTTGTAAAATGAGTCAAATTGAAGCAGAACACATTGTTGGAGTGTCAGAATGCATAGATAGAAGGCAAATAAGCGTTCCATGGCTTTATTTCGCTTAGTTGCTTACTCTTGAGTAGAACTGCATATTCACTCCAGGAATAAGCACCTTTGTAAAATGAGTCAAATTGAAGCAGAACACATTGTTGGAGTGTCAGAATGCATAGATAGAAGGCAAATAAGCGTTCCATGGCTTTATGTCGCTTAGTTGCTTACTCTTGAGTAGAACTGCATATTCACTCCAGGAAGAGGCACCTTTGTAAAATGAGTCAAATTGAAGCAGAACACATTGTTGGAGTGTCAGCATGCATAGATAGAAGGCAAATAAACGTTCCATGGCTTTATTTCGCTTAGTTGCTTACTCTTGAGTAGAACTGCATATTCACTCCAGGAATAAGCACCTTTGTAAAATGAGTCAAATTGAAGCAGAACACATTGTTGGAGTGTCAGAATGCATAGATAGAAGGCAAATAAGCGTTCCATGGCTTTATTTCGCTTAGTTGCTTACTCTTGAGTAGAACTGCATATTCACTCCAGGAATAAGCACCTTTGTAAAATGAGTCAAATTGAAGCAGAAAACATTGTTGGAGTGTCAGCATGCATAGATAGAAGGCAAATAAACGTTCCATGGCTTTATTTCGCTTCGTTGCTTACTCTTGAGTAGAACTGCATATTCACTCCAGGAATAAGCACCTTTGTAAAATGAGTCAAATTGAAGCAGAACACATTGTTGGAGTGACAGAATGCATAGATAGAAGGCAAATAAGCGTTCCATGGCTTTATGTCGCTTAGTTGCTTACTCTTGAGTAGAACTGCATATTCACTCCAGGAATAAGCACCTTTGTAAAATGAGTCAAATTGAAGCAGAACACATTGTTGGAGTGTCAGAATGAATAGATAGAAGGCAAATAAGCGTTCCATGGCTTTATTTCGCTAAGTTGCTTACTCTTGAGTAGAACTGCATGTTCACTCCAGGAATAAGCACGTTTGTAAAATGAGTCAAATTGAAGCAGAACACATTGTTGGAGTGTCAGAATGCATAGATAGAAGGCAAATAAGCGTTCCATGGCTTTATTTCGCTTAGTTGCTTACTCTTGAGTAGAACTGCATATTCACTCCAGAAATAAGCACCTTTGTAAAAAGAGTCAAATTGAAGCAGAACACATTGTTAGAGTGTCAGAATGCATAGATAGAAGGCAAATAAGCGTTCCATGGCTTTATGTCGCTTAGTTGCTTACTCTTGAGTAGAACTGCATATTCACTCCAGGAATAAGCACCTTTGTAAAATGAGTCAAATTGAAGCAGAAAACATTGTTGGAGTGTCAGCATGCATAAATAGAAGGCAAATAAAGGTTCCATGGCTTTATTTCGCTTAGTTGCTTACTCTTGAGTAGAACTGCATATTCACTCCAGGAATAAGCACCTTTGTAAAATGAATCAAATTGAAGCAGAACACATTGTTGGAGTGTCAGAATGCATAGATAGAAGGCAAATAAGCGTTCCATGCCTTTATTTCGCTTAGTTGCTTACTCTTGAGTAGAACTGCATATTCACTCCAGGAATAAGCACCTTTGTAAAAAGAGTCAAATTGAAGCAGAACACATTGTTGGAGTGTCAGAATGCATAGATAGAAGGCAAATAAGCGTTCCATGGCTTTATTTCGCTTAGTTGCTTACTCTTGAGTAGAACTGCATATTCACTCCAGGAATAAGCACCTTTGTAAAATGAGTCAAATTGAAGCAGAACACATTGTTGGAGTGTCAGAATGCATAGAAGGCAAATAAGCGTACCATGGCTTTATTTCGCTTAGTTGCTTACTCTTGAGTAGAACTGCATATTCACTCCAGGAATAAGCACCTTTGTAAAATGAGTCAAATTGAAGCAGAACACATTGTTGGAGTGTGAGCATGCATAGATAGAAGGCAAATAAGCGTTCCATGGCTTCATTTCGCTTAGTTGCTTACTCTTGAGTAGAACTGCAAATTCACTCCAGGAATAAGCACCTTTGTAAAAAGAGTCAAATTGAAGCAGAACACATTGTTGGAGTGTCAGCATGCATAGATAGAAGGCAAATAAACGTTCCATGGCTTTATTTCGCTTCGTTGCTTACTCTTGAGTAGAACTGCATATTCACTCCAGGAATAAGCACCTTTGTAAAATGAGTCAAATTGAAGCAGAACACATTGTTGGAGTGACAGAATGCATAGATAGAAGGCAAATAAGCGTTCCATGGCTTTATTTCGCTTAGTTGCTTACTCTTGAGTAGAACTGCATATTCACTCCAGGAATAAGCACCTTCGTAAAAAGAGTCAAATTGAAGCAGAACACATTGTTGGAGTGTCAGCATGCATAGATAGAAGGCAAATAAACGTTCCATGGCTTTATTTCGCTTAGTTGCTTACTCTTGAGTAGAACTGCATATTCACTCCAGGAATAAGCACCTTTGTAAAATGAGTCAAATTGAAGCAGAACACATTGTTGGAGTGTCAGAATGAATAGATAGAAGGCAAATAAGCGTTCCATGGCTTTATTTCGCTAAGTTGCTTACTCTTGAGTAGAACTGCATGTTCACTCCAGGAATAAGCACCTTTGTAAAATGAGTCAAATTGAAGCAGAACACATTGTTGGAGTGTCAGAATGCATAGATAGAAGGCAAATAAGCGTTCCATGGCTTTATTTCGCTTAGTTGCTTACTCTTGAGTAGAACTGCATATTCACTCCAGGAATAAGCACCTTTGTAAAAAGAGTCAAATTGAAGCAGAACACATTGTTAGAGTGTCAGAATGCAAAGATAGAAGGCAAATAAACGTTCCATGGCTTTATTTCGCTTAGTTGCTTACTCTTGAGTAGAACTGCATATTCACTCCAGGAATAAGCACCTTTGTAAAATGAGTCAAATTGAAGCAGAACACATTGTTGGAGTGTCAGCATGCATAGATAGAAGGCAAATAAACGTTCCATGGCTTTATTTCGCTTAGTTGCTTACTCTTGAGTAGAACTGCATATTCACTCCAGGAATAAGCACCTTTGTAAAATGAGTCAAATTGAAGCAGAACACATTGTTGGAGTGTCAGAATGCATAGATAGAAGGCAAATAAGCGTTCCATGGCTTTATTTCGCTTAGTTGCTTACTTCTGAGTAGAACTGCATGTTCACTCCAGGAATAAGCACCTTTGTAAAATGAGTCAAATTGAAGCAGAACACATTGTTGGAGTGTCAGAATGCATAGATAGAAGGCAAATAAGCGTTCCATGGCTTTATTTCGCTTAGTTGCTTACTCTTGAGTAGAACTGCATATTCACTCCAGGAATAAGCACCTTTGTAAAATGAGTCAAATTGAAGCAGAACACATTGTTGGAGTGTCAGAATGCATAGATAGAAGGCAAATAAGCGTTCCATGGCTTTATTTCGCTTAGTTGCTTACTCTTGAGTAGAACTGCATATTCACTCCAGGAATAAGCACCTTTGTAAAATGAGTCAAATTGAAGCAGAACACATTGTTGGAGTGTCAGAATGCATAGATAGAAGGCAAATAAGCGTTCCATGGCTTTATGTCGCTTAGTTGCTTACTCTTGAGTAGAACTGCATATTCACTCCAGGAAGAGGCACCTTTGTAAAATGAGTCAAATTGAAGCAGAACACATTGTTGGAGTGTCAGCATGCATAGATAGAAGGCAAATAAACGTTCCATGGCTTTATTTCGCTTAGTTGCTTACTCTTGAGTAGAACTGCATATTCACTCCAGGAATAAGCACCTTTGTAAAATGAGTCAAATTGAAGCAGAACACATTGTTGGAGTGTCAGAATGCATAGATAGAAGGCAAATAAGCGTTCCATGGCTTTATGTCGCTTAGTTGCTTACTCTTGAGTAGAACTGCATATTCACTCCAGGAATAAGCACCTTTGTAAAATGAGTCAAATTGAAGCAGAACACATTGTTGGAGAGTCAGAATGCATAGATAGAAGGCAAATAAACGTTCCATGGCTTTATTTCGCTTAGTTGCTTACTCTTGAGTAGAACTGCATATTCACTCCAGGAATAAGCACCTTTGTAAAATGAGTCAAATTGAAGCAGAACACATTGTTGGAGTGTCAGAATGCATAGATAGAAGGCAAATAAGCGTTCCATGGCTTTATGTCGCTTAGTTGCTTACTCTTGAGTAGAACTGCATATTCACTCCAGGAATAAGCACCTTTGTAAAATGAGTCAAATTGAAGCAGAAAACATTGTTGGAGTGTCAGCATGCATAGATAGAAGGCAAATAAACGTTCCATGGCTTTATTTCGCTTAGTTGCTTACTCTTGAGTAGAACTGCATATTCACTCCAGGAATAAGCACCTTTGTAAAATGAATCAAATTGAAGCAGAACACATTGTTGGAGTGTCAGAATGCATAGATAGAAGGCAAATAAGCGTTCCATGGCTTTATGTCGCTTAGTTGCTTACTCTTGAGTAGAACTGCATATTCACTCCAGGAATAAGCACCTTTGTAAAATGAGTCAAATTGAAGCAGAAAACATTGTTGGAGTGTCAGCATGCATAGATAGAAGGCAAATAAACGTTCCATGGCTTTATTTCGCTTAGTTGCTTACTCTTGAGTAGAACTGCATATTCACTCCAGGAATAAGCACCTTTGTAAAATGAATCAAATTGAAGCAGAACACATTGTTGGAGTGTCAGAATGCATAGATAGAAGGCAAATAAGCGTTCCATGGCTTTATTTCGCTTAGTTGCTTACTCTTGAGTAGAACTGCATATTCACTCCAGGAATAAGCACCTTTGTAAAAAGAGTCAAATTGAAGCAGAACACATTGTTGGAGTGTCAGAATGCATAGATAGAAGGCAAATAAGCGTTCCATGGCTTTATTTCGCTTAGTTGCTTACTCTTGAGTAGAACTGCATATTCACTCCAGGAATAAGCACCTTTGTAAAATGAGTCAAATTGAAGCAGAACACATTGTTGGAGTGTCAGAATGCATAGAAGGCAAATAAGCGTACCATGGCTTTATTTCGCTTAGTTGCTTACTCTTGAGTAGAACTGCATATTCACTCCAGGAATAAGCACCTTTGTAAAATGAGTCAAATTGAAGCAGAACACATTGTTGGAGTGTGAGCATGCATAGATAGAAGGCAAATAAGCGTTCCATGGCTTCATTTCGCTTAGTTGCTTACTCTTGAGTAGAACTGCAAATTCACTCCAGGAATAAGCACCTTTGTAAAAAGAGTCAAATTGAAGCAGAACACATTGTTGGAGTGTCAGCATGCATAGATAGAAGGCAAATAAACGTTCCATGGCTTTATTTCGCTTCGTTGCTTACTCTTGAGTAGAACTGCATATTCACTCCAGGAATAAGCACCTTTGTAAAATGAGTCAAATTGAAGCAGAACACATTGTTGGAGTGACAGAATGCATAGATAGAAGGCAAATAAGCGTTCCATGGCTTTATTTCGCTTAGTTGCTTACTCTTGAGTAGAACTGCATATTCACTCCAGGAATAAGCACCTTTGTAAAAACAGTCAAATTGAAGCAGAACACATTGTTGGAGTGTCAGCATGCATAGATAGAAGGCAAATAAACGTTCCATGGCTTTATTTCGCTTAGTTGCTTACTCTTGAGTAGAACTGCATATTCACTCCAGGAATAAGCACCTTTGTAAAATGAGTCAAATTGAAGCAGAACACATTGTTGGAGTGTCAGAATGAATAGATAGAAGGCAAATAAGCGTTCCATGGCTTTATTTCGCTAAGTTGCTTACTCTTGAGTAGAACTGCACGTTCACTCCAGGAATAAGCACCTTTGTAAAATGAGTCAAATTGAAGCAGAACACATTGTTGGAGTGTCAGAATGCATAGATAGAAGGCAAATAAGCGTTCCATGGCTTTATTTCGCTTAGTTGCTTACTCTTGAGTAGAACTGCATATTCACTCCAGGAATAAGCACCTTTGTAAAAAGAGTCAAATTGAAGCAGAACACATTGTTAGAGTGTCAGAATGCAAAGATAGAAGGCAAATAAGCGTTCCATGGCTTTATTTCGCTTAGTTGCTTACTCTTGAGTAGAACTGCATATTCACTCCAGGAATAAGCACCTTTGTAAAATGAGTCAAATTGAAGCAGAACACATTGTTGGAGTGTCAGCATGCATAGATAGAAGGCAAATAAACGTTCCATGGCTTTATTTCGCTTAGTTGCTTACTCTTGAGTAGAACTGCATATTCACTCCAGGAATAAGCACCTTTGTAAAATGAGTCAAATTGAAGCAGAACACATTGTTGGAGTGTCAGAATGCATAGATAGAAGGCAAATAAGCGTTCCATGGCTTTATTTCGCTTAGTTGCTTACTCTTGAGTAGAACTGCATATTCACTCCAGGAATAAGCACCTTTGTAAAATGAGTCAAATTGAAGCAGAAAACATTGTTGGAGTGTCAGCATGCATAGATAGAAGGCAAATAAACGTTCCATGGCTTTATTTCGCTTAGTTGCTTACTCTTGAGTAGAACTGCATATTCACTCCAGGAATAAGCACCTTTGTAAAATGAGTCAAATTGAAGCAGAACACATTGTTGGAGTGACAGAATGCATAGATAGAAGGCAAATAAGCGTTCCATGGCTTTATGTCGCTTAGTTGCTTACTCTTGAGTAGAACTGCATATTCACTCCAGGAATAAGCACCTTTGTAAAATGAGTCAAATTGAAGCAGAACACATTGTTGGAGTGTCAGAATGAATAGATAGAAGGCAAATAAGCGTTCCATGGCTTTATTTCGCTAAGTTGCTTACTCTTGAGTAGAACTGCATGTTCACTCCAGGAATAAGCACGTTTGTAAAATGAGTCAAATTGAAGCAGAACACATTGTTGGAGTGTCAGAATGCATAGATAGAAGGCAAATAAGCGTTCCATGGCTTTATGTCGCTTAGTTGCTTACTCTTGAGTAGAACTGCATATTCACTCCAGGAATAAGCACCTTTGTAAAATGAGTCAAATTGAAGCAGAAAACATTGTTGGAGTGTCAGCATGCATAGATAGAAGGCAAATAAACGTTCCATGGCTTTATTTCGCTTAGTTGCTTACTCTTGAGTAGAACTGCATATTCACTCCAGGAATAAGCACCTTTGTAAAATGAATCAAATTGAAGCAGAACACATTGTTGGAGTGTCAGAATGCATAGATAGAAGGCAAATAAGCGTTCCATGCCTTTATTTCGCTTAGTTGCTTACTCTTGAGTAGAACTGCATATTCACTCCAGGAATAAGCACCTTTGTAAAAAGAGTCAAATTGAAGCAGAACACATTGTTGGAGTGTCAGAATGCATAGATAGAAGGCAAATAAGCGTTCCATGGCTTTATTTCGCTTAGTTGCTTACTCTTGAGTAGAACTGCATATTCACTCCAGGAATAAGCACCTTTGTAAAATGAGTCAAATTGAAGCAGAACACATTGTTGGAGTGTCAGAATGCATAGAAGGCAAATAAGCGTACCATGGCTTTATTTCGCTTAGTTGCTTACTCTTGAGTAGAACTGCATATTCACTCCAGGAATAAGCACCTTTGTAAAATGAGTCAAATTGAAGCAGAACACATTGTTGGAGTGTCAGCATGCATAGATAGAAGGCAAATAAACGTTCCATGGCTTTATTTCGCTTAGTTGCTTACTCTTGAGTAGAACTGCATATTCACTCCAGGAATAAGAACCTTTGTAAAATGAGTCAAATTGAAGCAGAACACATTGTTGGAGTGTCAGAATGCATAGATAGAAGGCAAATAAGCGTTCCATGGCTTTATTTCGCTTAGTTGCTTACTCTTGAGTAGAACTGCATATTCACTCCAGGAATAAGCACCTTTGTAAAAAGAGTCAAATTGAAGCAGAACACATTGTTAGAGTGTCAGAATGCAAAGATAGAAGGCAAATAAGCGTTCCATGGCTTTATTTCGCTTAGTTGCTTACTCTTGAGTAGAACTGCATATTCACTCCAGGAATAAGCACCTTTGTAAAATGAGTCAAATTGAAGCAGAACACATTGTTGGAGTGTCAGCATGCATAGATAGAAGGCAAATAAACGTTCCATGGCTTTATTTCGCTTAGTTGCTTACTCTTGAGTAGAACTGCATATTCACTCCAGGAATAAGCACCTTTGTAAAATGAGTCAAATTGAAGCAGAACACATTGTTGGAGTGTCAGAATGCATAGATAGAAGGCAAATAAGCGTTCCATGGCTTTATTTCGCTTAGTTGCTTACTCTTGAGTAGAACTGCATATTCACTCCAGGAATAAGCACCTTTGTAAAATGAGTCAAATTGAAGCAGAAAACATTGTTGGAGTGTCAGCATGCATAGATAGAAGGCAAATAAACGTTCCATGGCTTTATTTCGCTTAGTTGCTTACTCTTGAGTAGAACTGCATATTCACTCCAGGAATAAGCACCTTTGTAAAATGAGTCAAATTGAAGCAGAACACATTGTTGGAGTGACAGAATGCATAGATAGAAGGCAAATAAGCGTTCCATGGCTTTATGTCGCTTAGTTGCTTACTCTTGAGTAGAACTGCATATTCACTCCAGGAATAAGCACCTTTGTAAAATGAGTCAAATTGAAGCAGAACACATTGTTGGAGTGTCAGAATGAATAGATAGAAGGCAAATAAGCGTTCCATGGCTTTATTTCGCTAAGTTGCTTACTCTTGAGTAGAACTGCATGTTCACTCCAGGAATAAGCACGTTTGTAAAATGAGTCAAATTGAAGCAGAACACATTGTTGGAGTGTCAGAATGCATAGATAGAAGGCAAATAAGCGTTCCATGGCTTTATTTCGCTTAGTTGCTTACTCTTGAGTAGAACTGCATATTCACTCCAGAAATAAGCACCTTTGTAAAAAGAGTCAAATTGAAGCAGAACACATTGTTAGAGTGTCAGAATGCATAGATAGAAGGCAAATAAGCGTTCCATGGCTTTATGTCGCTTAGTTGCTTACTCTTGAGTAGAACTGCATATTCACTCCAGGAATAAGCACCTTTGTAAAATGAGTCAAATTGAAGCAGAAAACATTGTTGGAGTGTCAGCATGCATAGATAGAAGGCAAATAAACGTTCCATGGCTTTATTTCGCTTAGTTGCTTACTCTTGAGTAGAACTGCATATTCACTCCAGGAATAAGCACCTTTGTAAAATGAATCAAATTGAAGCAGAACACATTGTTGGAGTGTCAGAATGCATAGATAGAAGGCAAATAAGCGTTCCATGCCTTTATTTCGCTTAGTTGCTTACTCTTGAGTAGAACTGCATATTCACTCCAGGAATAAGCACCTTTGTAAAAAGAGTCAAATTGAAGCAGAACACATTGTTGGAGTGTCAGAATGCATAGATAGAAGGCAAATAAGCGTTCCATGGCTTTATTTCGCTTAGTTGCTTACTCTTGAGTAGAACTGCATATTCACTCCAGGAATAAGCACCTTTGTAAAATGAGTCAAATTGAAGCAGAACACATTGTTGGAGTGTCAGAATGCATAGAAGGCAAATAAGCGTACCATGGCTTTATTTCGCTTAGTTGCTTACTCTTGAGTAGAACTGCATTTTCACTCCAGGAATAAGCACCTTTGTAAAATGAGTCAAATTGAAGCAGAACACATTGTTGGAGTGTCAGCATGCATAGATAGAAGGCAAATAAACGTTCCATGGCTTTATTTCGCTTAGTTGCTTACTCTTGAGTAGAACTGCATATTCACTCCAGGAATAAGCACCTTTGTAAAATGAGTCAAATTGAAGCAGAACACATTGTTGGAGTGTCAGAATGCATAGATAGAAGGCAAATAAGCGTTCCATGGCTTTATTTCGCTTAGTTGCTTACTTCTGAGTAGAACTGCATGTTCACTCCAGGAATAAGCACCTTTGTAAAATGAGTCAAATTGAAGCAGAACACATTGTTGGAGTGTCAGAATGCATAGATAGAAGGCAAATAAGCGTTCCATGGCTTTATTTCGCTTAGTTGCTTACTCTTGAGTAGAACTGCATATTCACTCCAGGAATAAGCACCTTTGTAAAATGAGTCAAATTGAAGCAGAACACATTGTTGGAGTGTCAGAATGCATAGATAGAAGGCAAATAAGCGTTCCATGGCTTTATGTCGCTTAGTTGCTTACTCTTGAGTAGAACTGCATATTCACTCCAGGAATAAGCACCTTTGTAAAATGAGTCAAATTGAAGCAGAACACATTGTTGGAGTGTCAGCATGCATAGATAGAAGGCAAATAAACGTTCCATGGCTTTATTTCGCTTAGTTGCTTACTCTTGAGTAGAACTGCATATTCACTCCAGGAATAAGCACCTTTGTAAAATGAGTCAAATTGAAGCAGAACACATTGTTGGAGTGTCAGAATGCATAGATAGAAGGCAAATAAGCGTTCCATGGCTTTATGTCGCTTAGTTGCTTACTCTTGAGTAGAACTGCATATTCACTCCAGGAATAAGCACCTTTGTAAAATGAGTCAAATTGGAGCAGAACACATTGTTGGAGTGTCAGCATGCATAGATAGAAGGCAAATAAGTGTTCCATGGCTTTATTTCGCTTAGTTGCTTACTCTTGAGTAGAACTGCATATTCACTCCAGGAATAAGCACCTTTGTAAAATGAGTCAAATTGAAGCAGAACACATTGTTGGAGAGTCAGAATGCATAGATAGAAGGCAAATAAACGTTCCATGGCTTTATTTCGCTTAGTTGCTTACTCTTGAGTAGAACTGCATATTCACTCCAGGAATAAGCACCTTTGTAAAATGAGTCAAATTGAAGCAGAACACATTGTTGGAGTGTCAGAATGCATAGATAGAAGGCAAATAAGCGTTCCATGGCTTTATGTCGCTTAGTTGCTTACTCTTGAGTAGAACTGCATATTCACTCCAGGAATAAGCACCTTTGTAAAATGAGTCAAATTGAAGCAGAAAACATTGTTGGAGTGTCAGCATGCATAGATAGAAGGCAAATAAACGTTCCATGGCTTTATTTCGCTTAGTTGCTTACTCTTGAGTAGAACTGCATATTCACTCCAGGAATAAGCACCTTTGTAAAATGAATCAAATTGAAGCAGAACACATTGTTGGAGTGTCAGAATGCATAGATAGAAGGCAAATAAGCGTTCCATGGCTTCATTTCGCTTAGTTGCTTACTCTTGAGTAGAACTGCAAATTCACTCCAGGAATAAGCACCTTTGTAAAAAGAGTCAAATTGAAGCAGAACACATTGTTGGAGTGTCAGCATGCATAGATAGAAGGCAAATAAACGTTCCATGGCTTTATTTCGCTTCGTTGCTTACTCTTGAGTAGAACTGCATATTCACTCCAGGAATAAGCACCTTTGTAAAATGAGTCAAATTGAAGCAGAACACATTGTTGGAGTGACAGAATGCATAGATAGAAGGCAAATAAGCGTTCCATGGCTTTATTTCGCTTAGTTGCTTACTCTTGAGTAGAACTGCATATTCACTCCAGGAATAAGCACCTTTGTAAAAACAGTCAAATTGAAGCAGAACACATTGTTGGAGTGTCAGCATGCATAGATAGAAGGCAAATAAACGTTCCATGGCTTTATTTCGCTTAGTTGCTTACTCTTGAGTAGAACTGCATATTCACTCCAGGAATAAGCACCTTTGTAAAATGAGTCAAATTGAAGCAGAACACATTGTTGGAGTGTCAGAATGAATAGATAGAAGGCAAATAAGCGTTCCATGGCTTTATTTCGCTAAGTTGCTTACTCTTGAGTAGAACTGCATGTTCACTCCAGGAATAAGCACCTTTGTAAAAAGAGTCAAATTGAAGCAGAACACATTGTTAGAGTGTCAGAATGCAAAGATAGAAGGCAAATAAGCGTTCCATGGCTTTATTTCGCTTAGTTGCTTACTCTTGAGTAGAACTGCATATTCACTCCAGGAATAAGCACCTTTGTAAAATGAGTCAAATTGAAGCAGAACACATTGTTGGAGTGTCAGCATGCATAGATAGAAGGCAAATAAACGTTCCATGGCTTTATTTCGCTTAGTTGCTTACTCTTGAGTAGAACTGCATATTCACTCCAGGAATAAGCACCTTTGTAAAATGAGTCAAATTGAAGCAGAACACATTGTTGGAGTGTCAGAATGCATAGATAGAAGGCAAATAAGCGTTCCATGGCTTTATTTCGCTTAGTTGCTTACTCTTGAGTAGAACTGCATATTCACTCCAGGAATAAGCACCTTTGTAAAATGAGTCAAATTGAAGCAGAAAACATTGTTGGAGTGTCAGCATGCATAGATAGAAGGCAAATAAACGTTCCATGGCTTTATTTCGCTTAGTTGCTTACTCTTGAGTAGAACTGCATATTCACTCCAGGAATAAGCACCTTTGTAAAATGAATCAAATTGAAGCAGAACACATTGTTGGAGTGTCAGAATGCATAGATAGAAGGCAAATAAGCGTTCCATGGCTTTATTTCGCTTAGTTGCTTACTCTTGAGAAGAACTGCATATTCAGTCCAGGAATAAGCACCTTTGTAAAAAGAGTCAAATTGAAGCAGAACACATTGTTGGAGTGTCAGAATGCATAGATAGAAGGCAAATAAGCGTTCCATGGCTTTATTTCGCTTAGTTGCTTACTCTTGAGTAGAACTGCATATTCACTCCAGGAATAAGCACCTTTGTAAAATGAGTCAAATTGAAGCAGAACACATTGTTGGAGTGTCAGAATGCATAGAAGGCAAATAAGCGTACCATGGCTTTATTTCGCTTAGTTGCTTACTCTTGAGTAGAACTGCATATTCACTCCAGGAATAAGCACCTTTGTAAAAAGAGTCAAATTGAAGCAGAACACATTGTTGGAGTGTCAGCATGCATAGATAGAAGGCAAATAAACGTTCCATGGCTTTATTTCGCTTCGTTGCTTACTCTTGAGTAGAACTGCATATTCACTCCAGGAATAAGCACCTTTGTAAAATGAGTCAAATTGAAGCAGAACACATTGTTGGAGTGACAGAATGCATAGATAGAAGGCAAATAAGCGTTCCATGGCTTTATTTCGCTTAGTTGCTTACTCTTGAGTAGAACTGCATATTCACTCCAGGAATAAGCACCTTTGTAAAAAGAGTCAAATTGAAGCAGAACACATTGTTGGAGTGTCAGCATGCATAGATAGAAGGCAAATAAACGTTCCATGGCTTTATTTCGCTTAGTTGCTTACTCTTGAGTAGAACTGCATATTCACTCCAGGAATAAGCACCTTTGTAAAATGAGTCAAATTGAAGCAGAACACATTGTTGGAGTGTCAGAATGAATAGATAGAAGGCAAATAAGCGTTCCATGGCTTTATTTCGCTAAGTTGCTTACTCTTGAGTAGAACTGCATGTTCACTCCAGGAATAAGCACCTTTGTAAAATGAGTCAAATTGAAGCAGAACACATTGTTGGAGTGTCAGAATGCATAGATAGAAGGCAAATAAGCGTTCCATGGCTTTATTTCGCTTAGTTGCTTACTCTTGAGTAGAACTGCATATTCACTCCAGGAATAAGCACCTTTGTAAAAAGAGTCAAATTGAAGCAGAACACATTGTTAGAGTGTCAGAATGCAAAGATAGAAGGCAAATAAGCGTTCCATGGCTTTATTTCGCTTAGTTGCTTACTCTTGAGTAGAACTGCATATTCACTCCAGGAATAAGCACCTTTGTAAAATGAGTCAAATTGAAGCAGAACACATTGTTGGAGTGTCAGCATGCATAGATAGAAGGCAAATAAACGTTCCATGGCTTTATTTCGCTTAGTTGCTTACTCTTGAGTAGAACTGCATATTCACTCCAGGAATAAGCACCTTTGTAAAATGAGTCAAATTGAAGCAGAACACATTGTTGGAGTGTCAGAATGCATAGATAGAAGGCAAATAAGCGTTCCATGGCTTTATTTCGCTTAGTTGCTTACTTCTGAGTAGAACTGCATGTTCACTCCAGGAATAAGCACCTTTGTAAAATGAGTCAAATTGAAGCAGAACACATTGTTGGAGTGTCAGAATGCATAGATAGAAGGCAAATAAGCGTTCCATGGCTTTATTTCGCTTAGTTGCTTACTCTTGAGTAGAACTGCATATTCACTCCAGGAATAAGCACCTTTGTAAAATGAGCCAAATTGAAGCAGAACACATTGTTGGAGTGTCAGAATGCATAGATAGAAGGCAAATAAGCGTTCCATGGCTTTATTTCGCTTAGTTGCTTACTCTTGAGTAGAACTGCATATTCACTCCAGGAATAAGCACCTTTGTAAAATGAGTCAAATTGAAGCAGAACACATTGTTGGAGTGTCAGAATGCATAGATAGAAGGCAAATAAGCGTTCCATGGCTTTATTTCGCTTAGTTGCTTACTTCTGAGTAGAACTGCATGTTCACTCCAGGAATAAGCACCTTTGTAAAATGAGTCAAATTGAAGCAGAACACATTGTTGGAGTGTCAGAATGCATAGATAGAAGGCAAATAAGCGTTCCATGGCTTTATTTCGCTTAGTTGCTTACTCTTGAGTAGAACTGCATATTCACTCCAGGAATAAGCACCTTTGTAAAATGAGCCAAATTGAAGCAGAACACATTGTTGGAGTGTCAGAATGCATAGATAGAAGGCAAATAAGCGTTCCATGGCTTTATTTCGCTTAGTTGCTTACTCTTGAGTAGAACTGCATATTCACTCCAGGAATAAGCACCTTTGTAAAATGAGTCAAATTGAAGCAGAACACATTGTTGGAGTGTCAGAATGCATAGATAGAAGGCAAATAAGCGTTCCATGGCTTTATGTCGCTTAGTTGCTTACTCTTGAGTAGAACTGCATATTCACTCCAGGAATAAGCACCTTTGTAAAATGAGTCAAATTGAAGCAGAACACATTGTTGGAGTGTCAGCATGCATAGATAGAAGGCAAATAAACGTTCCATGGCTTTATTTCGCTTAGTTGCTTACTCTTGAGTAGAACTGCATATTCACTCCAGGAATAAGCACCTTTGTAAAATGAGTCAAATTGAAGCAGAACACATTGTTGGAGTGTCAGAATGCATAGATAGAAGGCAAATAAGCGTTCCATGGCTTTATGTCGCTTAGTTGCTTACTCTTGAGTAGAACTGCATATTCACTCCAGGAATAAGCACCTTTGTAAAATGAGTCAAATTGGAGCAGAACACATTGTTGGAGTGTCAGCATGCATAGATAGAAGGCAAATAAGTGTTCCATGGCTTTATTTCGCTTAGTTGCTTACTCTTGAGTAGAACTGCATATTCACTCCAGGAATAAGCACCTTTGTAAAATGAGTCAAATTGAAGCAGAACACATTGTTGGAGAGTCAGAATGCATAGATAGAAGGCAAATAAACGTTCCATGGCTTTATTTCGCTTAGTTGCTTACTCTTGAGTAGAACTGCATATTCACTCCAGGAATAAGCACCTTTGTAAAATGAGTCAAATTGAAGCAGAACACATTGTTGGAGTGACAGAATGCATAGATAGAAGGCAAATAAGCGTTCCATGGCTTTATGTCGCTTAGTTGCTTACTCTTGAGTAGAACTGCATATTCACTCCAGGAATAAGCACCTTTGTAAAAAGAGTCAAATTGAAGCAGAACACATTGTTGGAGTGTCAGAATGCATAGATAGAAGGCAAATAAGCGTTCCATGGATTTATTTCGCTTAGTTGCTTACTCTTGAGTAGAACTGCATATTCACTCCAGGAATAAGCACCTTTGTAAAAAGAGTCAAATTGAAGCAGAACACATTGTTAGAGTGTCAGAATGCATAGATAGAAGGCAAATAAGCGTTCCATGGCTTTATGTCGCTTAGTTGCTTACTCTTGAGTAGAACTGCATATTCACTCCAGGAATAAGCACCTTTGTAAAATGAGTCAAATTGAAGCAGAACACATTGTTGGAGTGTCAGAATGCATAGAAGGCAAATAAGCGTTCCATGGCTTTATTTCGCTTAGTTGCTTACTCTTGAGTAGAACTGCATATTCACTACAGGAATAAGCACCTTTGTAAAATGAGTCAAATTGAAGCAGAACACATTGTTGGAGTGTCAGCATGCATAGAAGGCAAATAAACGTTCCATGGCTTTATTTCGCTTCGTTGCTTACTCTTGAGTAGAACTGCATATTCACTCCAGGAATAAGCACCTTTGTAAAATGAGTCAAATTGAAGCAGAACACATTGTTGGAGTGACAGAATGCATAGATAGAAGGCAAATAAGCGTTCCATGGCTTTATTTCGCTTAGTTGCTTACTCTTGAGTAGAACTGCATATTCACTCCAGGAATAAGCACCTTTGTAAAATGAGTCAAATTGAAGCAGAACACATTGTTGGAGTGTCAGAATGCATAGAAGGCAAATAAGAGTTCCATGGCTTTATTTCGCTTAGTTGCTTGCTCTTGAGTAGGACTGCATATTCACTCCAGGAATAAGCACCTTTGTAAAATGAGTCAAATTGAAGCAGAACACATTGTTGGAGTGTCAGAATGCATAGATAGAAGGCAAATAAGCGTTCCATGGCTTCATTTCGCTTAGTTGCTTACTCTTGAGTAGAACTGCAAATTCACTCCAGGAATAAGCACCTTTGTAAAAAGAGTCAAATTGAAGCAGAACACATTGTTGGAGTGTCAGCATGCATAGATAGAAGGCAAATAAACGTTCCATTGCTTTATTTCGCTTAGTTGCTTACTCTTGAGTAGAACTGCATATTCACTCCAGGAATAAGCACCTTTGTAAAATGAGTCAAATTGAAGCAGAACACATTGTTGGAGTGACAGAATGCATAGATAGAAGGCAAATAAGTGTTCCATGGCTTTATTTCGCTTAGTTGCTTACTCTTGAGTAGAACTGCATATTCACTCCAGGAATAAGCACCTTTGTAAAAAGAGTCAAATTGAAGCAGAACACATTGTTGGAGTGTCAGCATGCATAGATAGAAGGCAAATAAACGTTCCATGGCTTAATTTCGCTTAGTTGCTTACTCTTGAGTAGAACTGCATATTCACTCCAGGAATAAGCACCTTTGTAAAATGAGTCAAATTGAAGCAGAACACATTGTTGGAGTGTAAGAATGAATAGATAGAAGGCAAATAAGCGTTCCATGGCTTTATTTCGCTAAGTTGCTTACTCTTGAGTAGAACTGCATGTTCACTCCAGGAATAAGCACCTTTGTAAAATGAGTCAAATTGAAGCAGAACACATTGTTGGAGTGTCAGAATGCATAGATAGAAGGCAAATAAGCGTTCCATGGCTTTATTTCGCTTAGTTGCTTACTCTTGAGTAGAACTGCATATTCACTCCAGAAA
The DNA here is from genome assembly GCF_965207765.1 of Zootoca vivipara. Taxonomy (NCBI): domain Eukaryota; kingdom Metazoa; phylum Chordata; class Lepidosauria; order Squamata; family Lacertidae; genus Zootoca; species Zootoca vivipara. Next base: position 2,832,696 of record NC_142599.1, read on the forward strand.
TAAGCACCTTTGTAAAAAGAGTCAAATTGAAGCAGAACACATTGTTAGAGTGTCAGAATGCATAGATAGAAGGCAAATAAGCGTTCCATGGCTTTATGTCGCTTAGTTGCTTACTCTTGAGTAGAACTGCATATTCACTCCAGGAATAAGCACCTTTGTAAAATGAGTCAAATTGAAGCAGAACACATTGTTGGAGTGTCAGCATGCATAGATAGAAGGCAAATAAACGTTCCATGGCTTTATTTCGCTTCGTTGCTTACTCTTGAGTAGAACTGCATATTCACTCCAGGAATAAGCACCTTTGTAAAATGAGTCAAATTGAAGCAGAACACATTGTTGGAGTGACAGAATGCATAGATAGAAGGCAAATAAGCGTTCCATGGCTTTATTTCGCTTAGTTGCTTACTCTTGAGTAGAACTGCATATTCACTCCAGGAATAAGCACCTTTGTAAAATGAGTCAAATTGAAGCAGAACACATTGTTGGAGTGTCAGAATGCATAGAAGGCAAATAAGCGTTCCATGGCTTTATTTCGCTTAGTTGCTTGCTCTTGAGTAGGACTGCATATTCACTCCAGGAATAAGCACCTTTGTAAAATGAGTCAAATTGAAGCAGAACACATTGTTGGAGTGTCAGAATGCATAGATAGAAGGCAAATAAGCGTTCCATGGCTTCATTTCGCTTAGTTGCTTACTCTTGAGTAGAACTGCAAATTCACTCCAGGAATAAGCACCTTTGTAAAAAGAGTCAAATTGAAGCAGAACACATTGTTGGAGTGTCAGCATGCATAGATAGAAGGCAAATAAACGTTCCATGGCTTTATTTCGCTTAGTTGCTTACTCTTGAGTAGAACTGCATATTCACTCCAGGAATAAGCACCTTTGTAAAATGAGTCAAATTGAAGCAGAACACATTGTTGGAGTGACAGAATGCATAGATAGAAGGCAAATAAGTGTTCCATGGCTTTATTTCGCTTAGTTGCTTACTCTTGAGTAGAACTGCATATTCACTCCAGGAATAAGCACCTTTGTAAAAAGAGTCAAATTGAAGCAGAACACATTGTTGGAGTGTCAGCATGCATAGATAGAAGGCAAATAAACGTTCCATGGCTTAATTTCGCTTAGTTGCTTACTCTTGAGTAGAACTGCATATTCACTCCAGGAATAAGCACCTTTGTAAAATGAGTCAAATTGAAGCAGAACACATTGTTGGAGTGTCAGAATGAATAGATAGAAGGCAAATAAGCGTTCCATGGCTTTATTTCGCTAAGTTGCTTACTCTTGAGTAGAACTGCATGTTCACTCCAGGAATAAGCATCTTTGTAAAATGAGTCAAATTGAAGCAGAACACATTGTTGGAGTGTCAGAATGCATAGATAGAAGGCAAATAAGCGTTCCATGGCTTTATTTCGCTTAGTTGCTTACTCTTGAGTAGAACTGCATATTCACTCCAGAAATAAGCACCTTTGTAAAAAGAGTCAAATTGAAGCAGAACACATTGTTAGAGTGTCAGAATGCATAGATAGAAGGCAAATAAGCGTTCCATGGCTTTATGTCGCTTAGTTGCTTACTCTTGAGTAGAACTGCATATTCACTCCAGGAATAAGCACCTTTGTAAAATGAGTCAAATTGAAGCAGAACACATTGTTGGAGTGTCAGCATGCATAGATAGAAGGCAAATAAGCGTTCCATGGCTTCATTTCGCTTAGTTGCTTACTCTTGAGTAGAACTGCAAATTCACTCCAGGAATAAGCACCTTTGTAAAAAGAGTCAAATTGAAGCAGAACACATTGTTGGAGTGTCAGCATGCATAGATAGAAGGCAAATAAACGTTCCATGGCTTTATTTCGCTTTGTTGCTTACTCTTGAGTAGAACTGCATATTCACTCCAGGAATAAGCACCTTTGTAAAATGAGTCAAATTGAAGCAGAACACATTGTTGGAGTGACAGAATGCATAGATAGAAGGCAAATAAGCGTTCCATGGCTTTATTTCGCTTAGTTGCTTACTCTTGAGTAGAACTGCATATTCACTCCAGAAATAAGCACCTTTGTAAAAAGAGTCAAATTGAAGCAGAACACATTGTTGGAGTGTCAGCATGCATAGATAGAAGGCAAATAAGCGTTCCATGGCTTTATTTCGCTTAGTTGCTTACTCTTGAGTAGAACTGCATATTCACTCCAGAAATAAGCACCTTTGTAAAAAGAGTCAAATTGAAGCAGAACACATTGTTAGAGTGTCAGAATGCATAGATAGAAGGCAAATAAGCGTTCCATGGCTTTATGTCGCTTAGTTGCTTACTCTTGAGTAGAACTGCATATTCACTCCAGGAATAAGCACCTTTGTAAAATGAGTCAAATTGAAGCAGAAAACATTGTTGGAGTGTCAGCATGCATAGATAGAAGGCAAATAAGCGTTCCATGGCTTTATTTCGCTTAGTTGCTTACTCTTGAGTAGAACTGCATATTCACTCCAGGAATAAGCACCTTTGTAAAATGAATCAAATTGCAGCAGAACACATTGTTGGAGTGTCAGAATGCATAGATAGAAGGCAAATAAGCGTTCCATGGCTTTATTTCGCTTAGTTGCTTACTCTTGAGTAGAACTGCATATTCACTCCAGGAATAAGCACCTTTGTAAAATGAGTCAAATTGAAGCAGAACACATTGTTGGAGTGTCAGAATGCATAGAAGGCAAATAAGCGTTCCATGGCTTTATTTCGCTTAGTTGCTTACTCTTGAGTAGAACTGCAAATTCACTCCAGGAATAAGCACCTTTGTAAAAAGAGTCAAATTGAAGCAGAACACATTGTTGGAGTGTCAGCATGCATAGATAGAAGGCAAATAAACGTTCCATGGCTTTATTTCGCTTCGTTGCTTACTCTTGAGTAGAACTGCATATTCACTCCAGGAATAAGCACCTTTGTAAAATGAGTCAAATTGAAGCAGAACACATTGTTGGAGTGACAGAATGCATAGATAGAAGGCAAATAAGCGTTCCATGGCTTTATTTCGCTTAGTTGCTTACTCTTGAGTAGAACTGCATATTCACTCCAGGAATAAGCACCTTTGTAAAAAGAGTCAAATTGAAGCAGAACACATTGTTGGAGTGTCAGCATGCATAGATAGAAGGCAAATAAACGTTCCATGGCTTTATTTCGCTTAGTTGCTTACTCTTGAGTAGAACTGCATATTCACTCCAGGAATAAGCACCTTTGTAAAATGAGTCAAATTGAAGCAGAACACATTGTTGGAGTGACAGAATGCATAGATAGAAGGCAAATAAGCGTTCCATGGCTTTATTTCGCTTAGTTGCTTACTCTTGAGTAGAACTGCATATTCACTCCAGAAATAAGCACCTTTGTAAAAAGAGTCAAATTGAAGCAGAACACATTGTTGGAGTGTCAGCATGCATAGATAGAAGGCAAATAAGCGTTCCATGGCTTTATTTCGCTTAGTTGCTTACTCTTGAGTAGAACTGCATATTCACTCCAGGAATAAGCACCTTTGTAAAATGAGTCAAATTGAAGCAGAACACATTGTTGGAGTGTCAGCATGCATAGAAGGCAAATAAGCGTTCCATGGCTTTATTTCGCTTAGTTGCTTACTCTTGAGTAGAACTGCAAATTCACTCCAGGAATAAGCACCTTTGTAAAATGAGTCAAATTGAAGCAGAACACATTGCTGGAGTGTCAGCATGCATAGATAGAAGGCAAATAAACGTTCCATGGCTTTATTTCGCTTCGTTGCTTACTCTTGAGTAGAACTGCATATTCACTCCAGGAATAAACACCTTTGTAAAATGAGTCAAATTGAAGCAGAACACATTGTTGGAGTGACAGAATGCATAGATAGAAGGCAAATAAGCGTTCCATGGCTTTATTTCGCTTAGTTGCTTACTCTTGAGTAGAACTGCATATTCACTCCAGGAATAAGCACCTTTGTAAAAAGAGTCAAATTGAAGCAGAACACATTGTTGGAGTGTCAGCATGCATAGATAGAAGGCAAATAAACGTTCCATGGCTTTATTTCGCTTAGTTGCTTACTCTTGAGTAGAACTGCATATTCACTCCAGGAATAAGCACCTTTGTAAAATGAGTCAAATTGAAGCAGAACACATTGTTGGAGTGTCAGCATGCATAGATAGAAGGCAAATAAGCGTTCCATGGCTTTATTTCGCTTAGTTGCTTACTCTTGAGTAGAACTGCATATTCACTCCAGGAATAAGCACCTTTGTAAAATGAGTCAAATTGAAGCAGAACACATTGTTGGAGTGTCAGCATGCATAGATAGAAGGCAAATAAGCGTTCCATGGCTTTATTTCGCTTAGTTGCTTACTCTTGAGTAGAACTGCAAATTCACTCCAGGAATAAGCACCTTTGTAAAATGAGTCAAATTGAAGCAGAACACATTGTTGGAGTGTCAGCATGCATAGATAGAAGGCAAATAAACGTTCCATGGCTTTATTTCGCTTCGTTGCTTACTCTTGAGTAGAACTGCATATTCACTCCAGGAATAAGCACCTTTGTAAAATGAATCAAATTGAAGCAGAACACATTGTTGGAGTGACAGAATGCATAGATAGAAGGCAAATAAGCGTTCCATGGCTTTATTTCGCTTAGTTGCTTACTCTTGAGTAGAACTGCATATTCACTCCAGAAATAAGCACCTTTGTAAAAAGAGTCAAATTGAAGCAGAACACATTGTTAGAGTGTCAGAATGCATAGATAGAAGGCAAATAAGCGTTCCATGGCTTTATGTCGCTTAGTTGCTTACTCTTGAGTAGAACTGCATATTCACTCCAGGAATAAGCACCTTCGTAAAATGAGTCAAATTGAAGCAGAAAACATTGTTGGAGTGTCAGCATGCATAGATAGAAGGCAAATAAACGTTCCATGGCTTTATTTCGCTTAGTTGCTTACTCTTGAGTAGAACTGCATATTCACTCCAGGAATAAGCACCTTTGTAAAATGAGTCAAATTGAAGCAGAACACATTGTTGGAGTGTCAGAATGCATAGAAGGCAAATAAGCGTTCCATGGCTTTATTTCGCTTAGTTGCTTACTCTTGAGTAGAACTGCAAATTCACTCCAGGAATAAGCACCTTTGTAAAATGAGTCAAATTGAAGCAGAACACATTCTTGGAGTGTCAGCATGCATAGATAGAAGGCAAATAAACGTTCCATGGCTTTATTTCGCTTCGTTGCTTACTCTTGAGTAGAACTGCATATTCACTCCAGGAATAAGCACCTTTGTAAAATGAATCAAATTGAAGCAGAACACATTGTTGGAGTGACAGAATGCATAGATAGAAGGCAAATAAGCGTTCCATTGCTTTATTTCGCTTAGTTGCTTACTCTTGAGTAGAACTGCATATTCACTCCAGGAATAAGCACCTTTGTAAAAAGAGTCAAATTGAAGCAGAACACATTGTTGGAGTGTCAGAATGCATAGATAGAAGGCAAATAAGCGTTCCATGGATTTATTTCGCTTAGTTGCTTACTCTTGAGTAGAACTGCATATTCACTCCAGGAATAAGCACCTTTGTAAAAAGAGTCAAATTGAAGCAGAACACATTGTTGGAGTGTCAGAATGCATAGATAGAAGGCAAATAAGCGTTCCATGGCTTTATTTCGCTTAGTTGCTTACTCTTGAGTAGAACTGCATATTCACTCCAGGAATAAGCACCTTTGTAAAATGAGTCAAATTGAAGCAGAACACATTGTTGGAGTGTCAGAATGCATAGAAGGCAAATAAGCGTTCCATGGCTTTATTTCGCTTAGTTGCTTACTCTTGAGTAGAACTGCATATTCACTCCAGGAATAAGCACCTTTGTAAAATGAGTCAAATTGAAGCAGAACACATTGTTGGAGTGTCAGAATGCATAGAAGGCAAATAAGCGTTCCATGGCTTTATTTCGCTTAGTTGCTTACTCTTGAGTAGAACTGCAAATTCACTCCAGGAATAAGCACCTTTGTAAAAAGAGTCAAATTGAAGCAGAACACATTGTTGGAGTGTCAGCATGCATAGATAGAAGGCAAATAAACGTTCCATGGCTTTATTTCGCTTCGTTGCTTACTCTTGAGTAGAACTGCATATTCACTCCAGGAATAAGCACCTTTGTAAAATGAGTCAAATTGAAGCAGAACACATTGTTGGAGTGACAGAATGAATAGATAGAAGGCAAATAAGCGTTCCATGGCTTTATTTCGCTTAGTTGCTTACTCTTGAGTAGAACTGCATATTCACTCCAGGAATAAGCACCTTTGTAAAAAGAGTCAAATTGAAGCAGAACACATTGTTGGAGTGTCAGCATGCATAGATAGAAGGCAAATAAACGTTCCATGGCTTTATTTCGCTTAGTTGCTTACTCTTGAGTAGAACTGCATATTCACTCCAGGAATAAGCACCTTTGTAAAATGAGTCAAATTGAAGCAGAACACATTGTTGGAGTGACAGAATGCATAGATAGAAGGCAAATAAGCGTTCCATGGCTTTATTTCGCTTAGTTGCTTACTCTTGAGTAGAACTGCATATTCACTCCAGAAATAAGCACCTTTGTAAAAAGAGTCAAATTGAAGCAGAACACATTGTTGGAGTGTCAGCATGCATAGATAGAAGGCAAATAAGCGTTCCATGGCTTTATTTCGCTTAGTTGCTTACTCTTGAGTAGAACTGCATATTCACTCCAGAAATAAGCACCTTTGTAAAAAGAATCAAATTGAAGCAGAACACATTGTTAGAGTGTCAGAATGCATAGATAGAAGGCAAATAAGCGTTCCATGGCTTTATGTCGCTTAGTTGCTTACTCTTGAGTAGAACTGCATATTCACTCCAGGAATAAGCACCTTTGTAAAATGAGTCAAATTGAAGCAGAAAACATTGTTGGAGTGTCAGCATGCATAGATAGAAGGCAAATAAGCGTTCCATGGCTTTATTTCGCTTAGTTGCTTCCTCTTGAGTAGAACTGCATATTCACTCCAGGAATAAGCACCTTTGTAAAATGAATCAAATTGAAGCAGAACACATTGTTGGAGTGTCAGAATGCATAGATAGAAGGCAAATAAGCGTTCCATGGCTTTATTTCGCTTAGTTGCTTACTCTTGAGTAGAACTGCATATTCACTCCAGGAATAAGCACCTTTGTAAAAAGAGTCAAATTGAAGCAGAACACATTGCTGGAGTGTCAGAATGCATAGATAGAAGGCAAATAAGCGTTCCATGGCTTTATTTCGCTTAGTTGCTTACTCTTGAGTAGAACTGCATATTCACTCCAGGAATAAGCACCTTTGTAAAATGAGTCAAATTGAAGCAGAACACATTGTTGGAGTGTCAGAATGCATAGATAGAAGGCAAATAAGCGTTCCATGGCTTTATTTCGCTTAGTTGCTTTCTCTTGAGTAGAACTGCATATTCACTCCAGGAATAAGCACCTTTGTAAAATGAATCAAATTGAAGCAGAACACATTGTTGGAGTGTCAGAATGCATAGATAGAAGGCAAATAAGCGTTCCATGGCTTTATTTCGCTTAGTTGCTTACTCTTGAGTAGAACTGCATATTCACTCCAGGAATAAGCACCTTTGTAAAAAGAGTCAAATTGAAGCAGAACACATTGCTGGAGTGTCAGAATGCATAGATAGAAGGCAAATAAGCGTTCCATGGCTTTATTTCGCTTAGTTGCTTACTCTTGAGTAGAACTGCATATTCACTCCAGGAATAAGCACCTTTGTAAAATGAGTCAAATTGAAGCAGAACACATTGTTGGAGTGTCAGAATGCATAGAAGGCAAATAAGCGTTCCATGGCTTTATTTCGCTTAGTTGCTTACTCTTGAGTAGAACTGCAAATTCACTCCAGGAATAAGCACCTTTGTAAAAAGAGTCAAATTGAAGCAGAACACATTGTTGGAGTGTCAGCATGCATAGATAGAAGGCAAATAAACGTTCCATGGCTTTATTTCGCTTCGTTGCTTACTCTTGAGTAGAACTGCATATTCACTCCAGGAATAAGCACCTTTGTAAAATGAGTCAAATTGAAGCAGAACACATTGTTGGAGTGACAGAATGCATAGATAGAAGGCAAATAAGCGTTCCATGGCTTTATTTCGCTTAGTTGCTTACTCTTGAGTAGAACTGCATATTCACTCCAGGAATAAGCACCTTTGTAAAAAGAGTCAAATTGAAGCAGAACACATTGTTGGAGTGTCAGCATGCATAGATAGAAGGCAAATAAACGTTCCATGGCTTTATTTCGCTTAGTTGCTTACTCTTGAGTAGAACTGCATATTCACTCCAGGAATAAGCACCTTTGCAAAATGAGTCAAATTGAAGCAGAACACATTGTTGGAGTGTCAGAATGAATAGATAGAAGGCAAATAAGCGTTCCATGGCTTTATTTCGCTAAGTTGCTTACTCTTGAGTAGAACTGCATGTTCGCTCCAGGAATAAGCACCTTTGTAAAATGAGTCAAATTGAAGCAGAACACATTGTTGGAGTGTCAGAATGCATAGATAGAAGGCAAATAAGCGTTCCATGGCTTTATGTCGCTTAGTTGCTTACTCTTGAGTAGAACTGCATATTCACTCCAGGAATAAGCACCTTTGTAAAATGAGTCAAATTGAAGCAGAAAACATTGTTGGAGTGTCAGCATGCATAGATAGAAGGCAAATAAGCGTTCCATGGCTTTATTTCGCTTAGTTGCTTCCTCTTGAGTAGAACTGCATATTCACTCCAGGAATAAGCACCTTTGTAAAATGAATCAAATTGAAGCAGAACACATTGTTGGAGTGTCAGAATGCATAGATAGAAGGCAAATAAGCGTTCCATGGCTTTATTTCGCTTAGTTGCTTACTCTTGAGTAGAACTGCATATTCACTCCAGGAATAAGCACCTTTGTAAAAAGAGTCAAATTGAAGCAGAACACATTGCTGGAGTGTCAGAATGCATAGATAGAAGGCAAATAAGCGTTCCATGGCTTTATTTCGCTTAGTTGCTTACTCTTGAGTAGAACTGCATATTCACTCCAGGAATAAGCACCTTTGTAAAATGAGTCAAATTGAAGCAGAACACATTGTTGGAGTGTCAGAATGCATAGATAGAAGGCAAATAAGCGTTCCATGGCTTTATTTCGCTTAGTTGCTTCCTCTTGAGTAGAACTGCATATTCACTCCAGGAATAAGCACCTTTGTAAAATGAATCAAATTGAAGCAGAACACATTGTTGGAGTGTCAGAATGCATAGATAGAAGGCAAATAAGCGTTCCATGGCTTTATTTCGCTTAGTTGCTTACTCTTGAGTAGAACTGCATATTCACTCCAGGAATAAGCACCTTTGTAAAAAGAGTCAAATTGAAGCAGAACACATTGCTGGAGTGTCAGAATGCATAGATAGAAGGCAAATAAGCGTTCCATGGCTTTATTTCGCTTAGTTGCTTACTCTTGAGTAGAACTGCATATTCACTCCAGGAATAAGCACCTTTGTAAAATGAGTCAAATTGAAGCAGAACACATTGTTGGAGTGTCAGAATGCATAGAAGGCAAATAAGCGTTCCATGGCTTTATTTCGCTTAGTTGCTTACTCTTGAGTAGAACTGCAAATTCACTCCAGGAATAAGCACCTTTGTAAAAAGAGTCAAATTGAAGCAGAACACATTGTTGGAGTGTCAGCATGCATAGATAGAAGGCAAATAAGCGTTCCATGGCTTTATTTCGCTTAGTTGCTTACTCTTGAGTAGAACTGCATATTCACTCCAGGAATAAGCACCTTTGTAAAATGAGTCAAATTGAAGCAGAACACATTGTTGGAGTGTCAGAATGCATAGATAGAAGGCAAATAAGCGTTCCATGGCTTTATTTCGCTTAGTTGCTTACTCTTGAGTAGAACTGCATATTCACTCCAGGAATAAGCACCTTTGTAAAAAGAGTCAAATTGAAGCAGAACACATTGTTGGAGTGTCAGCATGCATAGATAGAAGGCAAATAAACGTTCCATGGCTTTATTTCGCTTAGTTGCTTACTCTTGAGTAGAACTGCATATTCACTCCAGGAATAAGCACCTTTGCAAAATGAGTCAAATTGAAGCAGAACACATTGTTGGAGTGTCAGAATGAATAGATAGAAGGCAAATAAGCGTTCCATGGCTTTATTTCGCTAAGTTGCTTACTCTTGAGTAGAACTGCATGTTCGCTCCAGGAATAAGCACCTTTGTAAAATGAGTCAAATTGAAGCAGAACACATTGTTGGAGTGTCAGAATGCATAGATAGAAGGCAAATAAGCGTTCCATGGCTTTATGTCGCTTAGTTGCTTACTCTTGAGTAGAACTGCATATTCACTCCAGGAATAAGCACCTTTGTAAAATGAGTCAAATTGAAGCAGAAAACATTGTTGGAGTGTCAGCATGCATAGATAGAAGGCAAATAAGCGTTCCATGGCTTTATTTCGCTTAGTTGCTTCCTCTTGAGTAGAACTGCATATTCACTCCAGGAATAAGCACCTTTGTAAAATGAATCAAATTGAAGCAGAACACATTGTTGGAGTGTCAGAATGCATAGATAGAAGGCAAATAAGCGTTCCATGGCTTTATTTCGCTTAGTTGCTTACTCTTGAGTAGAACTGCATATTCACTCCAGGAATAAGCACCTTTGTAAAAAGAGTCAAATTGAAGCAGAACACATTGCTGGAGTGTCAGAATGCATAGATAGAAGGCAAATAAGCGTTCCATGGCTTTATTTCGCTTAGTTGCTTACTCTTGAGTAGAACTGCATATTCACTCCAGGAATAAGCACCTTTGTAAAATGAGTCAAATTGAAGCAGAACACATTGTTGGAGTGTCAGAATGCATAGATAGAAGGCAAATAAGCGTTCCATGGCTTTATTTCGCTTAGTTGCTTCCTCTTGAGTAGAACTGCATATTCACTCCAGGAATAAGCACCTTTGTAAAATGAGTCAAATTGAAGCAGAACACATTGTTGGAGTGTCAGAATGCATAGATAGAAGGCAAATAAACGTTCCATGGCTTTATTTCGCTTAGTTGCTTACTCTTGAGTAGAACTGCATATTCACTCCAGGAATAAGCACCTTTGTAAAATGAGTCAAATTGAAGCAGAACACATTGTTGGAGTGACAGAATGCATAGATAGAAGGCAAATAAGCGTTCCATGGCTTTATTTCGCTTAGTTGCTTACTCTTGAGTAGAACTGCATATTCACTCCAGAAATAAGCACCTTTGTAAAAAGAGTCAAATTGAAGCAGAACACATTGTTGGAGTGTCAGCATGCATAGATAGAAGGCAAATAAGCGTTCCATGGCTTTATTTCGCTTAGTTGCTTACTCTTGAGTAGAACTGCATATTCACTCCAGAAATAAGCACCTTTGTAAAAAGAATCAAATTGAAGCAGAACACATTGTTAGAGTGTCAGAATGCATAGATAGAAGGCAAATAAGCGTTCCATGGCTTTATGTCGCTTAGTTGCTTACTCTTGAGTAGAACTGCATATTCACTCCAGGAATAAGCACCTTTGTAAAATGAGTCAAATTGAAGCAGAAAACATTGTTGGAGTGTCAGCATGCATAGATAGAAGGCAAATAAGCGTTCCATGGCTTTATTTCGCTTAGTTGCTTCCTCTTGAGTAGAACTGCATATTCACTCCAGGAATAAGCACCTTTGTAAAATGAATCAAATTGAAGCAGAACACATTGTTGGAGTGTCAGAATGCATAGATAGAAGGCAAATAAGCGTTCCATGGCTTTATTTCGCTTAGTTGCTTACTCTTGAGTAGAACTGCATATTCACTCCAGGAATAAGCACCTTTGTAAAAAGAGTCAAATTGAAGCAGAACACATTGCTGGAGTGTCAGAATGCATAGATAGAAGGCAAATAAGCGTTCCATGGCTTTATTTCGCTTAGTTGCTTACTCTTGAGTAGAACTGCATATTCACTCCAGGAATAAGCACCTTTGTAAAATGAGTCAAATTGAAGCAGAACACATTGTTGGAGTGTCAGAATGCATAGATAGAAGGCAAATAAGCGTTCCATGGCTTTATTTCGCTTAGTTGCTTTCTCTTGAGTAGAACTGCATATTCACTCCAGGAATAAGCACCTTTGTAAAATGAATCAAATTGAAGCAGAACACATTGTTGGAGTGTCAGAATGCATAGATAGAAGGCAAATAAGCGTTCCATGGCTTTATTTCGCTTAGTTGCTTACTCTTGAGTAGAACTGCATATTCACTCCAGGAATAAGCACCTTTGTAAAAAGAGTCAAATTGAAGCAGAACACATTGCTGGAGTGTCAGAATGCATAGATAGAAGGCAAATAAGCGTTCCATGGCTTTATTTCGCTTAGTTGCTTACTCTTGAGTAGAACTGCATATTCACTCCAGGAATAAGCACCTTTGTAAAATGAGTCAAATTGAAGCAGAACACATTGTTGGAGTGTCAGAATGCATAGAAGGCAAATAAGCGTTCCATGGCTTTATTTCGCTTAGTTGCTTACTCTTGAGTAGAACTGCAAATTCACTCCAGGAATAAGCACCTTTGTAAAAAGAGTCAAATTGAAGCAGAACACATTGTTGGAGTGTCAGCATGCATAGATAGAAGGCAAATAAACGTTCCATGGCTTTATTTCGCTTCGTTGCTTACTCTTGAGTAGAACTGCATATTCACTCCAGGAATAAGCACCTTTGTAAAATGAGTCAAATTGAAGCAGAACACATTGTTGGAGTGACAGAATGCATAGATAGAAGGCAAATAAGCGTTCCATGGCTTTATTTCGCTTAGTTGCTTACTCTTGAGTAGAACTGCATATTCACTCCAGGAATAAGCACCTTTGTAAAAAGAGTCAAATTGAAGCAGAACACATTGTTGGAGTGTCAGCATGCATAGATAGAAGGCAAATAAACGTTCCATGGCTTTATTTCGCTTAGTTGCTTACTCTTGAGTAGAACTGCATATTCACTCCAGGAATAAGCACCTTTGCAAAATGAGTCAAATTGAAGCAGAACACATTGTTGGAGTGTCAGAATGAATAGATAGAAGGCAAATAAGCGTTCCATGGCTTTATTTCGCTAAGTTGCTTACTCTTGAGTAGAACTGCATGTTCGCTCCAGGAATAAGCACCTTTGTAAAATGAGTCAAATTGAAGCAGAACACATTGTTGGAGTGTCAGAATGCATAGATAGAAGGCAAATAAGCGTTCCATGGCTTTATGTCGCTTAGTTGCTTACTCTTGAGTAGAACTGCATATTCACTCCAGGAATAAGCACCTTTGTAAAATGAGTCAAATTGAAGCAGAAAACATTGTTGGAGTGTCAGCATGCATAGATAGAAGGCAAATAAGCGTTCCATGGCTTTATTTCGCTTAGTTGCTTCCTCTTGAGTAGAACTGCATATTCACTCCAGGAATAAGCACCTTTGTAAAATGAATCAAATTGAAGCAGAACACATTGTTGGAGTGTCAGAATGCATAGATAGAAGGCAAATAAGCGTTCCATGGCTTTATTTCGCTTCGTTGCTTCCTCTTGAGTAGAACTGCAAATTCACTCCAGGAATAAGCACCTTTGTAAAAAGAGTCAAATTGAAGCAGAACACATTGTTGGAGTGTCAGCATGCATAGATAGAAGGCAAATAAACGTTCCATGGCTTTATTTCGCTTCGTTGCTTACTCTTGAGTAGAACTGCATATTCACTCCAGGAATAAGCACCTTTGTAAAATGAGTCAAATTGAAGCAGAACACATTGTTGGAGTGACAGAATGCATAGATAGAAGGCAAATAAGCGTTCCATGGCTTTATTTCGCTTAGTTGCTTACTCTTGAGTAGAACTGCATATTCACTCCAGGAATAAGCACCTTTGTAAAAAGAGTCAAATTGAAGCAGAACACATTGTTGGAGTGTCAGCATGCATAGATAGAAGGCAAATAAACGTTCCATGGCTTTATTTCGCTTAGTTGCTTACTCTTGAGTAGAACTGCATATTCACTCCAGGAATAAGCACCTTTGCAAAATGAGTCAAATTGAAGCAGAACACATTGTTGGAGTGTCAGAATGAATAGATAGAAGGCAAATAAGCGTTCCATGGCTTTATTTCGCTAAGTTGCTTACTCTTGAGTAGAACTGCATGTTCGCTCCAGGAATAAGCACCTTTGTAAAATGAGTCAAATTGAAGCAGAACACATTGTTGGAGTGTCAGAATGCATAGATAGAAGGCAAATAAGCGTTCCATGGCTTTATGTCGCTTAGTTGCTTACTCTTGAGTAGAACTGCATATTCACTCCAGGAATAAGCACCTTTGTAAAATGAGTCAAATTGAAGCAGAAAACATTGTTGGAGTGTCAGCATGCATAGATAGAAGGCAAATAAGCGTTCCATGGCTTTATTTCGCTTAGTTGCTTCCTCTTGAGTAGAACTGCATATTCACTCCAGGAATAAGCACCTTTGTAAAATGAATCAAATTGAAGCAGAACACATTGTTGGAGTGTCAGAATGCATAGATAGAAGGCAAATAAGCGTTCCATGGCTTTATTTCGCTTCGTTGCTTCCTCTTGAGTAGAACTGCAAATTCACTCCAGGAATAAGCACCTTTGTAAAAAGAGTCAAATTGAAGCAGAACACATTGTTGGAGTGTCATCATGCATAGATAGAAGGCAAATAAACGTTCCATGGCTTTATTTCGCTTCGTTGCTTACTCTTGAGTAGAACTGCATATTCACTCCAGGAATAAGCACCTTTGTAAAATGAGTCAAATTGAAGCAGAACACATTGTTGGAGTGACAGAATGCATAGATAGAAGGCAAATAAGCGTTCCATGGCTTTATTTCGCTTAGTTGCTTACTCTTGAGTAGAACTGCATATTCACTCCAGGAATAAGCACCTTTGTAAAAAGAGTCAAATTGAAGCAGAACACATTGTTGGAGTGTCAGCATGCATAGATAGAAGGCAAATAAACGTTCCATGGCTTTATTTCGCTTAGTTGCTTACTCTTGAGTAGAACTGCATATTCACTCCAGGAATAAGCACCTTTGCAAAATGAGTCAAATTGAAGCAGAACACATTGTTGGAGTGTCAGAATGAATAGATAGAAGGCAAATAAGCGTTCCATGGCTTTATTTCGCTAAGTTGCTTACTCTTGAGTAGAACTGCATGTTCGCTCCAGGAATAAGCACCTTTGTAAAATGAGTCAAATTGAAGCAGAACACATTGTTGGAGTGTCAGAATGCATAGATAGAAGGCAAATAAGCGTTCCATGGCTTTATGTCGCTTAGTTGCTTACTCTTGAGTAGAACTGCATATTCACTCCAGGAATAAGCACCTTTGTAAAATGAGTCAAATTGAAGCAGAAAACATTGTTGGAGTGTCAGCATGCATAGATAGAAGGCAAATAAGCGTTCCATGGCTTTATTTCGCTTAGTTGCTTCCTCTTGAGTAGAACTGCATATTCACTCCAGGAATAAGCACCTTTGTAAAATGAATCAAATTGAAGCAGAACACATTGTTGGAGTGTCAGAATGCATAGATAGAAGGCAAATAAGCGTTCCATGGCTTTATTTCGCTTAGTTGCTTACTCTTGAGTAGAACTGCATATTCACTCCAGGAATAAGCACCTTTGTAAAAAGAGTCAAATTGAAGCAGAACACATTGCTGGAGTGTCAGAATGCATAGATAGAAGGCAAATAAGCGTTCCATGGCTTTATTTCGCTTAGTTGCTTACTCTTGAGTAGAACTGCATATTCACTCCAGGAATAAGCACCTTTGTAAAATGAGTCAAATTGAAGCAGAACACATTGTTGGAGTGTCAGAATGCATAGATAGAAGGCAAATAAGCGTTCCATGGCTTTATTTCGCTTAGTTGCTTCCTCTTGAGTAGAACTGCATATTCACTCCAGGAATAAGCACCTTTGTAAAATGAGTCAAATTGAAGCAGAACACATTGTTGGAGTGTCAGAATGCATAGATAGAAGGCAAATAAACGTTCCATGGCTTTATTTCGCTTAGTTGCTTACTCTTGAGTAGAACTGCATATTCACTCCAGGAATAAGCACCTTTGTAAAATGAGTCAAATTGAAGCAGAACACATTGTTGGAGTGACAGAATGCATAGATAGAAGGCAAATAAGCGTTCCATGGCTTTATTTCGCTTAGTTGCTTACTCTTGAGTAGAACTGCATATTCACTCCAGAAATAAGCACCTTTGTAAAAAGAGTCAAATTGAAGCAGAACACATTGTTGGAGTGTCAGCATGCATAGATAGAAGGCAAATAAGCGTTCCATGGCTTTATTTCGCTTAGTTGCTTACTCTTGAGTAGAACTGCATATTCACTCCAGAAATAAGCACCTTTGTAAAAAGAATCAAATTGAAGCAGAACACATTGTTAGAGTGTCAGAATGCATAGATAGAAGGCAAATAAGCGTTCCATGGCTTTATGTCGCTTAGTTGCTTACTCTTGAGTAGAACTGCATATTCACTCCAGGAATAAGCACCTTTGTAAAATGAGTCAAATTGAAGCAGAAAACATTGTTGGAGTGTCAGCATGCATAGATAGAAGGCAAATAAGCGTTCCATGGCTTTATTTCGCTTAGTTGCTTCCTCTTGAGTAGAACTGCATATTCACTCCAGGAATAAGCACCTTTGTAAAATGAATCAAATTGAAGCAGAACACATTGTTGGAGTGTCAGAATGCATAGATAGAAGGCAAATAAGCGTTCCATGGCTTTATTTCGCTTAGTTGCTTACTCTTGAGTAGAACTGCATATTCACTCCAGGAATAAGCACCTTTGTAAAAAGAGTCAAATTGAAGCAGAACACATTGCTGGAGTGTCAGAATGCATAGATAGAAGGCAAATAAGCGTTCCATGGCTTTATTTCGCTTAGTTGCTTACTCTTGAGTAGAACTGCATATTCACTCCAGGAATAAGCACCTTTGTAAAATGAGTCAAATTGAAGCAGAACACATTGTTGGAGTGTCAGAATGCATAGATAGAAGGCAAATAAGCGTTCCATGGCTTTATTTCGCTTAGTTGCTTTCTCTTGAGTAGAACTGCATATTCACTCCAGGAATAAGCACCTTTGTAAAATGAATCAAATTGAAGCAGAACACATTGTTGGAGTGTCAGAATGCATAGATAGAAGGCAAATAAGCGTTCCATGGCTTTATTTCGCTTAGTTGCTTACTCTTGAGTAGAACTGCATATTCACTCCAGGAATAAGCACCTTTGTAAAAAGAGTCAAATTGAAGCAGAACACATTGCTGGAGTGTCAGAATGCATAGATAGAAGGCAAATAAGCGTTCCATGGCTTTATTTCGCTTAGTTGCTTACTCTTGAGTAGAACTGCATATTCACTCCAGGAATAAGCACCTTTGTAAAATGAGTCAAATTGAAGCAGAACACATTGTTGGAGTGTCAGAATGCATAGAAGGCAAATAAGCGTTCCATGGCTTTATTTCGCTTAGTTGCTTACTCTTGAGTAGAACTGCAAATTCACTCCAGGAATAAGCACCTTTGTAAAAAGAGTCAAATTGAAGCAGAACACATTGTTGGAGTGTCAGCATGCATAGATAGAAGGCAAATAAACGTTCCATGGCTTTATTTCGCTTCGTTGCTTACTCTTGAGTAGAACTGCATATTCACTCCAGGAATAAGCACCTTTGTAAAATGAGTCAAATTGAAGCAGAACACATTGTTGGAGTGACAGAATGCATAGATAGAAGGCAAATAAGCGTTCCATGGCTTTATTTCGCTTAGTTGCTTACTCTTGAGTAGAACTGCATATTCACTCCAGGAATAAGCACCTTTGTAAAAAGAGTCAAATTGAAGCAGAACACATTGTTGGAGTGTCAGCATGCATAGATAGAAGGCAAATAAACGTTCCATGGCTTTATTTCGCTTAGTTGCTTACTCTTGAGTAGAACTGCATATTCACTCCAGGAATAAGCACCTTTGCAAAATGAGTCAAATTGAAGCAGAACACATTGTTGGAGTGTCAGAATGAATAGATAGAAGGCAAATAAGCGTTCCATGGCTTTATTTCGCTAAGTTGCTTACTCTTGAGTAGAACTGCATGTTCGCTCCAGGAATAAGCACCTTTGTAAAATGAGTCAAATTGAAGCAGAACACATTGTTGGAGTGTCAGAATGCATAGATAGAAGGCAAATAAGCGTTCCATGGCTTTATGTCGCTTAGTTGCTTACTCTTGAGTAGAACTGCATATTCACTCCAGGAATAAGCACCTTTGTAAAATGAGTCAAATTGAAGCAGAAAACATTGTTGGAGTGTCAGCATGCATAGATAGAAGGCAAATAAGCGTTCCATGGCTTTATTTCGCTTAGTTGCTTCCTCTTGAGTAGAACTGCATATTCACTCCAGGAATAAGCACCTTTGTAAAATGAATCAAATTGAAGCAGAACACATTGTTGGAGTGTCAGAATGCATAGATAGAAGGCAAATAAGCGTTCCATGGCTTTATTTCGCTTCGTTGCTTCCTCTTGAGTAGAACTGCAAATTCACTCCAGGAATAAGCACCTTTGTAAAAAGAGTCAAATTGAAGCAGAACACATTGTTGGAGTGTCAGCATGCATAGATAGAAGGCAAATAAACGTTCCATGGCTTTATTTCGCTTCGTTGCTTACTCTTGAGTAGAACTGCATATTCACTCCAGGAATAAGCACCTTTGTAAAATGAGTCAAATTGAAGCAGAACACATTGTTGGAGTGACAGAATGCATAGATAGAAGGCAAATAAGCGTTCCATGGCTTTATTTCGCTTAGTTGCTTACTCTTGAGTAGAACTGCATATTCACTCCAGGAATAAGCACCTTTGTAAAAAGAGTCAAATTGAAGCAGAACACATTGTTGGAGTGTCAGCATGCATAGATAGAAGGCAAATAAACGTTCCATGGCTTTATTTCGCTTAGTTGCTTACTCTTGAGTAGAACTGCATATTCACTCCAGGAATAAGCACCTTTGCAAAATGAGTCAAATTGAAGCAGAACACATTGTTGGAGTGTCAGAATGAATAGATAGAAGGCAAATAAGCGTTCCATGGCTTTATTTCGCTAAGTTGCTTACTCTTGAGTAGAACTGCATGTTCGCTCCAGGAATAAGCACCTTTGTAAAATGAGTCAAATTGAAGCAGAACACATTGTTGGAGTGTCAGAATGCATAGATAGAAGGCAAATAAGCGTTCCATGGCTTTATGTCGCTTAGTTGCTTACTCTTGAGTAGAACTGCATATTCACTCCAGGAATAAGCACCTTTGTAAAATGAGTCAAATTGAAGCAGAAAACATTGTTGGAGTGTCAGCATGCATAGATAGAAGGCAAATAAGCGTTCCATGGCTTTATTTCGCTTAGTTGCTTCCTCTTGAGTAGAACTGCATATTCACTCCAGGAATAAGCACCTTTGTAAAATGAATCAAATTGAAGCAGAACACATTGTTGGAGTGTCAGAATGCATAGATAGAAGGCAAATAAGCGTTCCATGGCTTTATTTCGCTTCGTTGCTTCCTCTTGAGTAGAACTGCAAATTCACTCCAGGAATAAGCACCTTTGTAAAAAGAGTCAAATTGAAGCAGAACACATTGTTGGAGTGTCATCATGCATAGATAGAAGGCAAATAAACGTTCCATGGCTTTATTTCGCTTCGTTGCTTACTCTTGAGTAGAACTGCATATTCACTCCAGGAATAAGCACCTTTGTAAAATGAGTCAAATTGAAGCAGAACACATTGTTGGAGTGACAGAATGCATAGATAGAAGGCAAATAAGCGTTCCATGGCTTTATTTCGCTTAGTTGCTTACTCTTGAGTAGAACTGCATATTCACTCCAGGAATAAGCACCTTTGTAAAAAGAGTCAAATTGAAGCAGAACACATTGTTGGAGTGTCAGCATGCATAGATAGAAGGCAAATAAACGTTCCATGGCTTTATTTCGCTTAGTTGCTTACTCTTGAGTAGAACTGCATATTCACTCCAGGAATAAGCACCTTTGCAAAATGAGTCAAATTGAAGCAGAACACATTGTTGGAGTGTCAGAATGAATAGATAGAAGGCAAATAAGCGTTCCATGGCTTTATTTCGCTAAGTTGCTTACTCTTGAGTAGAACTGCATGTTCGCTCCAGGAATAAGCACCTTTGTAAAATGAGTCAAATTGAAGCAGAACACATTGTTGGAGTGTCAGAATGCATAGATAGAAGGCAAATAAGCGTTCCATGGCTTTATGTCGCTTAGTTGCTTACTCTTGAGTAGAACTGCATATTCACTCCAGGAATAAGCACCTTTGTAAAATGAGTCAAATTGAAGCAGAAAACATTGTTGGAGTGTCAGCATGCATAGATAGAAGGCAAATAAGCGTTCCATGGCTTTATTTCGCTTAGTTGCTTCCTCTTGAGTAGAACTGCATATTCACTCCAGGAATAAGCACCTTTGTAAAATGAATCAAATTGAAGCAGAACACATTGTTGGAGTGTCAGAATGCATAGATAGAAGGCAAATAAGCGTTCCATGGCTTTATTTCGCTTAGTTGCTTACTCTTGAGTAGAACTGCATATTCACTCCAGGAATAAGCACCTTTGTAAAAAGAGTCAAATTGAAGCAGAACACATTGCTGGAGTGTCAGAATGCATAGATAGAAGGCAAATAAGCGTTCCATGGCTTTATTTCGCTTAGTTGCTTACTCTTGAGTAGAACTGCATATTCACTCCAGGAATAAGCACCTTTGTAAAATGAGTCAAATTGAAGCAGAACACATTGTTGGAGTGTCAGAATGCATAGATAGAAGGCAAATAAGCGTTCCATGGCTTTATTTCGCTTAGTTGCTTCCTCTTGAGTAGAACTGCATATTCACTCCAGGAATAAGCACCTTTGTAAAATGAATCAAATTGAAGCAGAACACATTGTTGGAGTGTCAGAATGCATAGATAGAAGGCAAATAAGCGTTCCATGGCTTTATTTCGCTTAGTTGCTTACTCTTGAGTAGAACTGCATATTCACTCCAGGAATAAGCACCTTTGTAAAAAGAGTCAAATTGAAGCAGAACACATTGCTGGAGTGTCAGAATGCATAGATAGAAGGCAAATAAGCGTTCCATGGCTTTATTTCGCTTAGTTGCTTACTCTTGAGTAGAACTGCATATTCACTCCAGGAATAAGCACCTTTGTAAAATGAGTCAAATTGAAGCAGAACACATTGTTGGAGTGTCAGAATGCATAGAAGGCAAATAAGCGTTCCATGGCTTTATTTCGCTTAGTTGCTTACTCTTGAGTAGAACTGCAAATTCACTCCAGGAATAAGCACCTTTGTAAAAAGAGTCAAATTGAAGCAGAACACATTGTTGGAGTGTCAGCATGCATAGATAGAAGGCAAATAAGCGTTCCATGGCTTTATTTCGCTTAGTTGCTTACTCTTGAGTAGAACTGCATATTCACTCCAGGAATAAGCACCTTTGTAAAATGAGTCAAATTGAAGCAGAACACATTGTTGGAGTGTCAGAATGCATAGATAGAAGGCAAATAAGCGTTCCATGGCTTTATTTCGCTTAGTTGCTTACTCTTGAGTAGAACTGCATATTCACTCCAGGAATAAGCACCTTTGTAAAAAGAGTCAAATTGAAGCAGAACACATTGTTGGAGTGTCAGCATGCATAGATAGAAGGCAAATAAACGTTCCATGGCTTTATTTCGCTTAGTTGCTTACTCTTGAGTAGAACTGCATATTCACTCCAGGAATAAGCACCTTTGCAAAATGAGTCAAATTGAAGCAGAACACATTGTTGGAGTGTCAGAATGAATAGATAGAAGGCAAATAAGCGTTCCATGGCTTTATTTCGCTAAGTTGCTTACTCTTGAGTAGAACTGCATGTTCGCTCCAGGAATAAGCACCTTTGTAAAATGAGTCAAATTGAAGCAGAACACATTGTTGGAGTGTCAGAATGCATAGATAGAAGGCAAATAAGCGTTCCATGGCTTTATGTCGCTTAGTTGCTTACTCTTGAGTAGAACTGCATATTCACTCCAGGAATAAGCACCTTTGTAAAATGAGTCAAATTGAAGCAGAAAACATTGTTGGAGTGTCAGCATGCATAGATAGAAGGCAAATAAGCGTTCCATGGCTTTATTTCGCTTAGTTGCTTCCTCTTGAGTAGAACTGCATATTCACTCCAGGAATAAGCACCTTTGTAAAATGAATCAAATTGAAGCAGAACACATTGTTGGAGTGTCAGAATGCATAGATAGAAGGCAAATAAGCGTTCCATGGCTTTATTTCGCTTAGTTGCTTACTCTTGAGTAGAACTGCATATTCACTCCAGGAATAAGCACCTTTGTAAAAAGAGTCAAATTGAAGCAGAACACATTGCTGGAGTGTCAGAATGCATAGATAGAAGGCAAATAAGCGTTCCATGGCTTTATTTCGCTTAGTTGCTTACTCTTGAGTAGAACTGCATATTCACTCCAGGAATAAGCACCTTTGTAAAATGAGTCAAATTGAAGCAGAACACATTGTTGGAGTGTCAGAATGCATAGATAGAAGGCAAATAAGCGTTCCATGGCTTTATTTCGCTTAGTTGCTTCCTCTTGAGTAGAACTGCATATTCACTCCAGGAATAAGCACCTTTGTAAAATGAGTCAAATTGAAGCAGAACACATTGTTGGAGTGTCAGAATGCATAGATAGAAGGCAAATAAACGTTCCATGGCTTTATTTCGCTTAGTTGCTTACTCTTGAGTAGAACTGCATATTCACTCCAGGAATAAGCACCTTTGTAAAATGAGTCAAATTGAAGCAGAACACATTGTTGGAGTGACAGAATGCATAGATAGAAGGCAAATAAGCGTTCCATGGCTTTATTTCGCTTAGTTGCTTACTCTTGAGTAGAACTGCATATTCACTCCAGGAATAAGCACCTTTGTAAAAAGAGTCAAATTGAAGCAGAACACATTGTTGGAGTGTCAGCATGCATAGATAGAAGGCAAATAAGCGTTCCATGGCTTTATTTCGCTTAGTTGCTTACTCTTGAGTAGAACTGCATATTCACTCCAGAAATAAGCACCTTTGTAAAAAGAATCAAATTGAAGCAGAACACATTGTTAGAGTGTCAGAATGCATAGATAGAAGGCAAATAAGCGTTCCATGGCTTTATGTCGCTTAGTTGCTTACTCTTGAGTAGAACTGCATATTCACTCCAGGAATAAGCACCTTTGTAAAATGAGTCAAATTGAAGCAGAAAACATTGTTGGAGTGTCAGCATGCATAGATAGAAGGCAAATAAGCGTTCCATGGCTTTATTTCGCTTAGTTGCTTCCTCTTGAGTAGAACTGCATATTCACTCCAGGAATAAGCACCTTAGTAAAATGAATCAAATTGAAGCAGAACACATTGTTGGAGTGTCAGAATGCATAGATAGAAGGCAAATAAGCGTTCCATGGCTTTATTTCGCTTAGTTGCTTACTCTTGAGTAGAACTGCATATTCACTCCAGGAATAAGCACCTTTGTAAAAAGAGTCAAATTGAAGCAGAACACATTGCTGGAGTGTCAGAATGCATAGATAGAAGGCAAATAAGCGTTCCATGGCTTTATTTCGCTTAGTTGCTTACTCTTGAGTAGAACTGCATATTCACTCCAGGAATAAGCACCTTTGTAAAATGAGTCAAATTGAAGCAGAACACATTGTTGGAGTGTCAGAATGCATAGATAGAAGGCAAATAAGCGTTCCATGGCTTTATTTCGCTTAGTTGCTTTCTCTTGAGTAGAACTGCATATTCACTCCAGGAATAAGCACCTTTGTAAAATGAATCAAATTGAAGCAGAACACATTGTTGGAGTGTCAGAATGCATAGATAGAAGGCAAATAAGCGTTCCATGGCTTTATTTCGCTTAGTTACTTACTCTTGAGTAGAACTGCATATTCACTCCAGGAATAAGCACCTTTGTAAAAAGAGTCAAATTGAAGCAGAACACATTGCTGGAGTGTCAGAATGCATAGATAGAAGGCAAATAAGCGTTCCATGGCTTTATTTCGCTTAGTTGCTTACTCTTGAGTAGAACTGCATATTCACTCCAGGAATAAGCACCTTTGTAAAATGAGTCAAATTGAAGCAGAACACATTGTTGGAGTGTCAGAATGCATAGAAGGCAAATAAGCGTTCCATGGCTTTATTTCGCTTAGTTGCTTACTCTTGAGTAGAACTGCAAATTCACTCCAGGAATAAGCACCTTTGTAAAAAGAGTCAAATTGAAGCAGAACACATTGTTGGAGTGTCAGCATGCATAGATAGAAGGCAAATAAACGTTCCATGGCTTTATTTCGCTTCGTTGCTTACTCTTGAGTAGAACTGCATATTCACTCCAGGAATAAGCACCTTTGTAAAATGAGTCAAATTGAAGCAGAACACATTGTTGGAGTGACAGAATGCATAGATAGAAGGCAAATAAGCGTTCCATGGCTTTATTTCGCTTAGTTGCTTACTCTTGAGTAGAACTGCATATTCACTCCAGGAATAAGCACCTTTGTAAAAAGAGTCAAATTGAAGCAGAACACATTGTTGGAGTGTCAGCATGCATAGATAGAAGGCAAATAAACGTTCCATGGCTTTATTTCGCTTAGTTGCTTACTCTTGAGTAGAACTGCATATTCACTCCAGGAATAAGCACCTTTGCAAAATGAGTCAAATTGAAGCAGAACACATTGTTGGAGTGTCAGAATGAATAGATAGAAGGCAAATAAGCGTTCCATGGCTTTATTTCGCTAAGTTGCTTACTCTTGAGTAGAACTGCATGTTCGCTCCAGGAATAAGCACCTTTGTAAAATGAGTCAAATTGAAGCAGAACACATTGTTGGAGTGTCAGAATGCATAGATAGAAGGCAAATAAGCGTTCCATGGCTTTATGTCGCTTAGTTGCTTACTCTTGAGTAGAACTGCATATTCACTCCAGGAATAAGCACCTTTGTAAAATGAGTCAAATTGAAGCAGAAAACATTGTTGGAGTGTCAGCATGCATAGATAGAAGGCAAATAAGCGTTCCATGGCTTTATTTCGCTTAGTTGCTTCCTCTTGAGTAGAACTGCATATTCACTCCAGGAATAAGCACCTTTGTAAAATGAATCAAATTGAAGCAGAACACATTGTTGGAGTGTCAGAATGCATAGATAGAAGGCAAATAAGCGTTCCATGGCTTTATTTCGCTTAGTTGCTTACTCTTGAGTAGAACTGCATATTCACTCCAGGAATAAGCACCTTTGTAAAAAGAGTCAAATTGAAGCAGAACACATTGCTGGAGTGTCAGAATGCATAGATAGAAGGCAAATAAGCGTTCCATGGCTTTATTTCGCTTAGTTGCTTACTCTTGAGTAGAACTGCATATTCACTCCAGGAATAAGCACCTTTGTAAAATGAGTCAAATTGAAGCAGAACACATTGTTGGAGTGTCAGAATGCATAGATAGAAGGCAAATAAGCGTTCCATGGCTTTATTTCGCTTAGTTGCTTCCTCTTGAGTAGAACTGCATATTCACTCCAGGAATAAGCACCTTTGTAAAATGAATCAAATTGAAGCAGAACACATTGTTGGAGTGTCAGAATGCATAGATAGAAGGCAAATAAGCGTTCCATGGCTTTATTTCGCTTAGTTGCTTACTCTTGAGTAGAACTGCATATTCACTCCAGGAATAAGCACCTTTGTAAAAAGAGTCAAATTGAAGCAGAACACATTGTTGGAGTGTCAGCATGCATAGATAGAAGGCAAATAAGCGTTCCATGGCTTTATTTCGCTTAGTTGCTTACTCTTGAGTAGAACTGCATATTCACTCCAGGAATAAGCACCTTTGTAAAATGAGTCAAATTGAAGCAGAACACATTGTTGGAGTGTCAGAATGCATAGATAGAAGGCAAATAAGCGTTCCATGGCTTTATTTCGCTTAGTTGCTTACTCTTGAGTAGAACTGCATATTCACTCCAGGAATAAGCACCTTTGTAAAAAGAGTCAAATTGAAGCAGAACACATTGTTGGAGTGTCAGCATGCATAGATAGAAGGCAAATAAACGTTCCATGGCTTTATTTCGCTTAGTTGCTTACTCTTGAGTAGAACTGCATATTCACTCCAGGAATAAGCACCTTTGCAAAATGAGTCAAATTGAAGCAGAACACATTGTTGGAGTGTCAGAATGAATAGATAGAAGGCAAATAAGCGTTCCATGGCTTTATTTCGCTAAGTTGCTTACTCTTGAGTAGAACTGCATGTTCGCTCCAGGAATAAGCACCTTTGTAAAATGAGTCAAATTGAAGCAGAACACATTGTTGGAGTGTCAGAATGCATAGATAGAAGGCAAATAAGCGTTCCATGGCTTTATGTCGCTTAGTTGCTTACTCTTGAGTAGAACTGCATATTCACTCCAGGAATAAGCACCTTTGTAAAATGAGTCAAATTGAAGCAGAAAACATTGTTGGAGTGTCAGCATGCATAGATAGAAGGCAAATAAGCGTTCCATGGCTTTATTTCGCTTAGTTGCTTCCTCTTGAGTAGAACTGCATATTCACTCCAGGAATAAGCACCTTTGTAAAATGAATCAAATTGAAGCAGAACACATTGTTGGAGTGTCAGAATGCATAGATAGAAGGCAAATAAGCGTTCCATGGCTTTATTTCGCTTAGTTGCTTACTCTTGAGTAGAACTGCATATTCACTCCAGGAATAAGCACCTTTGTAAAAAGAGTCAAATTGAAGCAGAACACATTGCTGGAGTGTCAGAATGCATAGATAGAAGGCAAATAAGCGTTCCATGGCTTTATTTCGCTTAGTTGCTTACTCTTGAGTAGAACTGCATATTCACTCCAGGAATAAGCACCTTTGTAAAATGAGTCAAATTGAAGCAGAACACATTGTTGGAGTGTCAGAATGCATAGATAGAAGGCAAATAAGCGTTCCATGGCTTTATTTCGCTTAGTTGCTTCCTCTTGAGTAGAACTGCATATTCACTCCAGGAATAAGCACCTTTGTAAAATGAATCAAATTGAAGCAGAACACATTGTTGGAGTGTCAGAATGCATAGATAGAAGGCAAATAAGCGTTCCATGGCTTTATTTCGCTTAGTTGCTTACTCTTGAGTAGAACTGCATATTCACTCCAGGAATAAGCACCTTTGTAAAAAGAGTCAAATTGAAGCAGAACACATTGCTGGAGTGTCAGAATGCATAGATAGAAGGCAAATAAGCGTTCCATGGCTTTATTTCGCTTAGTTGCTTACTCTTGAGTAGAACTGCATATTCACTCCAGGAATAAGCACCTTTGTAAAATGAGTCAAATTGAAGCAGAACACATTGTTGGAGTGTCAGAATGCATAGAAGGCAAATAAGCGTTCCATGGCTTTATTTCGCTTAGTTGCTTACTCTTGAGTAGAACTGCAAATTCACTCCAGGAATAAGCACCTTTGTAAAAAGAGTCAAATTGAAGCAGAACACATTGTTGGAGTGTCAGCATGCATAGATAGAAGGCAAATAAACGTTCCATGGCTTTATTTCGCTTCGTTGCTTACTCTTGAGTAGAACTGCATATTCACTCCAGGAATAAGCACCTTTGTAAAATGAGTCAAATTGAAGCAGAACACATTGTTGGAGTGACAGAATGCATAGATAGAAGGCAAATAAGCGTTCCATGGCTTTATTTCGCTTAGTTGCTTACTCTTGAGTAGAACTGCATATTCACTCCAGGAATAAGCACCTTTGTAAAAAGAGTCAAATTGAAGCAGAACACATTGTTGGAGTGTCAGCATGCATAGATAGAAGGCAAATAAACGTTCCATGGCTTTATTTCGCTTAGTTGCTTACTCTTGAGTAGAACTGCATATTCACTCCAGGAATAAGCACCTTTGCAAAATGAGTCAAATTGAAGCAGAACACATTGTTGGAGTGTCAGAATGAATAGATAGAAGGCAAATAAGCGTTCCATGGCTTTATTTCGCTAAGTTGCTTACTCTTGAGTAGAACTGCATGTTCGCTCCAGGAATAAGCACCTTTGTAAAATGAGTCAAATTGAAGCAGAACACATTGTTGGAGTGTCAGAATGCATAGATAGAAGGCAAATAAGCGTTCCATGGCTTTATTTCGCTTAGTTGCTTACTCTTGAGTAGAACTGCATATTCACTCCAGGAATAAGCACCTTTTTAAAATGAGTCAAATTGAAGCAGAACACATTGTTGGAGTGTCAGCATGCATAGAAGGCAAATAAGCGTTCCATGGCTTTATTTCGCTTAGTTGCTTACTCTTGAGTAGAACTGCATATTAACTCCAGGAATAAGCACCTTTGTAAAATGAGTCAAATTGAAGCAGAACACATTGTTGGAGTGTCAGAATGCATAGATAGAAGGCAAATAAGCGTTCCATGGCTTTATTTCGCTTAGTTGCTTACTCTTGAGTAGAACTGCAAATTCACTCCAGGAATAAGCACCTTTGTAAAAAGAGTCAAATTGAAGCAGAACACATTGTTGGAGTGTCAGCATGCATAGATAGAAGGCAAATAAACGTTCCATGGCTTTATTTCGCTTCGTTGCTTACTCTTGAGTAGAACTGCATATTCACTCCAGGAATAAGCACCTTTGTAAAATGAGTCAAATTGAAGCAGAACACATTGTTGGAGTGACAGAATGCATAGATAGAAGGCAAATAAGCGTTCCATGGCTTTATTTCGCTTAGTTGCTTACTCTTGAGTAGAACTGCATATTCACTCCAGGAATAAGCACCTTTGTAAAATGAGTCAAATTGAAGCAGAACACATTGTTGGAGTGTCAGAATGCATAGAAGGCAAATAAGCGTTCCATGGCTTTATTTCGCATAGTTGCTTGCTCTTGAGTAGGACTGCATATTCACTCCAGGAATAAGCACCTTTGTAAAATGAGTCAAATTGAAGCAGAACACATTGTTGGAGTGTCAGAATGCATAGATAGAAGGCAAATAAGCGTTCCATGGCTTCATTTCGCTTAGTTGCTTACTCTTGAGTAGAACTGCAAATTCACTCCAGGAATAAGCACCTTTGTTAAAAGCGTCAAATTGAAGCAGAACACATTGTTGGAGTGTCAGCATGCATAGATAGAAGGCAAATAAACGTTCCATGGCTTTATTTCGCTTAGTTGCTTACTCTTGAGTAGAACTGCATATTCACTCCAGGAATAAGCACCTTTGTAAAATGAGTCAAATTGAAGCAGAACACATTGTTGGAGTGACAGAATGCATAGATAGAAGGCAAATAAGCGTTCCATGGCTTTATTTCGCTTAGTTGCTTACTCTTGAGTAGAACTGCATATTCACTCCAGGAATAAGCACCTTTGTAAAAAGAGTCAAATTGAAGCAGAACACATTGTTGGAGTGTCAGCATGCATAGATAGAAGGCAAATAAGCGTTCCATGGCTTTATTTCGCTTAGTTGCTTACTCTTGAGTAGAACTTCATATTCACTCCAGGAATAAGCACCTTTGTAAAATGAGTCAAATTGAAGCAGAACACATTGTTGGAGTGTCAGAATGCATAGAAGGCAAATAAGCGTTCCATGGCTTTATTTCGCTTAGTTGCTTACTCTTGAGTAGAACTGCAAATTCACTCCAGGAATAAGCACCTTTGTAAAAAGAGTCAAATTGAAGCAGAACACATTGTTGGAGTGTCAGCATGCATAGATAGAAGGCAAATAAACGTTCCATGGCTTTATTTCGCTTCGTTGCTTACTCTTGAGTAGAACTGCATATTCACTCCAGGAATAAGCACCTTTGTAAAATGAGTCAAATTGAAGCAGAACACATTGTTGGAGTGACAGAATGCATAGATAGAAGGCAAATAAGCGTTCCATGGCTTTATTTCGCTTAGTTGCTTACTCTTGAGTAGAACTGCATATTCACTCCAGGAATAAGCACCTTTGTAAAAAGAGTCAAATTGAAGCAGAACACATTGTTGGAGTGTCAGCATGCATAGATAGAAGGCAAATAAACGTTCCATGGCTTTATTTCGCTTAGTTGCTTACTCTTGAGTAGAACTGCATATTCACTCCAGGAATAAGCACCTTTGCAAAATGAGTCAAATTGAAGCAGAACACATTGTTGGAGTGTCAGAATGAATAGATAGAAGGCAAATAAGCGTTCCATGGCTTTATTTCGCTAAGTTGCTTACTCTTGAGTAGAACTGCATGTTCGCTCCAGGAATAAGCACCTTTGTAAAATGAGTCAAATTGAAGCAGAACACATTGTTGGAGTGTCAGAATGCATAGATAGAAGGCAAATAAGCGTTCCATGGCTTTATTTCGCTTAGTTGCTTACTCTTGAGTAGAACTGCATATTCACTCCAGGAATAAGCACCTTTTTAAAATGAGTCAAATTGAAGCAGAACACATTGTTGGAGTGTCAGCATGCATAGAAGGCAAATAAGCGTTCCATGGCTTTATTTCGCTTAGTTGCTTACTCTTGAGTAGAACTGCATATTCACTCCAGGAATAAGCACCTTTGTAAAATGAGTCAAATTGAAGCAGAACACATTGTTGGAGTGTCAGAATGCATAGATAGAAGGCAAATAAGCGTTCCATGGCTTTATTTCGCTTAGTTGCTTACTCTTGAGTAGAACTGCAAATTCACTCCAGGAATAAGCACCTTTGTAAAAAGAGTCAAATTGAAGCAGAACACATTGTTGGAGTGTCAGCATGCATAGATAGAAGGCAAATAAACGTTCCATGGCTTTATTTCGCTTCGTTGCTTACTCTTGAGTAGAACTGCATATTCACTCCAGGAATAAGCACCTTTGTAAAATGAGTCAAATTGAAGCAGAACACATTGTTGGAGTGACAGAATGCATAGATAGAAGGCAAATAAGCGTTCCATGGCTTTATTTCGCTTAGTTGCTTACTCTTGAGTAGAACTGCATATTCACTCCAGGAATAAGCACCTTTGTAAAATGAGTCAAATTGAAGCAGAACACATTGTTGGAGTGTCAGAATGCATAGAAGGCAAATAAGCGTTCCATGGCTTTATTTCGCATAGTTGCTTGCTCTTGAGTAGGACTGCATATTCACTCCAGGAATAAGCACCTTTGTAAAATGAGTCAAATTGAAGCAGAACACATTGTTGGAGTGTCAGAATGCATAGATAGAAGGCAAATAAGCGTTCCATGGCTTCATTTCGCTTAGTTGCTTACTCTTGAGTAGAACTGCAAATTCACTCCAGGAATAAGCACCTTTGTTAAAAGCGTCAAATTGAAGCAGAACACATTGTTGGAGTGTCAGCATGCATAGATAGAAGGCAAATAAACGTTCCATGGCTTTATTTCGCTTAGTTGCTTACTCTTGAGTAGAACTGCATATTCACTCCAGGAATAAGCACCTTTGTAAAATGAGTCAAATTGAAGCAGAACACATTGTTGGAGTGACAGAATGCATAGATAGAAGGCAAATAAGCGTTCCATGGCTTTATTTCGCTTAGTTGCTTACTCTTGAGTAGAACTGCATATTCACTCCAGGAATAAGCACCTTTGTAAAAAGAGTCAAATTGAAGCAGAACACATTGTTGGAGTGTCAGCATGCATAGATAGAAGGCAAATAAACGTTCCATGGCTTAATTTCGCTTAGTTGCTTACTCTTGAGTAGAACTGCATATTCACTCCAGGAATAAGCACCTTTGTAAAATGAGTCAAATTGAAGCAGAACACATTGTTGGAGTGTCAGAATGAATAGATAGAAGGCAAATAAGCGTTCCATGGCTTTATTTCGCTAAGTTGCTTACTCTTGAGTAGAACTGCATGTTCACTCCAGGAATAAGCACCTTTGTAAAATGAGTCAAATTGAAGCAGAACACATTGTTGGAGTGTCAGAATGCATAGATAGAAGGCAAATAAGCGTTCCATGGCTTTATTTCGCTTAGTTGCTTACTCTTGAGTAGAACTGCATATTCACTCCAGAAATAAGCACCTTTGTAAAAAGAGTCAAATTGAAGCAGAACACATTGTTAGAGTGTCAGAATGCATAGATAGAAGGCAAATAAGCGTTCCATGGCTTTATGTCGCTTAGTTGCTTACTCTTGAGTAGAACTGCATATTCACTCCAGGAATAAGCACCTTTGTAAAATGAGTCAAATTGAAGCAGAAAACATTGTTGGAGTGTCAGCATGCATAGATAGAAGGCAAATAAACGTTCCATGGCTTTATTTCGCTTAGTTGCTTACTCTTGAGTAGAACTGCATATTCACTCCAGGAATAAGCACCTTTGTAAAATGAATCAAATTGAAGCAGAACACATTGTTGGAGTGTCAGAATGCATAGATAGAAGGCAAATAAGCGTTCCATGGCTTTATTTCGCTTAGTTGCTTACTCTTGAGTAGAACTGCATATTCACTCCAGGAATAAGCACCTTTGTAAAAAGAGTCAAATTGAAGCAGAACACATTGTTGGAGTGTCAGAATGCATAGATAGAAGGCAAATAAGCGTTCCATGGCTTTATTTCGCTTAGTTGCTTACTCTTGAGTAGAACTGCATATTCACTCCAGGAATAAGCACCTTTGTAAAATGAGTCAAATTGAAGCAGAACACATTGTTGGAGTGTCAGAATGCATAGAAGGCAAATAAGCGTTCCATGGCTTTATTTCGCTTAGTTGCTTACTCTTGAGTAGAACTGCATATTCACTCCAGGAATAAGCACCTTTGTAAAATGAGTCAAATTGAAGCAGAACACATTGTTGGAGTGTGAGCATGCATAGATAGAAGGCAAATAAGCGTTCCATGGCTTCAATTCGCTTAGTTGCTTACTCTTGAGTAGAACTGCAAATTCACTCCAGGAATAAGCACCTTTGTAAAATGAGTCAAATTGAAGCAGAACACATTGTTGGAGTGTCAGCATGCATAGATAGAAGGCAAATAAACGTTCCATGGCTTTATTTCGCTTCGTTGCTTACTCTTGAGTAGAACTGCATATTCACTCCAGGAATAAGCACCTTTGTAAAATGAGTCAAATTGAAGCAGAACACATTGTTGGAGTGACAGAATGCATAGATAGAAGGCAAATAAGCGTTCCATGGCTTTATTTCGCTTAGTTGCTTACTCTTGAGTAGAACTGCATATTCACTCCAGGAATAAGCACCTTTGTAAAAAGAGTCAAATTGAAGCAGAACACATTGTTGGAATGTCAGCATGCATAGATAGAAGGCAAATAAGCGTTCCATGGCTTTATTTCGCTTAGTTGCTTACTCTTGAGTAGAACTGCATATTCACTCCAGGAATAAGCACCTTTGTAAAAAGAGTCAAATTGAAGCAGAACACATTGTTGGAGTGTCAACATGCATAGATAGAAGGCAAATAAACGTACCATGGCTTTATTTCGCTTAGTTGCTTACTCTTGAGTAGAACTGCATATTCACTCCAGGAATAAGCACCTTTGTAAAATGAGTCAAATTGAAGCAGAACACATTGTTGGAGTGACAGAATGCATAGATAGAAGGCAAATAAGCGTTCCATGGCTTTATTTCGCTTAGTTGCTTACTCTTGAGTAGAACTGCATATTCACTCCAGGAATAAGCACCTTTGTAAAATGAGTCAAATTGAAGCAGAACACATTGTTGGAGTGTCAGAATGCATAGAAGGCAAATAAGCGTTCCATGGCTTTATTTCGCTTAGTTGCTTGCTCTTGAGTAGGACTGCATATTCACTCCAGGAATAAGCACCTTTGTAAAATGAGTCAAATTGAAGCAGAACACATTGTTGGAGTGTCAGAATGCATAGATAGAAGGCAAATAAGCGTTCCATGGCTTCATTTCGCTTAGTTGCTTACTCTTGAGTAGAACTGCAAATTCACTCCAGGAATAAGCACCTTTGTTAAAAGCGTCAAATTGAAGCAGAACACATTGTTGGAGTGTCAGCATGCATAGATAGAAGGCAAATAAACGTTCCATGGCTTTATTTCGCTTAGTTGCTTACTCTTGAGTAGAACTGCATATTCACTCCAGGAATAAGCACCTTTGTAAAATGAGTCAAATTGAAGCAGAACACATTGTTGGAGTGACAGAATGCATAGATAGAAGGCAAATAAGCGTTCCATGGCTTTATTTCGCTTAGTTGCTTACTCTTGAGTAGAACTGCATATTCACTCCAGGAATAAGCACCTTTGTAAAAAGAGTCAAATTGAAGCAGAACACATTGTTGGAGTGTCAGCATGCATAGATAGAAGGCAAATAAGCGTTCCATGGCTTTATTTCGCTTAGTTGCTTACTCTTGAGTAGAACTGCATATTCACTCCAGGAATAAGCACCTTTGTAAAATGAGTCAAATTGAAGCAGAACACATTGTTGGAGTGTCAGAATGCATAGAAGGCAAATAAGCGTTCCATGGCTTTATTTCGCTTAGTTGCTTACTCTTGAGTAGAACTGCAAATTCACTCCAGGAATAAGCACCTTTGTAAAAAGAGTCAAATTGAAGCAGAACACATTGTTGGAGTGTCAGCATGCATAGATAGAAGGCAAATAAACGTTCCATGGCTTTATTTCGCTTCGTTGCTTACTCTTGAGTAGAACTGCATATTCACTCCACGAATAAGCACCTTTGTAAAATGAGTCAAATTGAAGCAGAACACATTGTTGGAGTGACAGAATGCATAGATAGAAGGCAAATAAGCGTTCCATGGCTTTATTTCGCTTAGTTGCTTACTCTTGAGTAGAACTGCATATTCACTCCAGGAATAAGCACCTTTGTAAAAAGAGTCAAATTGAAGCAGAACACATTGTTGGAGTGTCAGCATGCATAGATAGAAGGCAAATAAACGTTCCATGGCTTTATTTCGCTTAGTTGCTTACTCTTGAGTAGAACTGCATATTCACTCCAGGAATAAGCACCTTTGCAAAATGAGTCAAATTGAAGCAGAACACATTGTTGGAGTGTCAGAATGAATAGATAGAAGGCAAATAAGCGTTCCATGGCTTTATTTCGCTTAGTTGCTTACTCTTGAGTAGAACTGCATATTCACTCCAGGAATAAGCACCTTTGTAAAATGAGTCAAATTGAAGCAGAACACATTGTTGGAGTGTCAGAATGCATAGATAGAAGGCAAATAAGCGTTCCATGGCTTTATTTCGCTTAGTTGCTTACTCTTGAGTAGAACTGCATATTCACTCCAGGAATAAGCACCTTTTTAAAATGAGTCAAATTGAAGCAGAACACATTGTTGGAGTGTCAGCATGCATAGAAGGCAAATAAGCGTTCCATGGCTTTATTTCGCTTAGTTGCTTACTCTTGAGTAGAACTGCATATTAACTCCAGGAATAAGCACCTTTGTAAAATGAGTCAAATTGAAGCAGAACACATTGTTGGAGTGTCAGAATGCATAGATAGAAGGCAAATAAGCGTTCCATGGCTTTATTTCGCTTAGTTGCTTACTCTTGAGTAGAACTGCAAATTCACTCCAGGAATAAGCACCTTTGTAAAAAGAGTCAAATTGAAGCAGAACACATTGTTGGAGTGTCAGCATGCATAGATAGAAGGCAAATAAACGTTCCATGGCTTTATTTCGCTTCGTTGCTTACTCTTGAGTAGAACTGCATATTCACTCCAGGAATAAGCACCTTTGTAAAATGAGTCAAATTGAAGCAGAACACATTGTTGGAGTGACAGAATGCATAGATAGAAGGCAAATAAGCGTTCCATGGCTTTATTTCGCTTAGTTGCTTACTCTTGAGTAGAACTGCATATTCACTCCAGGAATAAGCACCTTTGTAAAATGAGTCAAATTGAAGCAGAACACATTGTTGGAGTGTCAGAATGCATAGAAGGCAAATAAGCGTTCCATGGCTTTATTTCGCATAGTTGCTTGCTCTTGAGTAGGACTGCATATTCACTCCAGGAATAAGCACCTTTGTAAAATGAGTCAAATTGAAGCAGAACACATTGTTGGAGTGTCAGAATGCATAGATAGAAGGCAAATAAGCGTTCCATGGCTTCATTTCGCTTAGTTGCTTACTCTTGAGTAGAACTGCAAATTCACTCCAGGAATAAGCACCTTTGTTAAAAGCGTCAAATTGAAGCAGAACACATTGTTGGAGTGTCAGCATGCATAGATAGAAGGCAAATAAACGTTCCATGGCTTTATTTCGCTTAGTTGCTTACTCTTGAGTAGAACTGCATATTCACTCCAGGAATAAGCACCTTTGTAAAATGAGTCAAATTGAAGCAGAACACATTGTTGGAGTGACAGAATGCATAGATAGAAGGCAAATAAGCGTTCCATGGCTTTATTTCGCTTAGTTGCTTACTCTTGAGTAGAACTGCATATTCACTCCAGGAATAAGCACCTTTGTAAAAAGAGTCAAATTGAAGCAGAACACATTGTTGGAGTGTCAGCATGCATAGATAGAAGGCAAATAAACGTTCCATGGCTTTATTTCGCTTCGTTGCTTACTCTTGAGTAGAACTGCATATTCACTCCAGGAATAAGCACCTTTGTAAAATGAGTCAAATTGAAGCAGAACACATTGTTGGAGTGTCAGAATGAATAGATAGAAGGCAAATAAACGTTCCATGGCTTTATTTCGCTTAGTTGCTTACTCTTGAGTAGAACTGCATATTCACTCCAGGAATAAGCACCTTTGCAAAATGAGTCAAATTGAAGCAGAACACATTGTTGGAGTGTCAGAATGAATAGATAGAAGGCAAATAAGCGTTCCATGGCTTTATTTCGCTAAGTTGCTTACTCTTGAGTAGAACTGCATGTTCGCTCCAGGAATAAGCACCTTTGTAAAATGAGTCAAATTGAAGCAGAACACATTGTTGGAGTGTCAGAATGCATAGATAGAAGGCAAATAAGCGTTCCATGGCTTTATTTCGCTTAGTTGCTTACTCTTGAGTAGAACTGCATATTCACTCCAGGAATAAGCACCTTTTTAAAATGAGTCAAATTGAAGCAGAACACATTGTTGGAGTGTCAGCATGCATAGAAGGCAAATAAGCGTTCCATGGCTTTATTTCGCTTAGTTGCTTACTCTTGAGTAGAACTGCATATTCACTCCAGGAATAAGCACCTTTGTAAAATGAGTCAAATTGAAGCAGAACACATTGTTGGAGTGTCAGAATGCATAGATAGAAGGCAAATAAGCGTTCCATGGCTTTATTTCGCTTAGTTGCTTACTCTTGAGTAGAACTGCAAATTCACTCCAGGAATAAGCACCTTTGTAAAAAGAGTCAAATTGAAGCAGAACACATTGTTGGAGTGTCAGCATGCATAGATAGAAGGCAAATAAACGTTCCATGGCTTTATTTCGCTTCGTTGCTTACTCTTGAGTAGAACTGCATATTCACTCCAGGAATAAGCACCTTTGTAAAATGAGTCAAATTGAAGCAGAACACATTGTTGGAGTGACAGAATGCATAGATAGAAGGCAAATAAGCGTTCCATGGCTTTATTTCGCTTAGTTGCTTACTCTTGAGTAGAACTGCATATTCACTCCAGGAATAAGCACCTTTGTAAAATGAGTCAAATTGAAGCAGAACACATTGTTGGAGTGTCAGAATGCATAGAAGGCAAATAAGCGTTCCATGGCTTTATTTCGCATAGTTGCTTGCTCTTGAGTAGGACTGCATATTCACTCCAGGAATAAGCACCTTTGTAAAATGAGTCAAATTGAAGCAGAACACATTGTTGGAGTGTCAGAATGCATAGATAGAAGGCAAATAAGCGTTCCATGGCTTCATTTCGCTTAGTTGCTTACTCTTGAGTAGAACTGCAAATTCACTCCAGGAATAAGCACCTTTGTTAAAAGCGTCAAATTGAAGCAGAACACATTGTTGGAGTGTCAGCATGCATAGATAGAAGGCAAATAAACGTTCCATGGCTTTATTTCGCTTAGTTGCTTACTCTTGAGTAGAACTGCATATTCACTCCAGGAATAAGCACCTTTGTAAAATGAGTCAAATTGAAGCAGAACACATTGTTGGAGTGACAGAATGCATAGATAGAAGGCAAATAAGCGTTCCATGGCTTTATTTCGCTTAGTTGCTTACTCTTGAGTAGAACTGCATATTCACTCCAGGAATAAGCACCTTTGTAAAAAGAGTCAAATTGAAGCAGAACACATTGTTGGAGTGTCAGAATGAATAGATAGAAGGCAAATAAGCGTTCCATGGCTTTATTTCGCTAAGTTGCTTACTCTTGAGTAGAACTGCATGTTCACTCCAGGAATAAGCACCTTTGTAAAATGAGTCAAATTGAAGCAGAACACATTGTTGGAGTGTCAGAATGCATAGATAGAAGGCAAATAAGCGTTCCATGGCTTTATTTCGCTTAGTTGCTTACTCTTGAGTAGAACTGCATATTCACTCCAGAAATAAGCACCTTTGTAAAAAGAGTCAAATTGAAGCAGAACACATTGTTAGAG
Source organism: Zootoca vivipara (assembly GCF_965207765.1). Taxonomy (NCBI): domain Eukaryota; kingdom Metazoa; phylum Chordata; class Lepidosauria; order Squamata; family Lacertidae; genus Zootoca; species Zootoca vivipara. The sequence goes on from NC_142599.1 coordinate 2,871,044, forward strand.
TGTCAGAATGCATAGATAGAAGGCAAATAAGCGTTCCATGGCTTTATGTCGCTTAGTTGCTTACTCTTGAGTAGAACTGCATATTCACTCCAGGAATAAGCACCTTTGTAAAATGAGTCAAATTGAAGCAGAAAACATTGTTGGAGTGTCAGCATGCATAGATAGAAGGCAAATAAACGTTCCATGGCTTTATTTCGCTTAGTTGCTTACTCTTGAGTAGAACTGCATATTCACTCCAGGAATAAGCACCTTTGTAAAATGAATCAAATTGAAGCAGAACACATTGTTGGAGTGTCAGAATGCATAGATAGAAGGCAAATAAGCGTTCCATGGCTTTATTTCGCTTAGTTGCTTACTCTTGAGTAGAACTGCATATTCACTCCAGGAATAAGCACCTTTGTAAAAAGAGTCAAATTGAAGCAGAACACATTGTTGGAGTGTCAGAATGCATAGATAGAAGGCAAATAAGCGTTCCATGGCTTTATTTCGCTTAGTTGCTTACTCTTGAGTAGAACTGCATATTCACTCCAGGAATAAGCACCTTTGTAAAATGAGTCAAATTGAAGCAGAACACATTGTTGGAGTGACAGAATGCATAGAAGGCAAATAAGCGTTCCATGGCTTTATTTCGCTTAGTTGCTTACTCTTGAGTAGAACTGCATATTCACTCCAGGAATAAGCACCTTTGTAAAATGAGTCAAATTGAAGCAGAACACATTGTTGGAGTGTGAGCATGCATAGATAGAAGGCAAATAAGCGTTCCATGGCTTCAATTCGCTTAGTTGCTTACTCTTGAGTAGAACTGCAAATTCACTCCAGGAATAAGCACCTTTGTAAAATGAGTCAAATTGAAGCAGAACACATTGTTGGAGTGTCAGCATGCATAGATAGAAGGCAAATAAACGTTCCATGGCTTTATTTCGCTTCGTTGCTTACTCTTGAGTAGAACTGCATATTCACTCCAGGAATAAGCACCTTTGTAAAATGAGTCAAATTGAAGCAGAACACATTGTTGGAGTGACAGAATGCATAGATAGGAGGCAAATAAGCGTTCCATGGCTTTATTTCGCTTAGTTGCTTACTCTTGAGTAGAACTGCATATTCACTCCAGGAATAAGCACCTTTGTAAAAAGAGTCAAATTGAAGCAGAACACATTGTTGGAATGTCAGCATGCATAGATAGAAGGCAAATAAGCGTTCCATGGCTTTATTTCGCTTAGTTGCTTACTCTTGAGTAGAACTGCATATTCACTCCAGGAATAAGCACCTTTGTAAAAAGAGTCAAATTGAAGCAGAACACATTGTTGGAGTGTCAGCATGCATAGATAGAAGGCAAATAAACGTACCATGGCTTTATTTCGCTTAGTTGCTTACTCTTGAGTGGAACTGCATATTCACTCCAGGAATAAGCACCTTTGTAAAATGAGTCAAATTGAAGCAGAACACATTGTTGGAGTGACAGAATGCATAGATAGAAGGCAAATAAGCGTTCCATGGCTTTATTTCGCTTAGTTGCTTACTCTTGAGTAGAACTGCATATTCACTCCAGGAATAAGCACCTTTGTAAAATGAGTCAAATTGAAGCAGAACACATTGTTGGAGTGTCAGAATGCATAGAAGGCAAATAAGCGTTCCATGGCTTTATTTCGCTTAGTTGCTTGCTCTTGAGTAGGACTGCATATTCACTCCAGGAATAAGCACCTTTGTAAAATGAGTCAAATTGAAGCAGAACACATTGTTGGAGTGTCAGAATGCATAGATAGAAGGCAAATAAGCGTTCCATGGCTTCATTTCGCTTAGTTGCTTACTCTTGAGTAGAACTGCAAATTCACTCCAGGAATAAGCACCTTTGTAAAAAGAGTCAAATTGAAGCAGAACACATTGTTGGAGTGTCAGCATGCATAGATAGAAGGCAAATAAACGTTCCATGGCTTTATTTCGCTTAGTTGCTTACTCTTGAGTAGAACTGCATATTCACTCCAGGAATAAGCACCTTTGTAAAATGAGTCAAATTGAAGCAGAACACATTGTTGGAGTGACAGAATGCATAGATAGGAGGCAAATAAGCGTTCCATGGCTTTATTTCGCTTAGTTGCTTACTCTTGAGTAGAACTGCATATTCACTCCAGGAATAAGCACCTTTGTAAAAAGAGTCAAATTGAAGCAGAACACATTGTTGGAGTGTCAGCATGCATAGATAGAAGGCAAAAAAACGTTCCATGGCTTAATTTCGCTTAGTTGCTTACTCTTGAGTAGAACTGCATATTCACTCCAGGAATAAGCACCTTTGTAAAATGCGTCAAATTGAAGCAGAACACATTGTTGGAGTGTCAGAATGAATAGATAGAAGGCAAATAAGCGTTCCATGGCTTTATTTCGCTAAGTTGCTTACTCTTGAGTAGAACTGCATGTTCACTCCAGGAATAAGCACCTTTGTAAAATGAGTCAAATTGAAGCAGAACACATTGTTGGAGTGTCAGAATGCATAGATAGAAGGCAAATAAGCGTTCCATGGCTTTATGTCGCTTAGTTGCTTACTCTTGAGTAGAACTGCATATTCACTCCAGGAATAAGCACCTTTGTAAAATGAGTCAAATTGAAGCAGAAAACATTGTTGGAGTGTCAGAATGAATAGATAGAAGGCAAATAAACGTTCCATGGCTTTATTTCGCTTAGTTGCTTACTCTTGAGTAGAACTGCATATTCACTCCAGGAATAAGCACCTTTGTAAAATGAGTCAAATTGAAGCAGAACACATTGTTGGAGTGTGAGCATGCATAGATAGAAGGCAAATAAGCGTTCCATGGCTTCAATTCGCTTAGTTGCTTACTCTTGAGTAGAACTGCAAATTCACTCCAGGAATAAGCACCTTTGTAAAAAGAGTCAAATTGAAGCAGAACACATTGTTGGAGTGTCAGCATGCATAGATAGAAGGCAAATAAACGTTCCATGGCTTTATTTCGCTTCGTTGCTTACTCTTGAGTAGAACTGCATATTCACTCCAGGAATAAGCACCTTTGTAAAATGAGTCAAATTGAAGCAGAACACATTGTTGGAGTGTCAGCATGCATAGATAGAAGGCAAATAAACGTTCCATGGCTTTATTTCGCTTAGTTGCTTACTCTTGAGTAGAACTGCATATTCACTCCAGGAATAAGCACCTTTGTGAAATGAGTCAAATTGAAGCAGAACACATTGTTGGAGTGTCAGAATGAATAGATAGAAGGCAAATAAGCGTTCCATGGCTTTATTTCGCTAAGTTGCTTACTCTTGAGTAGAACTGCATGTTCACTCCAGGAATAAGCACCTTTGTAAAATGAGTCAAATTGAAGCAGAACACATTGTTGGAGTGTCAGAATGCATAGATAGAAGGCAAATAAGCGTTCCATGGCTTTATTTCGCTTAGTTGCTTACTCTTGAGTAGAACTGCATATTCACTCCAGGAATAAGCACCTTTGTAAAAAGAGTCAAATTGAAGCAGAACACATTGTTAGAGTGTCAGAATGCAAAGATAGAAGGCAAATAAGCGTTCCATGGCTTTATTTCGCTTAGTTGCTTACTCTTGAGTAGAACTGCATATTCACTCCAGGAATAAGCACCTTTGTAAAATGAGTCAAATTGAAGCAGAACACATTGTTGGAGTGTCAGAATGCATAGATAGAAGGCAAATAAGCGTTCCATGGCTTTATGTCGCTTAGTTGCTTACTCTTGAGTAGAACTGCATATTCACTCCACGAATAAGCACCTTTGTAAAATGAGTCAAATTGAAGCAGAACACATTGTTGGAGTGTCAGCATGCATAGATAGAAGGCAAATAAGTGTTCCATGGCTTTATTTCGCTTAGTTGCTTACTCTTGAGTAGAACTGCATATTCACTCCAGGAATAAGCACCTTTGTAAAATGAGTCAAATTGAAGCAGAACACATTGTTGGAGAGTCAGAATGCATAGATAGAAGGCAAATAAGCGTTCCATGGCTTTATTTCGCTTAGTTGCTTACTTTTGAGTAGAACTGCATGTTCACTCCAGGAATAAGCACCTTTGTAAAAAGAGTCAAATTGAAGCAGAACACATTGTTGGAGTGTCAGAATGCATAGATAGAAGGCAAATAAGCGTTCCATGGCTTTATTTCGCTTAGTTGCTTACTCTTGAGTAGAACTGCATATTCACTCCAGGAATAAGCACCTTTGTAAAATGAGTCAAATTGAAGCAGAACACATTGTTGGAGTGTCAGAATGCATAGATAGAAGGCAAATAAGCGTTCCATGGCTTTATTTCGCTTAGTTGCTTACTCTTGAGTAGAACTGCATATTCACTCCAGGAATAAGCACCTTTGTAAAAAGAGTCAAATTGAAGCAGAACACATTGTTGGAGTGTCAGCATGCATAGATAGAAGGCAAATAAACGTTCCATGGCTTTATTTCGCTTAGTTGCTTACTCTTGAGTAGAACTGCATATTCACTCCAGGAATAAGCACCTTTGTGAAATGAGTCAAATTGAAGCAGAACACATTGTTGGAGTGTCAGAATGAATAGATAGAAGGCAAATAAGCGTTCCATGGCTTTATTTCGCTAAGTTGCTTACTCTTGAGTAGAACTGCATGTTCACTCCAGGAATAAGCACCTTTGTAAAATGAGTCAAATTGAAGCAGAACACATTGTTGGAGTGTCAGAATGCATAGATAGAAGGCAAATAAGCGTTCCATGGCTTTATTTCGCTTAGTTGCTTACTCTTGAGTAGAACTGCATATTCACTCCAGGAATAAGCACCTTTGTAAAAAGAGTCAAATTGAAGCAGAACACATTGTTAGAGTGTCAGAATGCAAAGATAGAAGGCAAATAAGCGTTCCATGGCTTTATTTCGCTTAGTTGCTTACTCTTGAGTAGAACTGCATATTCACTCCAGGAATAAGCACCTTTGTAAAATGAGTCAAATTGAAGCAGAACACATTGTTGGAGTGTCAGAATGCATAGATAGAAGGCAAATAAGCGTTCCATGGCTTTATGTCGCTTAGTTGCTTACTCTTGAGTAGAACTGCATATTCACTCCACGAATAAGCACCTTTGTAAAATGAGTCAAATTGAAGCAGAACACATTGTTGGAGTGTCAGCATGCATAGATAGAAGGCAAATAAGTGTTCCATGGCTTTATTTCGCTTAGTTGCTTACTCTTGAGTAGAACTGCATATTCACTCCAGGAATAAGCACCTTTGTAAAATGAGTCAAATTGAAGCAGAACACATTGTTGGAGTGTCAGAATGCATAGATAGAAGGCAAAGAAGCGTTCCATGGCTTTATTTCGCTTAGTTGCTTACTTTTGAGTAGAACTGCATGTTCACTCCAGGAATAAGCACCTTTGTAAAAAGAGTCAAATTGAAGCAGAACACATTGTTGGAGTGTCAGAATGCATAGATAGAAGGCAAATAAGCGTTCCATGGCTTTATTTCGCTTAGTTGCTTACTCTTGAGTAGAACTGCATATTCACTCCAGGAATAAGCACCTTTGTAAAATGAGTCAAATTGAAGCAGAACACATTGTTGGAGTGTCAGAATGCATAGATAGAAGGCAAATAAGCGTTCCATGGCTTTAATTCGCTTAGTTGCTTACTCTTGAGTAGAACTGCATATTCACTCCAGGAATAAGCACCTTTGTAAAATGAGTCAAATTGAAGCAGAACACATTGTTGGAGTGTCAGAATGCATAGATAGAAGGCAAATAAGCGTTCCATGGCTTTATGTCGCTTAGTTGCTTACTCTTGAGTAGAACTGCATATTCACTCCAGGAATAAGCACCTTTGTAAAATGAGTCAAATTGAAGCAGAACACATTGTTGGAGTGTCAGCATGCATAGATAGAAGGCAAATAAGTGTTCCATGGCTTTATTTCGCTTAGTTGCTTACTCTTGAGTAGAACTGCATATTCACTCCAGGAATAAGCACCTTTGTAAAATGAGTCAAATTGAAGCAGAACACATTGTTGGAGAGTCAGAATGCATAGATAGAAGGCAAATAAGCGTTCCATGGCTTTATTTCGCTTAGTTGCTTACTTTTGAGTAGAACTGCATGTTCACTCCAGGAATAAGCACCTTTGTAAAAAGAGTCAAATTGAAGCAGAACACATTGTTGGAGTGTCAGCATGCATAGATAGAAGGCAAATAAACGTTCCATGGCTTTATTTCGCTTAGTTGCTTACTCTTGAGGAGAACTGCATATTCACTCCAGGAATAAGCACCTTTGTAAAATGAGTCAAATTGAAGCAGAACACATTGTTGGAGTGACAGAATGCATAGATAGAAGGCAAATAAGCGTTCCATGGCTTTATGTCGCTTAGTTGCTTACTCTTGAGTAGAACTGCATATTCACTCCAGGAATAAGCACCTTTGTAAAATGAGTCAAATTGAAGCAGAACACATTGTTGGAGTGTCAGAATGCATAGATAGAAGGCAAATAAGCGTTCCATGGCTTTATTTCGCTTAGTTGCTTACTCTTGAGTAGAACTGCATATTCACTCCAGGAATAAGCACCTTTGTAAAAAGAGTCAAATTGAAGCAGAACACATTGTTGGAGTGTCAGAATGCATAGATAGACGGCAAATAAGCATTCCATGGATTTATTTCGCTTAGTTGCTTACTCTTGAGTAGAACTGCATATTCACTCCAGGAATAAGCACCTTTGTAAAATGAGTCAAATTGAAGCAGAACACATTGTTGGAGTGTCAGAATGCATAGATAGAAGGCAAAGAAGCGTTCCATGGCTTTATGTCGCTTAGTTGCTTACTTTTGAGTCGAACTGCATGTTCACTCCAGGAATAAGCACCTTCGTAAAATGAGTCAAATTGAAGCAGAACACATTGTTGGAGTGTCAGAATGCATAGATAGAAGGCAAATAAGCGTTCCATGGCTTTATGTCGCTTAGTTGCTTACTCTTGAGTAGAACTGCATATTCACTCCACGAATAAGCACCTTTGTAAAATGAGTCAAATTGAAGCAGAACACATTGTTGGAGTGACAGAATGCATAGATAGAAGGCAAATAAGCGTTCCATGGCTTTATGTCGCTTAGTTGCTTACTCTTGAGTAGAACTGCATATTCACTCCAGGAATAAGCACCTTTGTAAAATGAGTCAAATTGAAGCAGAACACATTGTTGGAGTGTCAGAATGCATAGATAGAAGGCAAAGAAGCGTTCCATGGCTTTATGTCGCTTAGTTGCTTACTTTTGAGTAGAACTGCATGTTCACTCCAGGAATAAGCACCTTCGTAAAATGAGTCAAATTGAAGCAGAACACATTGTTGGAGTGTCAGCATGCATAGATAGAAGGCAAATAAACGTTCCATGGCTTTATTTCGCTTAGTTGCTTACTCTTGAGTAGAACTGCATATTCACTCCAAGAATAAGCACCTTTGTAAAATGAGTCAAATTGAAGCAGAACACATTGTTGGAGTGTCAGAATGCATAGATAGAAGGCAAATAAGCGTTCCATGGCTTTATTTCGCTTAGTTGCTTACTCTTGAGTAGAACTGCATATTCACTCCAGGAATAAGCACCTTTGTAAAATGAATCAAATTGAAGCAGAACACATTGTTGGAGTGTCAGCATGCATAGATAGAAGGCAAATAAACGTTCCATGGCTTTATTTCGCTTAGTTGCTTACTCTTGAGTAGAACTGCATATTCACTCCAGGAATAAGCACCTTTGTAAAATGAGTCAAATTGAAGCAGAACACATTGTTGGAGTGACAGAATGCATAGATAGAAGGCAAATAAGCGTTCCATGGCTTTATGTCGCTTAGTTGCTTACTCTTGAGTAGAACTGCATATTCACTCCAGGAATAAGCACCTTTGTAAAAAGAGTCAAATTGAAGCAGAACACATTGTTGGAGTGTCAGAATGCATAGATAGAAGGCAAATAAGCGTTCCATGGATTTATTTCGCTTAGTTGCTTACTCTTGAGTAGAACTGCATATTCACTCCAGGAATAAGCACCTTTGTAAAAAGAGTCAAATTGAAGCAGAACACATTGTTAGAGTGTCAGAATGCATAGATAGAAGGCAAATAAGCGTTCCATGGCTTTATGTCGCTTAGTTGCTTACTCTTGAGTAGAACTGCATATTCACTCCAGGAATAAGCACCTTTGTAAAATGAGTCAAATTGAAGCAGAACACATTTTTGGAGTGTCAGAATGCATAGAAGGCAAATAAGCGTTCCATGGCTTTATTTCGCTTAGTTGCTTACTCTTGAGTAGAACTGCATATTCACTCCAGAAATAAGCACCTTTGGAAAATGAGTCAAATTGAAGCAGAACACATTGTTGGAGTGTCAGAATGCATAGATAGAAGGCAAATAAGCGTTCCATGGCTTCATTTCGCTTAGTTGCTTACTCTTGAGTAGAACTGCAAATTCACTCCAGGAATAAGCACCTTTGTAAAAAGAGTCAAATTGAAGCAGAACACATTGTTGGAGTGTCAGCATGCATAGATAGAAGGCAAATAAACGTTCCATGGCTTTATTTCGCTTAGTTGCTTACTCTTGAGTAGAACTGCATATTCACTCCAGGAATAAGCACCTTTGTAAAAAGAGTCAAATTGAAGCAGAACACATTGTTAGAGTGTCAGAATGCATAGATAGAAGGCAAATAAGCGTTCCATGGCTTTATTTCGCTTAGTTGCTTACTCTTGAGTAGAACTGCATATTCACTCCAGGAATAAGCACCTTTGTAAAATGAGTCAAATTGAAGCAGAACACATTGTTGGAGTGTCAGAATGCATAGATAGAAGGCAAATAAGCGTTCCATGGCTTTATTTCGCTTAGTTGCTTACTCTTGAGTAGAACTGCATATTCACTCCAGGAATAAGCACCTTTGTAAAATGAGTCAAATTGAAGCAGAACACATTGTTGGAGTGTCAGAATGCATAGATAGAAGGCAAATAAGCGTTCCATGGCTTTATGTCGCTTAGTTGCTTACTCTTGAGTAGAACTGCATATTCACTCCAGGAATAAGCACCTTTGTAAAATGAGTCAAATTGAAGCAGAACACATTGTTGGAGTGTCAGCATGCATAGATAGAAGGCAAATAAGTGTTCCATGGCTTTATTTCGCTTAGTTGCTTACTCTTGAGTAGAACTGCATATTCACTCCAGGAATAAGCACCTTTGTAAAATGAGTCAAATTGAAGCAGAACACATTGTTGGAGAGTCAGAATGCATAGATAGAAGGCAAATAAGCGTTCCATGGCTTTATTTCGCTTAGTTGCTTACTTTTGAGTAGAACTGCATGTTCACTCCAGGAATAAGCACCTTTGTAAAAAGAGTCAAATTGAAGCAGAACACATTGTTGGAGTGTCAGCATGCATAGATAGAAGGCAAATAAACGTTCCATGGCTTTATTTCGCTTAGTTGCTTACTCTTGAGTAGAACTGCATATTCACTCCAGGAATAAGCACCTTTGTAAAATGAGTCAAATTGAAGCAGAACACATTGTTGGAGTGACAGAATGCATAGATAGAAGGCAAATAAGCGTTCCATGGCTTTATGTCGCTTAGTTGCTTACTCTTGAGTAGAACTGCATATTCACTCCAGGAATAAGCACCTTTGTAAAATGAGTCAAATTGAAGCAGAACACATTGTTGGAGTGTCAGAATGCATAGATAGAAGGCAAATAAGCGTTCCATGGCTTTATTTCGCTTAGTTGCTTACTCTTGAGTAGAACTGCATATTCACTCCAGGAATAAGCACCTTTGTAAAAAGAGTCAAATTGAAGCAGAACACATTGTTGGAGTGTCAGAATGCATAGATAGACGGCAAATAAGCATTCCATGGATTTATTTCGCTTAGTTGCTTACTCTTGAGTAGAACTGCATATTCACTCCAGGAATAAGCACCTTTGTAAAATGAGTCAAATTGAAGCAGAACACATTGTTGGAGTGTCAGAATGCATAGATAGAAGGCAAAGAAGCGTTCCATGGCTTTATGTCGCTTAGTTGCTTACTTTTGAGTAGAACTGCATGTTCACTCCAGGAATAAGCACCTTCGTAAAATGAGTCAAATTGAAGCAGAACACATTGTTGGAGTGTCAGAATGCATAGATAGAAGGCAAATAAGCGTTCCATGGCTTTATGTCGCTTAGTTGCTTACTCTTGAGTAGAACTGCATATTCACTCCACGAATAAGCACCTTTGTAAAATGAGTCAAATTGAAGCAGAACACATTGTTGGAGTGACAGAATGCATAGATAGAAGGCAAATAAGCGTTCCATGGCTTTATGTCGCTTAGTTGCTTACTCTTGAGTAGAACTGCATATTCACTCCAGGAATAAGCACCTTTGTAAAAAGAGTCAAATTGAAGCAGAACACATTGTTGGAGTGTCAGAATGCATAGAGAGAAGGCAAATAAACGTTCCATGGCTTTATTTCGCTTAGTTGCTTACTCTTGAGTAGAACTGCATATTCACTCCAGGAATAAGCACCTTTGTAAAAAGAGTCAAATTGAAGCAGAACACATTGTTAGAGTGTCAGAATGCATAGATAGAAGGCAAATAAGCGTTCCATGGCTTTATTTCGCTTAGTTGCTTACTTTTGAGTAGAACTGCATATTCACTCCAGGAATAAGCACCTTTGTAAAATGAGTCAAATTGAAGCAGAACACATTGTTGGAGTGTCAGAATGCATAGAGAGAAGGCAAATAAGCGTTCCATGGCTTTATGTCGCTTAGTTGCTTACTCTTGAGTAGAACTGCATATTCACTCCAGGAATAAGCACCTTTGTAAAATGAGTCAAATTGAAGCAGAACACATTGTTGGAGTGTCAGAATGCATAGATAGAAGGCAGATATGCGTTCCATGGCTTTATTTCGCTTAGTTGCTTACTCTTGAGTAGAACTGCATATTCACTCCAGGAATAAGCACCTTTGTAAAAAGAGTCAAATTGAAGCAGAACACATTGTTGGAGTGTCAGCATGCATAGATAGAAGGCAAATAAACGTTCCATGGCTTTATTTCGCTTAGTTGCTTACTCTTGAGTAGAACTGCATATTCACTCCAGGAATAAGCACCTTTGTAAAATGAGTCAAATTGAAGCAGAACACATTGTTGGAGTGTCAGAATGCATAGATAGAAGGCAAATAAGCGTTCCATGGCTTTATTTCGCTTAGTTGCTTACTTTTGAGTAGAACTGCATGTTCACTCCAGGAATAAGCACCTTTGTAAAATGAGTCAAATTGAAGCGGAACACATTGTTGGAGTGTCAGAATGCATAGATAGAAGGCAAATAAGCGTTCCATGGCTTTATTTCGCTTAGTTGCTTACTCTTGAGTAGAACTGCATATTCACTCCAGGAATGAGCACCTTTGTAAAAAGAGTCAAATTGAAGCAGAACACATTGTTGGAGTGTCAGCATGCATAGATAGAAGGCAAATAAACGTTCCATGGCTTTATTTCGCTTAGTTGCTTACTCTTGAGTAGAACTGCATAATCACTCCAGGAATAAGCACCTTTGTAAAAAGAGTCAAATTGAAGCAGAACACATTGTTGGAGTCTCAGAATGCATAGATAGAAGGCAAATAAGCGTTCCATGGCTTTATTTCGCTTAGTTGCTTACTCTTGAGTAGAACTGCATATTCACTCCAGGAATAAGCACCTTTGTAAAATGCGTCAAATTGAAGCAGAACACATTGTTGGAGTGTCAGAATGCATAGATAGAAGGCAAATAAGCGTTCCATGGCTTTATTTCGCTTAGTTGTTTACTCTTGAGTAGAACTGCATATTAACTCCAGGAATAAGCACCTTTGTAAAATGAGTCAAATTGAAGCAGAACACATTGTTGGAGTGTCAGAATGCATAGATAGAAGGCAAATAAGCGTTCCATGGCTTTATTTCGCCTAGTTGCTTACTCTTGAGTAGAACTGCATATTCAGGAATAAGCACCTTTGTAAAATGAGTCAAATTGAAGCAGAACACATTGTTGGAGTGTCAGAATGCATAGATAGAAGGCAAATAAGCGTTCCATGGCTTTATTTCGCTTAGTTGCTTACTCTTGAGAAGAACTGCATATTCACTCCAGGAATAAGCACCTTTGTAAAATGAGTCAAATTGAAGCAGAACACATTGTTGGAGTGTCAGCATGCATAGATAGAAGGCAAATAAACGTTCCATGGCTTTATTTCGCTTAGTTGCTTACTCTTGAGTAGAACTGCATATTCACTCCAGGAATAAGCACCTTTGTAAAAAGAGTCAAATTGAAGCAGAACACATTGTTGGAGTGACAGAATGCATAGATGGAAGGCAAATAAGCGTTCCATGGCTTTATGTCGCTTAGTTGCTTACTCTTGAGTAGAACTGCATATTCACTCCAGGAATAAGCACCTTTGGAAAATAAGTCAAATTGAAGCAGAACACATTGTTGGAGTGTCAGCATGCATAGATAGAAGGCAAATAAACGTTCCATGGCTTTATTTCGCTTCGTTGCTTACTCTTGAGTAGAACTGCATATTCACTCCAGGAATAAGCACCTTTGTAAAATGAGTCAAATTGAAGCAGAACACATTGTTGGAGTGTCAGAATGCATAGATAGAAGGCAAATAAGCGTTCCATGGCTTTATTTCGCTTAGTTGCTTACTCTTGAGTAGAACTGCATATTCACTCCAGGAATAAGCACCTTTTAAAAATGAGTCACATTGAAGCAGAACACATTGTTGGAGTGTCAGAATGCATAGAAGGCAAATAAGCGTTCCATGGCTTTATTTCGCTTAGTTGCTTACTCTTGAGTAGAACTGCATATTCACTCCAGGAATAAGCACCTTTGTAAAATGAGTCAAATTGAAGCAGAACACATTGTTGGAGTGTCAGAATGCATAGATAGAAGGCAAATAAGCGTTCCATGGCTTTATTTCGCTTAGTTGCTTACTCTTGAGTAGAACTGCATATTCACTCCAGGAATAAGCACCTTTTAAAAATGAGTCACATTGAAGCAGAACACATTGTTGGAGTGTCAGAATGCATAGATAGAAGGCAAATAAGCGTTCCATGGCTTTATTTCGCCTAGTTGCTTACTCTTGAGTAGAACTGCATATTCAGGAATAAGCACCTTTGTAAAATGAGTCAAATTGAAGCAGAACACATTGTTGGAGTGTCAGAATGCATAGATAGAAGGCAAATAAGCGTTCCATGGCTTTATTTCGCTTAGTTGCTTACTCTTGAGTATAACTGCATATTCACTCCAGGAATAAGCACCTTTGTAAAATGAGTCAAATTGAAGCAGAACACATTGTTGGAGTGTCAGAATGCATAGATAGAAGGCAAATAAGCGTTCCATGGCTTTATTTCGCTTAGTTGCTTACTCTTGAGTAGAACTGCATATTCACTCCAGGAATAAGCACCTTTGTAAAATGAGTCAAATTGAAGCAGAACACATTGTTGGAGTGTCAGAATGCATAGATAGAAGGCAAATAAGCGTTCCATGGCTTTATTTCGCTTAGTTGCTTACTCTTGAGTAGAACTGCATATTAACTCCAGGAATAAGCACCTTTGTAAAATGAGTCAAATTGAAGCAGAACACATTGTTGGAGTGTCAGAATGCATAGGTAGAAGGCGAATAAGCATTCCATGGCTTTATTTCGCTTAGTTGCTTACTCTTGAGTAGAACTGCATAATCACTCCAGGAATAAGCACCTTTGTAAAATGAGTCAAATTGAAGCAGAACACATTGTTGGAGTGTCAGAATGCATAGATAGAAGGCGAATAAGCGTTCCATGGCTTTATTTCGCTTAGTTGCTTACTCTTGAGTAGAACTGCATGTTCACACCAGGAATAAGCACCTTCGTAAAATGAGTCAAATTGAAGCAGAACACATTGTTGGAGTGTCAGAATGTATACATAGAAGTCAAATAAGCGTTCAATGGCTTTATTTCACTTAGTTGCTTACTCTTGAGTAGAACTGCATGTTCACACCAGGAATAAGCACCTTCGTAAAATGAGTCAAATTGAAGCAGAACACATTGTTGGAGTGTCAGAATGCATACATAGAAGGCAAATAAGCGTTCCATGGCTTTATTTCGCTTAGTTGCTTACTCTTGAGTAGAACTGCATATTCACTCCAGGAATAAGCACCTTTGTAAAATGAGTCAAATTGAAGCAGAACACATTGTTGGAGTGTCAGAATGTATACATAGAAGTCAAATAAGCGTTCCATGGCTTTATTTCGCTTAGTTGCTTACTCTTGAGTAGAACTGCATATTCACTCCAGGAATAAGCACCTTTGTAAAATGAGTCAAATTAAAGCAGAACACATTGTTGGAGTGTCAGAATGCATAGAAGGCAAATAAGCGTTCCATGGCTTTATTTCGCTTAGTTGCTTACTCTTGAGTAGAACTGCATATTCACTCCAGGAATAAGCACCTTTGTAAAATGAGTCAAATTAAAGCAGAACACATTGTTGGAGTGTGAGCATGCATAGATAGAAGGCAAATAAGCGTTCCATGGCTTCATTTCGCTTAGTTGCTTACTCTTGAGTAGAACTGCAAATTCACTCCAGGAATAAGCACCTTTGTAAAAAGAGTCAAATTGAAGCAGAACACATTGTTGGAGTGTCAGCATGCATAGATAGAAGGCAAATAAACGTTCCATGCCTTTATTTCGCTTAGTTGCTTACTCTTGAGTAGAACTGCATATTCACTCCAGGAATAAGCACCTTTGTAAAATGAGTCAAATTGAAGCAGAACACATTGTTGGAGTGTCAGAATGCATAGATAGAAGGCAAATAAACGTTCCATGGCTTTATTTCGCTTAGTTGCTTACTTTTGAGTAGAACTGCATGTTCACTCCAGGAATAAGCACCTTTGTAAAATGAGTCAAATTGAAGCAGAACACATTGTTGGAGTGTCAGAATGCATAGATAGAAGGCAAATAAGCGTTCCATGGCTTTATTTCGCTTAGTTGCTTACTCTTGAGTAGAACTGCATGTTCACTCCAGGAATAAGCACCTTTGTAAAATGAGTCAAATTGAAGCAGAACACATTGTTGGAGTGTCAGAATGCATAGATAGAAGGCAAATAAGCGTTCCATGGCTTTATTTCGCTTAGTTGCTTACTCTTGAGTAGAACTGCATATTCACTCCAGGAATAAGCACCTTTGTAAAATGAGTCAAATTGAAGCAGAACACATTGTTGGAGAGTCAGAATGCATAGATAGAAGGCAAGTAAGCGTTCCATGGCTTTATTTCGCTTAGTTGCTTACTTTTGAGTAGAACTGCATGTTCACTCCAGGAATAAGCACCTTTGTAAAAAGAGTCAAATTGAAGCAGAACACATTGTTGGAGTGTCAGCATGCATAGATAGAAGGCAAATAAACGTTCCATGGCTTTATTTCGCTTAGTTGCTTACTCTTGAGTAGAACTGCATATTCACTCCAGGAATAAGCACCTTTGTAAAATGAGTCAAATTGAAGCAGAACACATTGTTGGAGTGACAGAATGCATAGATAGAAGGCAAATAAGCGTTCCATGGCTTTATGTCGCTTAGTTGCTTACTCTTGAGTAGAACTGCATATTCACTCCAGGAATAAGCACCTTTGTAAAATGAGTCAAATTGAAGCAGAACACATTGTTGGAGTGTCAGAATGAATAGATAGAAGGCAAATAAGCGTTCCATGGCTTTATTTCGCTAAGTTGCTTACTCTTGAGTAGAACTGCATGTTCACTCCAGGAATAAGCACCTTCGTAAAATGAGTCAAATTGAAGCAGAACACATTGTTGGAGTGTCAGAATGCATAGATAGAAGGCAAATAAGCGTTCCATGGCTTTATTTCGCTTAGTTGCTTACTCTTGAGTAGAACTGCATATTCACTCCAGAAATAAGCACCTTTGTAAAAAGAGTCAAATTGAAGCAGAACACATTGTTAGAGTGTCAGAATGCATAGAGAGAAGGCAAATAAGCGTTCCATGGCTTTATGTCGCTTAGTTGCTTACTCTTGAGTAGAACTGCATATTCACTCCAGGAATAAGCACCTTTGTAAAATGAGTCAAATTGAAGCAGAAAACATTGTTGGAGTGTCAGCATGCATAGATAGAAGGCAAATAAACGTTCCATGGCTTTATTTCGCTTAGTTGCTTACTCTTGAGTAGAACTGCATATTCACTCCAGGAATAAGCACCTTTGTAAAATGAATCAAATTGAAGCAGAACACATTGTTGGAGTGTCAGAATGCATAGATAGAAGGCAAATAAGCGTTCCATGGCTTTATTTCGCTTAGTTGCTTACTCTTGAGTAGAACTGCATATTCACTCCAGGAATAAGCACCTTTGTAAAAAGAGTCAAATTGAAGCAGAACACATTGTTGGAGTGTCAGAATGCATAGATAGAAGGCAAATAAGCGTTCCATGGCTTTATTTCGCTTAGTTGCTTATTCTTGAGTAGAACTGCATATTCACTCCAGGAATAAGCACCTTTGTAAAATGAGTCAAATTGAAGCAGAACACATTGTTGGAGTGTCAGAATGCATAGAAGGCAAATAAGCGTTCCATGGCTTTATTTCGCTTAGTTGCTTACTCTTGAGTAGAACTGCATATTCACTCCAGGAATAAGCACCTTTGTAAAATGAGTCAAATTGAAGCAGAACACATTGTTGGAGTGTGAGCATGCATAGATAGAAGGCAAATAAGCGTTCCATGGCTTCATTTCGCTTAGTTGCTTACTCTTGAGTAGAACTGCAAATTCACTCCAGGAATAAGCACCTTTGTAAAAAGAGTCAAATTGAAGCAGAACACATTGTTGGAGTGTCAGCATGCATAGATAGAAGGCAAATAAACGTTCCATGGCTTTATTTCGCTTAGTTGCTTACTCTTGAGTAGAACTGCAAATTCACTCCAGGAATAAGCACCTTTGTAAAAAGAGTCAAATTGAAGCAGAACACATTGTTGGAGTGTCAGCATGCATAGATAGAAGGCAAATAAACGTTCCATGGCTTTATTTCGCTTAGTTGCTTACTCTTGAGTAGAACTGCATATTCACTCCAGGAATAAGCACCTTTGTAAAATGAGTCAAATTGAAGCAGAACACATTGTTGGAGTGTCAGAATGCATAGATAGAAGGCAAATAAACGTTCCATGGCTTTATTTCGCTTAGTTGCTTACTTTTGAGTAGAACTGCATGTTCACTCCAGGAATAAGCACCTTTGTAAAATGAGTCAAATTGAAGCAGAACACATTGTTGGAGTGTCAGAATGCATAGATAGAAGGCAAATAAGCGTTCCATGGCTTTATTTCGCTTAGTTGCTTACTCTTGAGTAGAACTGCATATTCACTCCAGGAATAAGCACCTTTGTAAAATGAGTCAAATTGAAGCAGAACACATTGTTGGAGTGTCAGAATGCATAGATAGAAGGCAAATAAGCGTTCCATGGCTTTATTTCGCTTAGTTGCTTACTCTTGAGTAGAACTGCATATTCACTCCAGGAATAAGCACCTTTGTAAAATGAGTCAAATTGAAGCAGAACACATTGTTGGAGAGTCAGAATGCATAGATAGAAGGCAAATAAGCGTTCCATGGCTTTATTTCGCTTAGTTGCTTACTTTTGAGTAGAACTGCATGTTCACTCCAGGAATAAGCACCTTTGTAAAAAGAGTCAAATTGAAGCAGAACACATTGTTGGAGTGTCAGCATGCATAGATAGAAGGCAAATAAACGTTCCATGGCTTTATTTCGCTTAGTTGCTTACTCTTGAGTAGAACTGCAAATTCACTCCAGGAATAAGCACCTTTGTAAAATGAGTCAAATTGAAGCAGAACACATTGTTGGAGTGACAGAATGCATAGATAGAAGGCAAATAAGCGTTCCATGAGTTTATGTCGCTTAGTTGCTTACTCTTGAGTAGAACTGCATATTCACTCCAGGAATAAGCACCTTTGTAAAATGAGTCAAATTGAAGCAGAACACATTGTTGGAGTGTCAGAATGCATAGAAGGCAAATAAGCGTTCCATGGCTTCATTTCGCTTAGTTGCTTACTCTTGAGTAGAACTGCAAATTCACTCCAGGAATAAGCACCTTTGTAAAAAGAGTCAAATTGAAGCAGAACACATTGTTGGAGTGTCAGCATGCATAGATAGAAGGCAAATAAACGTTCCATGGCTTTATTTCGCTTAGTTGCTTACTCTTGAGTAGAACTGCAAATTCACTCCAGGAATAAGCACCTTTGTAAAAAGAGTCAAATTGAAGCAGAACACATTGTTGGAGTGTCAGCATGCATAGATAGAAGGCAAATAAACGTTCCATGGCTTTATTTCGCTTAGTTGCTTACTCTTGAGTAGAACTGCATATTCACTCCAGGAATAAGCACCTTTGTAAAATGAGTCAAATTGAAGCAGAACACATTGTTGGAGTGTCAGAATGCATAGATAGAAGGCAAATAAACGTTCCATGGCTTTATTTCGCTTAGTTGCTTACTTTTGAGTAGAACTGCATGTTCACTCCAGGAATAAGCACCTTTGTAAAATGAGTCAAATTGAAGCAGAACACATTGTTGGAGTGTCAGAATGCATAGATAGAAGGCAAATAAGCGTTCCATGGCTTTATTTCGCTTAGTTGCTTACTCTTGAGTAGAACTGCATATTCACTCCAGGAATAAGCACCTTTGTAAAATGAGTCAAATTGAAGCAGAACACATTGTTGGAGTGTCAGAATGCATAGATAGAAGGCAAATAAGCGTTCCATGGCTTTATTTCGCTTAGTTGCTTACTCTTGAGTAGAACTGCATATTCACTCCAGGAATAAGCACCTTTGTAAAATGAGTCAAATTGAAGCAGGACACATTGTTGGAGAGTCAGAATGCATAGATAGAAGGCAAATAAGCGTTCCATGGCTTTATTTCGCTTAGTTGCTTACTTTTGAGTAGAACTGCATGTTCACTCCAGGAATAAGCACCTTTGTAAAAAGAGTCAAATTGAAGCAGAACACATTGTTGGAGTGTCAGCATGCATAGATAGAAGGCAAATAAACGTTCCATGGCTTAATTTCGCTTAGTTGCTTACTCTTGAGTAGAACTGCATATTCACTCCAGGAATAAGCACCTTCGTAAAATGAGTCAAATTGAAGCAGAACACATTGTTGGAGTGACAGAATGCATAGATAGAAGGCAAATAAGCGTTCCATGGCTTTATGTCGCTTAGTTGCTTACTCTTGAGTAGAACTGCATATTCTCTCCAGGAATAAGCACCTTTGTAAAATGAGTCAAATTGAAGCAGAACACATTATTGGAGTGTCAGAATGAATAGATAGAAGGCAAATAAGCGTTCCATGGCTTTATTTCGCTAAGTTGCTTACTCTTGAGTAGAACTGCATGTTCACTCCAGGAATAAGCACCTTTGTAAAATGAGTCAAATTGAAGCAGAACACATTGATAGAGTGTCAGAATGCATAGAGAGAAGGCAAATAAGCGTTCCATGGCTTTATTTCGCTTAGTTGCTTACTCTTGAGTAGAACTGCATATGCACTCCAGAAATAAGCACCTTTGTAAAAAGAGTCAAATTGAAGCAGAACACATTGATAGAGTGTCAGAATGCATAGAGAGAAGGCAAATAAGCGTTCCATGGCTTTATTTCGCTTAGTTGCTTACTCTTGAGTAGAACTGCATATTCACTCCAGGAATAAGCACCTTTGTAAAATGAATCAAATTGAAGCAGAACACATTGTTGGAGTGTCAGCATGCATAGATAGAAGGCAAATAAACGTTCCATGGCTTTATTTCGCTTAGTTGCTTACTCTTGAGTAGAACTGCATATTCACTCCAGGAATAAGCACCTTTGTAAAATGAGTCAAATTGAAGCAGAACACATTGTTGGAGTGACAGAATGCATAGATAGAAGGCAAATAAGCGTTCCATGGCTTTATGTCGCTTAGTTGCTTACTCTTGAGTAGAACTGCATATTCACTCCAGGAATAAGCACCTTTGTAAAAAGAGTCAAATTGAAGCAGAACACATTGTTGGAGTGTCAGAATGCATAGATAGAAGGCAAATAAGCGTTCCATGGATTTATTTCGCTTAGTTGCTTACTCTTGAGTAGAACTGCATATTCACTCCAGGAATAAGCACCTTTGTAAAAAGAGTCAAATTGAAGCAGAACACATTGTTAGAGTGTCAGAATGCATAGATAGAAGGCAAATAAGCGTTCCATGGCTTTATGTCGCTTAGTTGCTTACTCTTGAGTAGAACTGCATATTCACTCCAGGAATAAGCACCTTTGTAAAATGAGTCAAATTGAAGCAGAACACATTGTTGGAGAGTCAGAATGCATAGATAGAAGGCAAATAAGCGTTCCATGGCTTTATTTCGCTTAGTTGCTTACTTTTGAGTAGAACTGCATGTTCACTCCAGGAATAAGCACCTTTGTAAAAAGAGTCAAATTGAAGCAGAACACATTGTTGGAGTGTCAGCATGCATAGATAGAAGGCAAATAAACGTTCCATGGCTTTATTTCGCTTAGTTGCTTACTCTTGAGTAGAACTGCAAATTCACTCCAGGAATAAGCACCTTTGTAAAATGAGTCAAATTGAAGCAGAACACATTGTTGGAGTGACAGAATGCATAGATAGAAGGCAAATAAGCGTTCCATGAGTTTATGTCGCTTAGTTGCTTACTCTTGAGTAGAACTGCATATTCACTCCAGGAATAAGCACCTTTGTAAAATGAGTCAAATTGAAGCAGAACACATTGTTGGAGTGTCAGAATGCATAGAAGGCAAATAAGCGTTCCATGGCTTCATTTCGCTTAGTTGCTTACTCTTGAGTAGAACTGCAAATTCACTCCAGGAATAAGCACCTTTGTAAAAAGAGTCAAATTGAAGCAGAACACATTGTTGGAGTGTCAGCATGCATAGATAGAAGGCAAATAAACGTTCCATGGCTTTATTTCGCTTAGTTGCTTACTCTTGAGTAGAACTGCAAATTCACTCCAGGAATAAGCACCTTTGTAAAAAGAGTCAAATTGAAGCAGAACACATTGTTGGAGTGTCAGCATGCATAGATAGAAGGCAAATAAACGTTCCATGGCTTTATTTCGCTTAGTTGCTTACTCTTGAGTAGAACTGCATATTCACTCCAGGAATAAGCACCTTTGTAAAATGAGTCAAATTGAAGCAGAACACATTGTTGGAGTGTCAGAATGCATAGATAGAAGGCAAATAAACGTTCCATGGCTTTATTTCGCTTAGTTGCTTACTTTTGAGTAGAACTGCATGTTCACTCCAGGAATAAGCACCTTTGTAAAATGAGTCAAATTGAAGCAGAACACATTGTTGGAGTGTCAGAATGCATAGATAGAAGGCAAATAAGCGTTCCATGGCTTTATTTCGCTTAGTTGCTTACTCTTGAGTAGAACTGCATATTCACTCCAGGAATAAGCACCTTTGTAAAATGAGTCAAATTGAAGCAGAACACATTGTTGGAGTGTCAGAATGCATAGATAGAAGGCAAATAAGCGTTCCATGGCTTTATTTCGCTTAGTTGCTTACTCTTGAGTAGAACTGCATATTCACTCCAGGAATAAGCACCTTTGTAAAATGAGTCAAATTGAAGCAGGACACATTGTTGGAGAGTCAGAATGCATAGATAGAAGGCAAATAAGCGTTCCATGGCTTTATTTCGCTTAGTTGCTTACTTTTGAGTAGAACTGCATGTTCACTCCAGGAATAAGCACCTTTGTAAAAAGAGTCAAATTGAAGCAGAACACATTGTTGGAGTGTCAGCATGCATAGATAGAAGGCAAATAAACGTTCCATGGCTTAATTTCGCTTAGTTGCTTACTCTTGAGTAGAACTGCATATTCACTCCAGGAATAAGCACCTTCGTAAAATGAGTCAAATTGAAGCAGAACACATTGTTGGAGTGACAGAATGCATAGATAGAAGGCAAATAAGCGTTCCATGGCTTTATGTCGCTTAGTTGCTTACTCTTGAGTAGAACTGCATATTCTCTCCAGGAATAAGCACCTTTGTAAAATGAGTCAAATTGAAGCAGAACACATTATTGGAGTGTCAGAATGAATAGATAGAAGGCAAATAAGCGTTCCATGGCTTTATTTCGCTAAGTTGCTTACTCTTGAGTAGAACTGCATGTTCACTCCAGGAATAAGCACCTTTGTAAAATGAGTCAAATTGAAGCAGAACACATTGATAGAGTGTCAGAATGCATAGAGAGAAGGCAAATAAGCGTTCCATGGCTTTATTTCGCTTAGTTGCTTACTCTTGAGTAGAACTGCATATGCACTCCAGAAATAAGCACCTTTGTAAAAAGAGTCAAATTGAAGCAGAACACATTGATAGAGTGTCAGAATGCATAGAGAGAAGGCAAATAAGCGTTCCATGGCTTTATTTCGCTTAGTTGCTTACTCTTGAGTAGAACTGCATATTCACTCCAGGAATAAGCACCTTTGTAAAATGAATCAAATTGAAGCAGAACACATTGTTGGAGTGTCAGCATGCATAGATAGAAGGCAAATAAACGTTCCATGGCTTTATTTCGCTTAGTTGCTTACTCTTGAGTAGAACTGCATATTCACTCCAGGAATAAGCACCTTTGTAAAATGAGTCAAATTGAAGCAGAACACATTGTTGGAGTGACAGAATGCATAGATAGAAGGCAAATAAGCGTTCCATGGCTTTATGTCGCTTAGTTGCTTACTCTTGAGTAGAACTGCATATTCACTCCAGGAATAAGCACCTTTGTAAAAAGAGTCAAATTGAAGCAGAACACATTGTTGGAGTGTCAGAATGCATAGATAGAAGGCAAATAAGCGTTCCATGGATTTATTTCGCTTAGTTGCTTACTCTTGAGTAGAACTGCATATTCACTCCAGGAATAAGCACCTTTGTAAAAAGAGTCAAATTGAAGCAGAACACATTGTTAGAGTGTCAGAATGCATAGATAGAAGGCAAATAAGCGTTCCATGGCTTTATGTCGCTTAGTTGCTTACTCTTGAGTAGAACTGCATATTCACTCCAGGAATAAGCACCTTTGTAAAATGAGTCAAATTGAAGCAGAACACATTGTTGGAGTGTCAGAATGCATAGAAGGCAAATAAGCGTTCCATGGCTTTATTTCGCTTAGTTGCTTACTCTTGAGTAGAACTGCATATTCACTCCAGGAATAAGCACCTTTGGAAAATGAGTCAAATTGAAGCAGAACACATTGTTGGAGTGTCAGAATGCATAGATAGAAGGCAAATAAGCGTTCCATGGCTTCATTTCGCTTAGTTGCTTACTCTTGAGTAGAACTGCAAATTCACTCCAGGAATAAGCACCTTTGTAAAAAGAGTCAAATTGAAGCAGAACACATTGTTGGAGTGTCAGCATGCATAGATAGAAGGCAAATAAACGTTCCATGGCTTTATTTCGCTTAGTTGCTTACTCTTGAGTAGAACTGCATATTCACTCCAGGAATAAGCACCTTTGTAAAATGAGTCAAATTGAAGCAGAACACATTGTTGGAGTGTCAGAATGCATAGATAGAAGGCAAATAAGCGTTCCATGGCTTTATTTCGCTTAGTTGCTTACTCTTGAGTAGAACTGCATATTCACTCCAGGAATAAGCACCTTTGTAAAAAGAGTCAAATTGAAGCAGAACACATTGTTAGAGTGTCAGAATGCATAGATAGAAGTCAAATAAGCGTTCCATGGCTTTATTTCGCTTAGTTGCTTACTCTTGAGTAGAACTGCATATTCACTCCAGGAATAAGCACCTTTGTAAAATGAGTCAAATTGAAGCAGAACACATTGTTGGAGTGTCAGAATGCATAGATAGAAGGCAAATAAGCGTTCCATTGCTTTATGTCGCTTAGTTGCTTACTCTTGAGTAGAACTGCATATTCACTCCAGGAATAAGCACCTTTGTAAAATGAGTCATATTGAAGCAGAACACATTGTTGGAGTGTCAGAATGCATAGATAGAAGGCAAATAAGCGTTCCATGGCTTTATGTCGCTTAGTTGCTTACTCTTGAGTAGAACTGCATATTCACTCCAGGAATAAGCACCTTTGTAAAAAGAGTCAAATTGAAGCAGAACACATTGTTGGAGTGTCAGCATGCATAGATAGAAGGCAAATAAACGTTCCATGGCTTTATTTCGCTTAGTTGCTTACTCTTGAGTAGAACTGCATATTCACTCCAGGAATAAGCACCTTTGTAAAATGAGTCAAATTGAAGCAGAACACATTGTTGGAGTGTCAGAATGCATAGATAGAAGGCAAATAAGCGTTCCATGGCTTTATTTCGCTTAGTTGCTTACTCTTGAGTAGAACTGCATATTCACTCCAGGAATAAGCACCTTTGTAAAATGAGTCAAATTGAAGCAGAACACATTGTTGGAGTGTCAGAATGCATAGATAGAAGGCAAATAAGCGTTCCATGGCTTTATGTCGCTTAGTTGCTTACTCTTGAGTAGAACTGCATATTCACTCCAGGAATAAGCACCTTTGTAAAATGAGTCATATTGAAGCAGAACACATTGTTGGAGTGTCAGAATGCATAGATAGAAGGCAAATAAGCGTTCCATGGCTTTATGTCGCTTAGTTGCTTACTCTTGAGTAGAACTGCATATTCACTCCAGGAATAAGCACCTTTGTAAAAAGAGTCAAATTGAAGCAGAACACATTGTTGGAGTGTCAGAATGCATAGATAGAAGGCAAATAAGCGTTCCATGGATTTATTTCGCTTAGTTGCTTACTCTTGAGTAGAACTGCATATTCACTCCAGGAATAAGCACCTTTGTAAAAAGAGTCAAATTGAAGCAGAACACATTGTTAGAGTGTCAGAATGCATAGATAGAAGGCAAATAAGCGTTCCATGGCTTTATGTCGCTTAGTTGCTTACTCTTGAGTAGAACTGCATATTCACTCCAGGAATAAGCACCTTTGTAAAATGAGTCAAATTGAAGCAGAACACATTGTTGGAGTGTCAGAATGCATAGATAGAAGGCAAATAAGCGTTCCATGGCTTCATATCGCTTAGTTGCTTACTCTTGAGTAGAACTGCAAATTCACTCCAGGAATAAGCACCTTTGTAAAAAGAGTCAAATTGAAGCAGAACACATTGTTGGAGTGTCAGCATGCATAGATAGAAGGCAAATAAACGTTCCATGGCTTTATTTCGCTTAGTTGCTTACTCTTGAGTAGAACTGCATATTCACTCCAGGAATAAGCACCTTTGTAAAATGAGTCAAATTGAAGCAGAACACATTGTTGGAGTGTCAGAATGCATAGATAGAAGGCAAATAAGCATTCCATGGCTTTATTTCGCTTAGTTGCTTACTCTTGAGTAGAACTGCATATTCACTCCAGGAATAAGCACCTTTGTAAAAAGAGTCAAATTGAAGCAGAACACATTGTTAGAGTGTCAGAATGCATAGATAGAAGGCAAATAAGCGTTCCATGGCTTTATTTCGCTTAGTTGCTTACTCTTGAGTAGAACTGCATATTCACTCCAGGAATAAGCACCTTTGTAAAATGAGTCAAATTGAAGCAGAACACATTGTTGGAGTGTCAGCATGCATAGATAGAAGGCAAATAAGCGTTCCATGGCTTTATGTCGCTTAGTTGCTTACTCTTGAGTAGAACTGCATATTCACTCCAGGAATAAGCACCTTTGTAAAATGAGTCATATTGAAGCAGAACACATTGTTGGAGTGTCAGAATGCATAGATAGAAGGCAAATAAGCGTTCCATGGCTTTATTTCGCTTAGTTGCTTACTCTTGAGTAGAACTGCATATTCACTCCAGGAATAAGCACCTTTGTAAAAAGAGTCAAATTGAAGCAGAACACATTGTTGGAGTGTCAGAATGCATAGATAGAAGGCAAATAAGCGTTCCATGGCTTTATGTCGCTTAGTTGCTTACTCTTGAGTAGAACTGCATATTCACTCCAGGAATAAGCACCTTTGTAAAATGAGTCAAATTGAAGCAGAACACATTGTTGGAGTGTCAGAATGCATAGATAGAAGGCAAATAAGCGTTCCATGGCTTTATTTCGCTTAGTTGCTTACTTTTGAGTAGAACTGCATGTTCACTCCAGGAATAAGCACCTTTGTAAAAAGAGTCAAATTGAAGCAGAACACATTGTTGGAGTGTCAGCATGCATAGATAGAAGGCAAATAAACGTTCCATGGCTTTATTTCGCTTAGTTGCTTACTCTTGAGTAGAACTGCATATTCACTCCAGGAATAAGCACCTTTGTAAAATGAGTCAAATTGAAGCAGAACACATTGTTGGAGTGTCAGAATGCATAGAGAGAAGGCAAATAAGCGTTCCATGGCTTTATGTCGCTTAGTTGCTTACTCTTGAGTAGAACTGCATATTCACTCCAGGAATAAGCACCTTTGTAAAATGAGTCAAATTGAAGCAGAACACATTGTTGGAGTGTCAGAATGCATAGATAGAAGGCAAATAAGCGTTCCATGGCTTTATTTCGCTTAGTTGCTTACTTTTGAGTATAACTGCATGTTCACTCCAGGAATAAGCACCTTTGTAAAATGAGTCAAATTGAAGCAGAACACATTGTTGGAGTGTCAGAATGCATAGATAGAAGGCAAATAAGTGTTCCATGGCTTTATTTCGCTTAGTTGCTTACTCTTGAGTAGAACTGCATATTCACTCCAGGAATAAGCACCTTTGTAAAATGAGTCAAATTGAAGCAGAACACATTGTTGGAGTGTCAGCATGCATAGATAGAAGGCAAATAAACGTTCCATGGCTTTATTTCGCTTAGTTGCTTACTCTTGAGTAGAACTGCATATTCACTCCAAGAATAAGCACCTTTGTAAAATGAGTCAAATTGAAGCAGAACACATTGTTGGAGTGTCAGAATGCATAGATAGAAGGCAAATAAGCGTTCCATGGATTTATTTCGCTTAGTTGCTTACTCTTGAGTAGAACTGCATATTCACTCCAGGAATAAGCACCTTTGTAAAATGAATCAAATTGAAGCAGAACACATTGTTGGAGTGTCAGCATGCATAGATAGAAGGCAAATAAACGTTCCATGGCTTTATTTCGCTTAGTTGCTTACTCTTGAGTAGAACTGCATATTCACTCCAGGAATAAGCACCTTTGTAAAATGAGTCAAATTGAAGCAGAACACATTGTTGGAGTGACAGAATGCATAGATAGAAGGCAAATAAGCGTTCCATGGCTTTATGTCGCTTAGTTGCTTACTCTTGAGTAGAACTGCATATTCACTCCAGGAATAAGCACCTTTGTAAAAAGAGTCAAATTGAAGCAGAACACATTGTTGGAGTGTCAGAATGCATAGATAGAAGGCAAATAAGCGTTCCATGGATTTATTTCGCTTAGTTGCTTACTCTTGAGTAGAACTGCATATTCACTCCAGGAATAAGCACCTTTGTAAAAAGAGTCAAATTGAAGCAGAACACATTGTTAGAGTGTCAGAATGCATAGATAGAAGGCAAATAAGCGTTCCATGGCTTTATGTCGCTTAGTTGCTTACTCTTGAGTAGAACTGCATATTCACTCCAGGAATAAGCACCTTTGTAAAATGAGTCAAATTGAAGCAGAACACATTGTTGGAGTGTCAGAATGCATAGAAGGCAAATAAGCGTTCCATGGCTTTATTTCGCTTAGTTGCTTACTCTTGAGTAGAACTGCATATTCACTCCAGAAATAAGCACCTTTGGAAAATGAGTCAAATTGAAGCAGAACACATTGTTGGAGTGTCAGAATGCATAGATAGAAGGCAAATAAGCGTTCCATGGCTTCATTTCGCTTAGTTGCTTACTCTTGAGTAGAACTGCAAATTCACTCCAGGAATAAGCACCTTTGTAAAAAGAGTCAAATTGAAGCAGAACACATTGTTGGAGTGTCAGCATGCATAGATAGAAGGCAAATAAACGTTCCATGGCTTTATTTCGCTTAGTTGCTTACTCTTGAGTAGAACTGCATATTCACTCCAGGAATAAGCACCTTTGTAAAATGAGTCAAATTGAAGCAGAACACATTGTTGGAGTGTCAGAATGCATAGATAGAAGACAAATAAGCGTTCCATGGCTTTATTTCGCTTAGTTGCTTACTCTTGAGTAGAACTGCATATTCACTCCAGGAATAAGCACCTTTGTAAAAAGAGTCAAATTGAAGCAGAACACATTGTTAGAGTGTCAGAATGCATAGATAGAAGGCAAATAAGCGTTCCATGGCTTTATTTCGCTTAGTTGCTTACTCTTGAGTAGAACTGCATATTCAC
Organism: Zootoca vivipara; assembly: GCF_965207765.1. Classification (NCBI taxonomy): domain Eukaryota; kingdom Metazoa; phylum Chordata; class Lepidosauria; order Squamata; family Lacertidae; genus Zootoca; species Zootoca vivipara. Next base: position 2,899,260 of record NC_142599.1, read on the forward strand.
TCCAGGAATAAGCACCTTTGTAAAATGAGTCAAATTGAAGCAGAACACATTGTTGGAGTGTCAGAATGCATAGATAGAAGGCAAATAAGCGTTCCATGGCTTTATGTCGCTTAGTTGCTTACTCTTGAGTAGAACTGCATATTCACTCCAGGAATAAGCACCTTTGTAAAATGAGTCATATTGAAGCAGAACACATTGTTGGAGTGTCAGAATGCATAGATAGAAGGCAAATAAGCGTTCCATGGCTTTATGTCGCTTAGTTGCTTACTCTTGAGTAGAACTGCATATTCACTCCAGGAATAAGCACCTTTGTAAAAAGAGTCAAATTGAAGCAGAACACATTGTTGGAGTGTCAGCATGCATAGATAGAAGGCAAATAAACGTACCATGGCTTTATTTCGCTTAGTTGCTTACTCTTGAGTAGAACTGCATATTCACTCCAGGAATAAGCACCTTTGTAAAATGAGTCAAATTGAAGCAGAACACATTGTTGGAGTGTCAGAATGCATAGATAGAAGGCAAATAAGCGTTCCATGGCTTTATTTCGCTTAGTTGCTTACTCTTGAGTAGAACTGCATATTCACTCCAGGAATAAGCACCTTTGTAAAAAGAGTCAAATTGAAGCAGAACACATTGTTAGAGTGTCAGAATGCATAGATAGAAGGCAAATAAGCGTTCCATGGCTTTATTTCGCTTAGTTGCTTACTCTCGAGTAGAACTGCATATTCACTCCAGGAATAAGCACCTTTGTAAAATGAGTCAAATTGAAGCAGAACACATTGTTGGAGTGTCAGAATGCATAGATAGAAGGCAAATAAGCGTTCCATGGCTTTATGTCGCTTAGTTGCTTACTCTTGAGTAGAACTGCATATTCACTCCAGGAATAAGCACCTTTGTAAAATGAGTCATATTGAAGCAGAACACATTGTTGGAGTGTCAGAATGCATAGATAGAAGGCAAATAAGCGTTCCATGGCTTTATGTCGCTTAGTTGCTTACTCTTGAGTAGAACTGCATATTCACTCCAGGAATAAGCACCTTTGTAAAAAGAGTCAAATTGAAGCAGAACACATTGTTGGAGTGTCAGAATGCATAGATAGAAGGCAAATAAGCGTTCCATGGATTTATTTCGCTTAGTTGCTTACTCTTGAGTAGAACTGCATATTCACTCCAGGAATAAGCACCTTTGTAAAAAGAGTCAAATTGAAGCAGAACACATTGTTAGAGTGTCAGAATGCATAGATAGAAGGCAAATAAGCGTTCCATGGCTTTATGTCGCTTAGTTGCTTACTCTTGAGTAGAACTGCATATTCACTCCAGGAATAAGCACCTTTGTAAAATGAGTCAAATTGAAGCAGAACACATTGTTGGAGTGTCAGAATGCATAGATAGAAGGCAAATAAGCGTTCCATGGCTTCATATCGCTTAGTTGCTTACTCTTGAGTAGAACTGCAAATTCACTCCAGGAATAAGCACCTTTGTAAAAAGAGTCAAATTGAAGCAGAACACATTGTTGGAGTGTCAGCATGCATAGATAGAAGGCAAATAAACGTTCCATGGCTTTATTTCGCTTAGTTGCTTACTCTTGAGTAGAACTGCATATTCACTCCAGGAATAAGCACCTTTGTAAAATGAGTCAAATTGAAGCAGAACACATTGTTGGAGTGTCAGAATGCATAGATAGAAGGCAAATAAGCGTTCCATGGCTTTATTTCGCTTAGTTGCTTACTCTTGAGTAGAACTGCATATTCACTCCAGGAATAAGCACCTTTGTAAAAAGAGTCAAATTGAAGCAGAACACATTGTTAGAGTGTCAGAATGCATAGATAGAAGGCAAATAAGCGTTCCATGGCTTTATTTTGCTTAGTTGCTTACTCTTGAGTAAAACTGCATATTCACTCCAGGAATAAGCACCTTTGTAAAATGAGTCAAATTGAAGCAGAACACATTGTTGGAGTGTCAGAATGCATAGATAGAAGGCAAATAAGCGTTCCATGGCTTTATGTCGCTTAGTTGCTTACTCTTGAGTAGAACTGCATATTCACTCCAGGAATAAGCACCTTTGTAAAATGAGTCATATTGAAGCAGAACACATTGTTGGAGTGTCAGAATGCATAGATAGAAGGCAAATAAGCGTTCCATGGCTTTATGTCGCTTAGTTGCTTACTCTTGAGTAGAACTGCATATTCACTCCAGGAATAAGCACCTTTGTAAAAAGAGTCAAATTGAAGCAGAACACATTGTTGGAGTGTCAGAATGCATAGATAGAAGGCAAATAAGCGTTCCATGGATTTATTTCGCTTAGTTGCTTACTCTTGAGTAGAACTGCATATTCACTCCAGGAATAAGCACCTTTGTAAAAAGAGTCAAATTGAAGCAGAACACATTGTTAGAGTGTCAGAATGCATAGATAGAAGGCAAATAAGCGTTCCATGGCTTTATGTCGCTTAGTTGCTTACTCTTGAGTAGAACTGCATATTCACTCCAGGAATAAGCACCTTTGTAAAATGAGTCAAATTGAAGCAGAACACATTGTTGGAGTGTCAGAATGCATAGATAGAAGGCAAATAAGCGTTCCATGGCTTCATATCGCTTAGTTGCTTACTCTTGAGTAGAACTGCAAATTCACTCCAGGAATAAGCACCTTTGTAAAAAGAGTCAAATTGAAGCAGAACACATTGTTGGAGTGTCAGCATGCATAGATAGAAGGCAAATAAACGTTCCATGGCTTTATTTCGCCTAGTTGCTTACTCTTGAGTAGAACTGCATATTCACTCCAGGAATAAGCACCTTTGTAAAATGAGTCAAATTGAAGCAGAACACATTGTTGGAGTGTCAGAATGCATAGATAGAAGGCAAATAAGCGTTCCATGGCTTTATTTCGCTTAGTTGCTTACTCTTGAGTAGAACTGCATATTCACTCCAGGAATAAGCACCTTTGTAAAAAGAGTCAAATTGAAGCAGAACACATTGTTAGAGTGTCAGAATGCATAGATAGAAGGCAAATAAGCGTTCCATGGCTTTATTTCGCTTAGTTGCTTACTCTTGAGTAGAACTGCATATTCACTCCAGGAATAAGCACCTTTGTAAAATGAGTCAAATTGAAGCAGAACACATTGTTGGAGTGTCAGCATGCATAGATAGAAGGCAAATAAGCGTTCCATGGCTTTATGTCGCTTAGTTGCTTACTCTTGAGTAGAACTGCATATTCACTCCAGGAATAAGCACCTTTGTAAAATGAGTCATATTGAAGCAGAACACATTGTTGGAGTGTCAGAATGCATAGATAGAAGGCAAATAAGCGTTCCATGGCTTTATTTCGCTTAGTTGCTTACTCTTGAGTAGAACTGCATATTCACTCCAGGAATAAGCACCTTTGTAAAAAGAGTCAAATTGAAGCAGAACACATTGTTAGAGTGTCAGAATGCATAGATAGAAGGCAAATAAGCGTTCCATGGCTTTATTTCGCTTAGTTGCTTACTCTTGAGTAGAACTGCATATTCACTCCAGGAATAAGCACCTTTGTAAAATGAGTCAAATTGAAGCAGAACACATTGTTGGAGTGTCAGAATGCATAGATAGAAGGCAAATAAGCGTTCCATGGCTTTATGTCGCTTAGTTGCTTACTCTTGAGTAGAACTGCATATTCACTCCAGGAATAAGCACCTTTGTAAAATGAGTCAAATTGAAGCAGAACACATTGTTGGAGTGTCAGCATGCATAGATAGAAGGCAAATAAGTGTTCCATGGCTTTATTTCGCTTAGTTGCTTACTCTTGAGTAGAACTGCATATTCACTCCAGGAATAAGCACCTTTGTAAAATGAGTCAAATTGAAGCAGAACACATTGTTGGAGTGTCAGAATGCATAGATAGAAGGCAAATAAGCGTTCCATGGCTTTATTTCGCTTAGTTGCTTACTTTTGAGTAGAACTGCATGTTCACTCCAGGAATAAGCACCTTTGTAAAAAGAGTCAAATTGAAGCAGAACACATTGTTGGAGTGTCAGCATGCATAGATAGAAGGCAAATAAACGTTCCATGGCTTTATTTCGCTTAGTTGCTTACTCTTGAGTAGAACTGCATATTCACTCCAGGAATAAGCACCTTTGTAAAATGAGTCAAATTGAAGCAGAACACATTGTTGGAGTGTCAGAATGCATAGAGAGAAGGCAAATAAGCGTTCCATGGCTTTATGTCGCTTAGTTGCTTACTCTTGAGTAGAACTGCATATTCACTCCAGGAATAAGCACCTTTGTAAAATGAGTCAAATTGAAGCAGAACACATTGTTGGAGTGTCAGAATGCATAGATAGAAGGCAAATAAGCGTTCCATGGCTTTATTTCGCTTAGTTGCTTACTTTTGAGTATAACTGCATGTTCACTCCAGGAATAAGCACCTTTGTAAAATGAGTCAAATTGAAGCAGAACACATTGTTGGAGTGTCAGAATGCATAGATAGAAGGCAAATAAGTGTTCCATGGCTTAGTTGCTTACTCTTGAGTAGAACTGCATATTCACTCCAGGAATAAGCACCTTTGTAAAATGAGTCAAATTGAAGCAGAACACATTGTTGGAGTGTCAGCATGCATAGATAGAAGGCAAATAAACGTTCCATGGCTTTATTTCGCTTAGTTGCTTACTCTTGAGTAGAACTGCATATTCACTCCAAGAATAAGCACCTTTGTAAAATGAGTCAAATTGAAGCAGAACACATTGTTGGAGTGTCAGAATGCATAGATAGAAGGCAAATAAGCGTTCCATGGCTTTATTTCGCTTAGTTGCTTACTTTTGAGTTGAACTGCATGTTCACTCCAGGAATAAGCACCATTGTAAAATGAGTCAAATTGAAGCAGAACACATTGTTGGAGTGTCAGAATGCATAGATAGAAGGCAAATAAGCGTTCCATGGCTTTATTTCGCTTAGTTGCTTACTCTTGAGTAGAACTGCATATTCACTCCAGGAATAAGCACCTTTGTAAAATGAGTCAAATTGAAGCAGAACACATTGTTGGAGTGTCAGAATGCATAGATAGAAGGCAGATATGCGTTCCATGGCTTTATTTCGCTTAGTTGCTTACTCTTGAGTAGAACTGCATATTCACTCCAGGAATAAGCACCTTTGTAAAAAGAGTCAAATTGAAGCAGAACACATTGTTAGAGTTTCAGAATGCATAGATGGAAGGCAAATAAGCGTTCCATGGCTTTATGTCGCTTAGTTGCTTACTCTTGAGTAGAACTGCATATTCACTCCAGGAATAAGCACCTTTGGAAAATGAGTCAAATTGAAGCAGAACACATTGTTGGAGTGTCAGCATGCATAGATAGAAGGCAAATAAACGTTCCATGGCTTTATTTCGCTTAGTTGCTTACTCTTGAGTAGAACTGCATATTCACTCCAGGAATAAGCACCTTTGTAAAATGAGTCAAATTGAATCAGAACACATTGTTGGAGTGTCAGAATGCATAGATAGAAGGCAAATAAGCGTTCCATGGCTTCATTTCACTTAGTTGCTTACTCTTGAGTAGAACTGCATATTCACTCCAGGAATAAGCACCTTTGTAAAAAGAGTCAAATTGAAGCAGAACACATTGTTGGAGTGTCAGAATGCATAGATAGAAGGCAAATAAGCGTTCCATGGCTTTATTTCGCTTAGTTGCTTACTCTTGAGTAGAACTGCATATTCACTCCAGGAATAAGCACCTTTTAAAAATGAGTCAAATTGAAGCAGAACACATAGTTGGAGTGTCAGAATGCATAGAAGGCAAATAAGCGTTCCATGGCTTTATTTCGCTTAGTTGCTTACTCTTGAGTAGAACTGCATATTCACTCCAGGAATAAGCACCTTTGTAAAATGAGTCAAATTGAAGCAGAACACATTGTTGGAGTGTCAGAATGCATAGATAGAAGGCAAATAAGCGTTCCATGGCTTCATTTCGCTTAGTTGCTTACTTTTGAGTATAACTGCATGTTCACTCCAGGAATAAGCACCTTTGTAAAATGAGTCAAATTGAAGCAGAACACATTGTTGGAGTGTCAGAATGCATAGATAGAAGGCAAATAAGTGTTCCATGGCTTAGTTGCTTACTCTTGAGTAGAACTGCATATTCACTCCAGGAATAAGCACCTTTGTAAAATGAGTCAAATTGAAGCAGAACACATTGTTGGAGTGTCAGCATGCATAGATAGAAGGCAAATAAACGTTCCATGGCTTTATTTCGCTTAGTTGCTTACTCTTGAGTAGAACTGCATATTCACTCCAAGAATAAGCACCTTTGTAAAATGAGTCAAATTGAAGCAGAACACATTGTTGGAGTGTCAGAATGCATAGATAGAAGGCAAATAAGCGTTCCATGGCTTTATTTCGCTTAGTTGCTTACTTTTGAGTTGAACTGCATGTTCACTCCAGGAATAAGCACCATTGTAAAATGAGTCAAATTGAAGCAGAACACATTGTTGGAGTGTCAGAATGCATAGATAGAAGGCAAATAAGCGTTCCATGGCTTTATTTCGCTTAGTTGCTTACTCTTGAGTAGAACTGCATATTCACTCCAGGAATAAGCACCTTTGTAAAATGAGTCAAATTGAAGCAGAACACATTGTTGGAGTGTCAGAATGCATAGATAGAAGGCAGATATGCGTTCCATGGCTTTATTTCGCTTAGTTGCTTACTCTTGAGTAGAACTGCATATTCACTCCAGGAATAAGCACCTTTGTAAAAAGAGTCAAATTGAAGCAGAACACATTGTTAGAGTTTCAGAATGCATAGATGGAAGGCAAATAAGCGTTCCATGGCTTTATGTCGCTTAGTTGCTTACTCTTGAGTAGAACTGCATATTCACTCCAGGAATAAGCACCTTTGGAAAATGAGTCAAATTGAAGCAGAACACATTGTTGGAGTGTCAGCATGCATAGATAGAAGGCAAATAAACGTTCCATGGCTTTATTTCGCTTAGTTGCTTACTCTTGAGTAGAACTGCATATTCACTCCAGGAATAAGCACCTTTGTAAAATGAGTCAAATTGAATCAGAACACATTGTTGGAGTGTCAGAATGCATAGATAGAAGGCAAATAAGCGTTCCATGGCTTCATTTCACTTAGTTGCTTACTCTTGAGTAGAACTGCATATTCACTCCAGGAATAAGCACCTTTGTAAAAAGAGTCAAATTGAAGCAGAACACATTGTTGGAGTGTCAGAATGCATAGATAGAAGGCAAATAAGCGTTCCATGGCTTTATTTCGCTTAGTTGCTTACTCTTGAGTAGAACTGCATATTCACTCCAGGAATAAGCACCTTTTAAAAATGAGTCAAATTGAAGCAGAACACATAGTTGGAGTGTCAGAATGCATAGAAGGCAAATAAGCGTTCCATGGCTTTATTTCGCTTAGTTGCTTACTCTTGAGTAGAACTGCATATTCACTCCAGGAATAAGCACCTTTGTAAAATGAGTCAAATTGAAGCAGAACACATTGTTGGAGTGTCAGAATGCATAGATAGAAGGCAAATAAGCGTTCCATGGCTTCATTTCGCTTAGTTGCTTACTCTTGAGTAGAACTGCAAATTCACTCCAGGAATAAGCACCTTTGTAAAAAGAGTCAAATTGAAGCAGAACACATCGTTGGAGTGTCAGCATGCATAGATAGAAGGCAAATAAACGTTCCATGGCTTGATTTCGCTTAGTTGCTTACTCTTGAGTAGAACTGCATATTCACTCCAGGAATAAGCACCTTTGTAAAATGAGTCAAATTGTAGCAGAACACATTGTTGGAGTGACAGAATGCATAGATAGAAGGCAAATAAGCGTTCCATGGCTTTATTTCGCTTAGTTGCTTACTTTTGAGTAGAACTGCATGTTCACTCCAGGAATAAGCACCTTTGTAAAAAGAGTCAAATTGAAGCAGAACACATTGTTAGAGTGTCAGAATGCATAGATAGAAGGCAAATAAGCGTTCCATGGCTTTATGTCGCTTAGTTGCTTACTCTTGAGTAGAACTGCATATTCACTCCAGGAATAAGCACCTTTGTAAAATGAGTCAAATTGAAGCAGAACACATTGTTGGAGTGTCAGAATGCATAGAAGGCAAATAAGCGTTCCATGGCTTTATTTCGCTTAGTTGCTTACTCTTGAGTAGAACTGCATATTCACTCCAGGAATAAGCACCTTTGGAAAATGAGTCAAATTGAAGCAGAACACATTGTTGGAGTGTCAGAATGCATAGATAGAAGGCAAATAAGCGTTCCATGGCTTCATTTCGCTTAGTTGCTTACTCTTGAGTAGAACTGCAAATTCACTCCAGGAATAAGCACCTTTGTAAAAAGAGTCAAATTGAAGCAGAACACATTGTTGGAGTGTCAGCATGCATAGATAGAAGGCAAATAAACGTTCCATGGCTTTATTTCGCTTAGTTGCTTACTCTTGAGTAGAACTGCATATTCACTCCAGGAATAAGCACCTTTGTAAAATGAGTCAAATTGAAGCAGAACACATTGTTGGAGTGTCAGAATGCATAGATAGAAGGCAAATAAGCGTTCCATGGCTTTATTTCGCTTAGTTGCTTACTCTTGAGTAGAACTGCATATTCACTCCAGGAATAAGCACCTTTGTAAAATGAGTCAAATTGAAGCAGAACACATTGTTGGAGTGTCAGAATGCATAGATAGAAGGCAAATAAGCGTTCCATGGCTTTATGTCGCTTAGTTGCTTACTCTTGAGTAGAACTGCATATTCACTCCAGGAATAAGCACCTTTATAAAATGAGTCAAATTGAAGCAGAACACATTGTTGGAGTGTCAGCATGCATAGATAGAAGGCAAATAAGTGTTCCATGGCTTTATTTCGCTTAGTTGCTTACTCTTGAGTAGAACTGCATATTCACTCCAGGAATAAGCACCTTTGTAAAATGAGTCAAATTGAAGCAGAACACATTGTTGGAGTGTCAGAATGCATAGATAGAAGGCAAATAAGCGTTCCATGGCTTTATTTCGCTTAGTTGCTTACTTTTGAGTAGAACTGCATGTTCACTCCAGGAATAAGCACCTTTGTAAAAAGAGTCAAATTGAAGCAGAACACATTGTTGGAGTGTCAGAATGCATAGATAGAAGGCAAATAAGCGTTCCATGGCTTTATGTCGCTTAGTTGCTTACTCTTGAGTAGAACTGCATATTCACTCCAGGAATAAGCACCTTTGTAAAAAGAGTCAAATTGAAGCAGAACACATTGTTGGAGTGTCAGAATGCATAGATAGAAGGCAAATAAGCGTTCCATGGATTTATTTCGCTTAGTTGCTTACTCTTGAGTAGAACTGCATATTCACTCCAGGAATAAGCACCTTTGTAAAAAGAGTCAAATTGAAGCAGAACACATTGTTAGAGTGTCAGAATGCATAGATAGAAGGCAAATAAGCGTTCCATGGCTTTATGTCGCTTAGTTGCTTACTCTTGAGTAGAACTGCATATTCACTCCAGGAATAAGCACCTTTGTAAAATGAGTCAAATTGAAGCAGAACACATTGTTGGAGTGTCAGAATGCATAGAAGGCAAATAAGCGTTCCATGGCTTTATTTCGCTTAGTTGCTTACTCTTGAGTAGAACTGCATATTCACTCCAGGAATAAGCACCTTTGGAAAATGAGTCAAATTGAAGCAGAACACATTGTTGGAGTGTCAGAATGCATAGATAGAAGGCAAATAAGCGTTCCATGGCTTCATTTCGCTTAGTTGCTTACTCTTGAGTAGAACTGCAAATTCACTCCAGGAATAAGCACCTTTGTAAAAAGAGTCAAATTGAAGCAGAACACATTGTTGGAGTGTCAGCATGCATAGATAGAAGGCAAATAAACGTTCCATGGCTTTATTTCGCTTAGTTGCTTACTCTTGAGTAGAACTGCATATTCACTCCAGGAATAAGCACCTTTGTAAAATGAGTCAAATTGAAGCAGAACACATTGTTGGAGTGTCAGCATGCATAGATAGAAGGCAAATAAGTGTTCCATGGCTTTATTTCGCTTAGTTGCTTACTCTTGAGTAGAACTGCATATTCACTCCAGGAATAAGCACCTTTGTAAAATGAGTCAAATTGAAGCAGAACACATTGTTGGAGTGTCAGAATGCATAGATAGAAGGCAAATAAGCGTTCCATGGCTTTATTTCGCTTAGTTGCTTACTTTTGAGTAGAACTGCATGTTCACTCCAGGAATAAGCACCTTTGTAAAAAGAGTCAAATTGAAGCAGAACACATTGTTGGAGTGTCAGAATGCATAGATAGAAGGCAAATAAGCGTTCCATGGCTTTATGTCGCTTAGTTGCTTACTCTTGAGTAGAACTGCATATTCACTCCAGGAATAAGCACCTTTGTAAAAAGAGTCAAATTGAAGCAGAACACATTGTTGGAGTGTCAGAATGCATAGATAGAAGGCAAATAAGCGTTCCATGGATTTATTTCGCTTAGTTCCTTACTCTTGAGTAGAACTGCATATTCACTCCAGGAATAAGCACCTTTGTAAAAAGAGTCAAATTGAAGCAGAACACATTGTTAGAGTGTCAGAATGCATAGATAGAAGGCAAATAAGCGTTCCATGGCTTTATGTCGCTTAGTTGCTTACTCTTGAGTAGAACTGCATATTCACTCCAGGAATAAGCACCTTTGTAAAATGAGTCAAATTGAAGCAGAACACATTGTTGGAGTGTCAGAATGCATAGAAGGCAAATAAGCGTTCCATGGCTTTATTTCGCTTAGTTGCTTACTCTTGAGTAGAACTGCATATTCACTCCAGGAATAAGCACCTTTGGAAAATGAGTCAAATTGAAGCAGAACACATTGTTGGAGTGTCAGAATGCATAGATAGAAGGCAAATAAGCGTTCCATGGCTTCATTTCGCTTAGTTGCTTACTCTTGAGTAGAACTGCAAATTCACTCCAGGAATAAGCACCTTTGTAAAAAGAGTCAAATTGAAGCAGAACACATTGTTGGAGTGTCAGCATGCATAGATAGAAGGCAAATAAACGTTCCATGGCTTTATTTCGCTTAGTTGCTTACTCTTGAGTAGAACTGCATATTCACTCCAGGAATAAGCACCTTTGTAAAATGAGTCAAATTGAAGCAGAACACATTGTTGGAGTGTCAGAATGCATAGATAGAAGGCAAATAAGCGTTCCATGGCTTTATTTCGCTTAGTTGCTTACTCTTGAGTAGAACTGCATATTCACTCCAGGAATAAGCACCTTTGTAAAAAGAGTCAAATTGAAGCAGAACACATTGTTGGAGTGTCAGAATGCATAGAAGGCAAATAAGCGTTCCATGGCTTTATTTCGCTTAGTTGCTTACTCTTGAGTAGAACTGCATATTCACTCCAGGAATAAGCACCTTTGGAAAATGAGTCAAATTGAAGCAGAACACATTGTTGGAGTGTCAGAATGCATAGATAGAAGGCAAATAAGCGTTCCATGGCTTCATGTCGCTTAGTTGCTTACTCTTGAGTAGAACTGCAAATTCACTCCAGGAATAAGCACCTTTGTAAAAAGAGTCAAATTGAAGCAGAACACATTGTTGGAGTGTCAGCATGCATAGATAGAAGGCAAATAAACGTTCCATGGCTTTATTTCGCTTAGTTGCTTACTCTTGAGTAGAACTGCATATTCACTCCAGGAATAAGCACCTTTGTAAAATGAGTCAAATTGAAGCAGAACACATTGTTGGAGTGTCAGAATGCATAGATAGAAGGCAAATAAGCGTTCCATGGCTTTATTTCGCTTAGTTGCTTACTCTTGAGTAGAACTGCATATTCACTCCAGGAATAAGCACCTTTGTAAAAAGAGTCAAATTGAAGCAGAACACATTGTTGGAGTGTCAGAATGCATAGATAGAAGGCAAATAAGCGTTCCATGGCTTTATTTCGCTTAGTTGCTTACTCTGGAGTAGAACTGCATCTTCACTCCAGGAATAAGCACCTTTGTAAAATGAGTCAAATTGAAGCAGAACACATTGTTGGAGTGTCAGAATGCATAGATAGAAGGCAAATAAGCGTTCCATGGCTTTATGTCGCTTAGTTGCTTACTCTTGAGTAGAACTGCATCTTCACTCCAGGAATAAGCACCTTTGTAAAATGAGTCATATTGAAGCAGAACACATTGTTGGAGTGTCAGAATGCATAGATAGAAGGCAAATAAGCGTTCCATGGCTTTATGTCGCTTAGTTGCTTACTCTTGAGTAGAACTGCATATTCACTCCAGGAATAAGCACCTTTGTAAAAAGAGTCAAATTGAAGCAGAACACATTGTTGGAGTGTCAGAATGCATAGAAGGCAAATAAGCGTTCCATGGCTTTATTTCGCTTAGTTGCTTACTCTTGAGTAGAACTGCATATTCACTCCAGGAATAAGCACCTTTGTAAAAAGAGTCAAATTGAAGCAGAACACATTGTTAGAGTGTCAGAATGCATAGATAGAAGGCAAATAAGCGTTCCATGGCTTTATGTCGCTTAGTTGCTTACTCTTGAGTAGAACTGCATATTCACTCCAGGAATAAGCACCTTTGTAAAATGAGTCAAATTGAAGCAGAACACATTGTTGGAGTGTCAGAATGCATAGAAGGCAAATAAGCGTTCCATGGCTTTATTTCGCTTAGTTGCTTACTCTTGAGTAGAACAGCATATTCACTCCAGGAATAAGCACCTTTGGAAAATGAGTCAAATTGAAGCAGAACACATTGTTGGAGTGTCAGAATGCATAGATAGAAGGCAAATAAGCGTTCCATGGCTTCATATCGCTTAGTTGCTTACTCTTGAGTAGAACTGCAAATTCACTCCAGGAATAAGCACCTTTGTAAAAAGAGTCAAATTGAAGCAGAACACATTGTTGGAGTGTCAGCATGCATAGATAGAAGGCAAATAAACGTTCCATGGCTTTATTTCGCTTAGTTGCTTACTTTTGAGTAGAACTGCATATTCACTCCAGGAATAAGCACCTTTGTAAAATGAGTCAAATTGAAGCAGAACACATTGTTGGAGTGTCAGAATGCATAGATAGAAGGCAAATAAGCGTTCCATGGCTTTATTTCGCTTAGTTGCTTACTCTTGAGTAGAACTGCATATTCACTCCAGGAATAAGCACCTTTGTAAAAAGAGTCAAATTGAAGCAGAACACATTGTTGGAGTGTCAGAATGCATAGATAGAAGGCAAATAAGCGTTCCATGGCTTCATGTCGCTTAGTTGCTTACTCTTGAGTAGAACTGCAAATTCACTCCAGGAATAAGCACCTTTGTAAAAAGAGTCAAATTGAAGCAGAACACATTGTTGGAGTGTCAGCATGCATAGATAGAAGGCAAATAAACGTTCCATGGCTTTATTTCGCTTAGTTGCTTACTCTTGAGTAGAACTGCATATTCACTCCAGGAATAAGCACCTTTGTAAAATGAGTCAAATTGAAGCAGAACACATTGTTGGAGTGTCAGAATGCATAGATAGAAGGCAAATAAGCGTTCCATGGCTTTATTTCGCTTAGTTGCTTACTCTTGAGTAGAACTGCATATTCACTCCAGGAATAAGCACCTTTGTAAAAAGAGTCAAATTGAAGCAGAACACATTGTTAGAGTGTCAGAATGCATAGATAGAAGGCAAATAAGCGTTCCATGGCTTTATTTCGCTTAGTTGCTTACTCTTGAGTAGAACTGCATATTCACTCCAGGAATAAGCACCTTTGTAAAATGAGTCAAATTGAAGCGGAACACATTGTTGGAGTGTCAGAATGCATAGATAGAAGGCAAATAAGCGTTCCATGGCTTTATGTCGCTTAGTTGCTTACTCTTGAGTAGAACTGCATCTTCACTCCAGGAATAAGCACCTTTGTAAAATGAGTCATATTGAAGCAGAACACATTGTTGGAGTGTCAGAATGCATAGATAGAAGGCAAATAAGCGTTCCATGGCTTTATGTCGCTTAGTTGCTTACTCTTGAGTAGAACTGCATATTCACTCCAGGAATAAGCACCTTTGTAAAAAGAGTCAAATTGAAGCAGAACACATTGTTGGAGTGTCAGAATGCATAGAAGGCAAATAAGCGTTCCATGGCTTTATTTCGCTTAGTTGCTTACTCTTGAGTAGAACTGCATATTCACTCCAGGAATAAGCACCTTTGTAAAATGAGTCAAATTGAAGCAGAACACATTGTTGGAGTGTCAGAATGCATAGAAGGCAAATAAGCGTTCCATGGCTTTATTTCGCTTAGTTGCTTACTCTTGAGTAGAACTGCATATTCACTCCAGGAATAAGCACCTTTGGAAAATGAGTCAAATTGAAGCAGAACACATTGTTGGAGTGTCAGAATGCATAGATAGAAGGCAAATAAGCGTTCCATGGCTTCATATCGCTTAGTTGCTTACTCTTGAGTAGAACTGCAAATTCACTCCAGGAATAAGCACCTTTGTAAAAAGAGTCAAATTGAAGCAGAACACATTGTTGGAGTGTCAGCATGCATAGATAGAAGGCAAATAAACGTTCCATGGCTTTATTTCGCTTAGTTGCTTACTTTTGAGTAGAACTGCATATTCACTCCAGGAATAAGCACCTTTGTAAAATGAGTCAAATTGAAGCAGAACACATTGTTGGAGTGTCAGAATGCATAGATAGAAGGCAAATAAGCGTTCCATGGCTTTATTTCGCTTAGTTGCTTACTCTTGAGTAGAACTGCATATTCACTCCAGGAATAAGCACCTTTGTAAAAAGAGTCAAATTGAAGCAGAACACATTGTTAGAGTGTCAGAATGCATAGATAGAAGGCAAATAAGCGTTCCATGGCTTTATTTCGCTTAGTTGCTTACTCTTGAGTAGAACTGCATATTCACTCCAGGAATAAGCACCTTTGTAAAATGAGTCAAATTGAAGCAGAACACATTGTTGGAGTGTCAGCATGCATAGACAGAAGGCAAATAAGCGTTCCATGGCTTTATGTCGCTTAGTTGCTTACTCTTGAGTAGAACTGCATATTCACTCCAGGAATAAGCACCTTTGTAAAATGAGTCATATTGAAGCAGAACACATTGTTGGAGTGTCAGAATGCATAGATAGAAGGCAAATAAGCGTTCCATGGCTTTATTTCGCTTAGTTGCTTACTCTTGAGTAGAACTGCATATTCACTCCAGGAATAAGCACCTTTGTAAAAAGAGTCAAATTGAAGCAGAACACATTGTTAGAGTGTCAGAATGCATAGATAGAAGGCAAATAAGCGTTCCATGGCTTTATTTCGCTTAGTTGCTTACTCTTGAGTAGAACTGCATATTCACTCCAGGAATAAGCACCTTTGTAAAATGAGTCAAATTGAAGCAGAACACATTGTTGGAGTGTCAGAATGCATAGATAGAACGCAAATAAGCGTTCCATGGCTTTATGTCGCTTAGTTGCTTACTCTTGAGTAGAACTGCATATTCACTCCAGGAATAAGCACCTTTGTAAAATGAGTCAAATTGAAGCAGAACACATTGTTGGAGTGTCAGCATGCATAGATAGAAGGCAAATAAACGTTCCATGGCTTTATTTCGCTTAGTTGCTTACTCTTGAGTAGAACTGCATATTCACTCCAGGAATAAGCACCTTTGTAAAATGAGTCAAATTGAAGCAGAACACATTGTTGGAGTGTCAGAATGCATAGATAGAAGGCAAATAAGCGTTCCATGGCTTTATTTCGCTTAGTTGCTTACTTTTGAGTAGAACTGCATGTTCACTCCAGGAATAAGCACCTTTGTAAAAAGAGTCAAATTGAAGCAGAACACATTGTTGGAGTGTCAGCATGCATAGATAGAAGGCAAATAAACGTTCCATGGCTTTATTTCGCTTAGTTGCTTACTCTTGAGTAGAACTGCATATTCACTCCAGGAATAAGCACCTTTGTAAAATGAGTCAAATTGAAGCAAAACACATTGTTGGAGTGACAGAATGCATAGATAGAAGGCAAATAAGCGTTCCATGGCTTTATGTCGCTTAGTTGCTTACTCTTGAGTAGAACTGCATATTCACTCCAGGAATAAGCACCTTTGTAAAAATAGTCAAATTGAAGCAGAACACATTGTTGGAGTGTCAGCATGCATAGATAGATGGCAAATAAACGTTCCATGGCTTTATTTCGCTTAGTTGCCTACTCTTGAGTAGAACTGCATATTCACTCCAGGAATAAGCACCTTTGTAAAATGAGTCAAATTGAAGCAGAACACATTGTTGGAGTGTCAGCATGCATAGATAGAAGGCAAATAAACGTTCCATGGCTTTATTTCGCTTAGTTGCTTACTCTTGAGTAGAACTGCATATTCACTCCAGGAATAAGCACCTTTGTAAAATGAGTCAAATTGAAGCAGAACACATTGTTGGAGTGTCAGAATGCATAGATAGAAGGCAAATAAGCGTTCCATGGCTTTATTTCGCTTAGTTGCTTACTTTTGAGTAGAACTGCATGTTCACTCCAGGAATAAGCACCTTTGTAAAGAGAGTCAAATTGAAGCAGAACACAGTGTTGGAGTGTCAGCATGCATAGATAGAAGGCAAATAAACGTTCCATGGCTTTATTTCGCTTAGTTGCTTACTCTTGAGTAGAACTGCATATTCACTCCAGGAATAAGCACCTTTGTAAAATGAGTCAAATTGAAGCAAAACACATTGTTGGAGTGACAGAATGCATAGATAGAAGGCAAATAAGCGTTCCATGGCTTTATGTCGCTTAGTTGCTTACTCTTGAGTAGAACTGCATATTCACTCCAGGAATAAGCACCTTTGTAAAAATAGTCAAATTGAAGCAGAACACATTGTTGGAGTGTCAGCATGCATAGATAGATGGCAAATAAACGTTCCATGGCTTTATTTCGCTTAGTTGCCTACTCTTGAGTAGAACTGCATATTCACTCCAGGAATAAGCACCTTTGTAAAATGAGTCAAATTGAAGCAGAACACATTGTTGGAGTGTCAGAATGCATAGATAGAAGGCAAATAAGCGTTCCATGGCTTTATTTCGCTTAGTTGCTTACTCTTGAGTAGAACTGCATATTCACTCCAGGAATAAGCACCTTTGTAAAAAGAGTCAAATTGAAGCAGAACACATTGTTAGAGTGTCAGAATGCATAGATAGAAGGCAAATAAGCGTTCCATGGCTTTATTTCGCTTAGTTGCTTACTCTTGAGTAGAACTGCATATTCACTCCAGGAATAAGCACCTTTGTAAAATGAGTCAAATTGAAGCAGAACACATTGTTGGAGTGTCAGAATGCATAGAGAGAAGGCAAATAAGCGTTCCATGGCTTTATGTCGCTTAGTTGCTTACTCTTGAGTAGAACTGCATATTCACTCCAGGAATAAGCACCTTTGTAAAAAGAGTCAAATTGAAGCAGAACACATTGTTGGAGTGTCAGAATGCATAGATAGAAGGCAAATAAGCGTTCCATGGCTTTATTTCGCTTAGTTGCTTACTCTTGAGTAGAACTGCATATTCACTCCAGGAATAAGCACCTTTGTAAAAAGAGTCAAATTGAAGCAGAACACATTGTTAGAGTGTCAGAATGCATAGATAGAAGGCAAATAAGCGTTCCATGGCTTTATTTCGCTTAGTTGCTTACTCTTGAGTAGAACTGCATATTCACTCCAGGAATAAGCACCTTTGTAAAATGAGTCAAATTGAAGCAGAACACATTGTTGGAGTGTCAGCATGCATAGATAGAAGGCAAATAAACGTTCCATGGCTTTATTTCGCTTAGTTGCTTACTCTTGAGTAGAACTGCATATTCACTGCAGGAATAAGCACCTTTGTAAAATGAGTCAAATTGAAGCAGAACACATTGTTGGAGTGTCAGAATGCATAGATAGAAGGCAAATAAGCGTTCCATGGCTTTATTTCGCTTAGTTGCTTACTTTTGAGTAGAACTGCATGTTCACTCCAGGAATAAGCACCTTTGTAAAATGAGTCAAATTGAAGCAGAACACATTGTTGGAGTGTCAGAATGCATAGATAGAAGGCAAATAAGCGTTCCATGGCTTTATTTCGCTTAGTTGCTTACTCTTGAGTAGAACTGCATATTCACTCCAGGAATAAGCACCTTTGTAAAATGAGTCAAATTGAAGCAGAACACATTGTTGCAGTGTCAGCATGCATAGATAGAAGGCAAATAAACGTTCCATGGCTTTATGTCGCTTAGTTGCTTACTCTTGAGTAGAACTGCATATTCACTCCAGGAATAAGCACCTTTGTAAAATGAGTCAAATTGAAGCAGAACACATTGTTGGAGTGTGAGCATGCATAGATAGAAGGCAAATAAGCGTTTCATGGCTTCATTTCGCTTAGTTGCTTACTTTTGAGTAGAACTGCATATTCACTGCAGGAATAAGCACCTTTGTAAAATGAGTCAAATTGAAGCAGAACACATTGTTGGAGTGTCAGAATGCATAGATAGAAGGCAAATAAGCGTTCCATGGCTTTATTTCGCTTAGTTGCCTACTCTTGAGTAGAACTGCATATTCACTCCAGGAATAAGCACCTTTGTAAAATGAGTCAAATTGAAGCAGAACACATTGTTGGAGTGTCAGCATGCATAGATAGAAGGCAAATAAACGTTCCATGGCTTTATTTCGCTTAGTTGCTTACTCTTGAGTAGAACTGCATATTCACTCCAGGAATAAGCACCTTTGTAAAATGAGTCAAATTGAAGCAGAACACATTGTTGGAGTGTCAGAATGCATAGATAGAAGGCAAATAAGCGTTCCATGGCTTTATTTCGCTTAGTTGCTTACTTTTGAGTAGAACTGCATGTTCACTCCAGGAATAAGCACCTTTGTAAAAAGAGTCAAATTGAAGCAGAACACATTGTTGGAGTGTCAGCATGCATAGATAGAAGGCAAATAAACGTTCCATGGCTTTATTTCGCTTAGTTGCTTACTCTTGAGTAGAACTGCATATTCACTCCAGGAATAAGCACCTTTGTCAAATGAGTCAAATTGAAGCTGAACACATTGTTGGAGTGTCAGGATGCATAGATAGAACGCAAATAAGCGTTCCATGGCTTTATTTCGCTTAGTTGCTTACTCTTGAGTAGAACTGCATATTCACTCCAGGAATAAGCACCTTTGTAAAATGAGTCAAATTGAAGCAGAACACATTGTTGGAGTGTCAGAATGCATAGATAGAAGGCAAATAAGCGTTCCATGGCTTTATTTCGCTTAGTTGCTTACTCTTGAGTAGAACTGCATATTCACTCCAGGAATAAGCACCTTTGTAAAAAGAGTCAAATTGAAGCAGAACACATTGTTAGAGTGTCAGAATGCATAGATAGAAGGCAAATAAGCGTTCCATGGCTTTATTTCGCTTAGTTGCTTACTCTTGAGTAGAACTGCATATTCACTCCAGGAATAAGCACCTTTGTAAAATGAGTCAAATTGAAGCAGAACACATTGTTGGAGTGTCAGAATGCATAGAGAGAAGGCAAATAAGCGTTCCATGGCTTTATGTCGCTTAGTTGCTTACTCTTGAGTAGAACTGCATATTCACTCCAGGAATAAGCACCTTTGTAAAAAGAGTCAAATTGAAGCAGAACACATTGTTGGAGTGTCAGAATGCATAGATAGAAGGCAAATAAGCGTTCCATGGCTTTATTTCGCTTAGTTGCTTACTCTTGAGTAGAACTGCATATTCACTCCAGGAATAAGCACCTTTGTAAAAAGAGTCAAATTGAAGCAGAACACATTGTTAGAGTGTCAGAATGCATAGATAGAAGGCAAATAAGCGTTCCATGGCTTTATTTCGCTTAGTTGCTTACTCTTGAGTAGAACTGCATATTCACTCCAGGAATAAGCACCTTTGTAAAATGAGTCAAATTGAAGCAGAACACATTGTTGGAGTGTCAGCATGCATAGATAGAAGGCAAATAAACGTTCCATGGCTTTATTTCGCTTAGTTGCTTACTCTTGAGTAGAACTGCATATTCACTGCAGGAATAAGCACCTTTGTAAAATGAGTCAAATTGAAGCAGAACACATTGTTGGAGTGTCAGAATGCATAGATAGAAGGCAAATAAGCGTTCCATGGCTTTATTTCGCTTAGTTGCTTACTTTTGAGTAGAACTGCATGTTCACTCCAGGAATAAGCACCTTTGTAAAATGAGTCAAATTGAAGCAGAACACATTGTTGGAGTGTCAGAATGCATAGATAGAAGGCAAATAAGCGTTCCATGGCTTTATTTCGCTTAGTTGCTTACTCTTGAGTAGAACTGCATATTCACTCCAGGAATAAGCACCTTTGTAAAATGAGTCAAATTGAAGCAGAACACATTGTTGCAGTGTCAGCATGCATAGATAGAAGGCAAATAAACGTTCCATGGCTTTATTTCGCTTAGTTGCTTACTTTTGAGTTGAACTGCATGTTCACTCCAGGAATAAGCACCATTGTAAAATGAGTCAAATTGAAGCAGAACACATTGTTGGAGTGTCAGAATGCATAGATAGAAGGCAAATAAGCGTTCCATGGCTTTATTTCGCTTAGTTGCTTACTCTTGAGTAGAACTGCATATTCACTCCAGGAATAAGCACCTTTGTAAAATGAGTCAAATTGAAGCAGAACACATTGTTGGAGTGTCAGAATGCATAGATAGAAGGCAAATAAGCGTTCCATGGCTTTATGTCGCTTAGTTGCTTACTCTTGAGTAGAACTGCATATTCACTCCAGGAATAAGCACCTTTGTAAAATGAGTCAAATTGAAGCAGAACACATTGTTGGAGTGTCAGCATGCATAGATAGAAGGCAAATAAGTGTTCCATGGCTTTATTTCGCTTAGTTGCTTACTCTTGAGTAGAACTGCATATTCACTCCAGGAATAAGCACCTTTGTAAAATGAGTCAAATTGAAGCAGAACACATTGTTGGAGTGTCAGAATGCATAGATAGAAGGCAAATAAGCGTTCCATGGCTTTATTTCGCTTAGTTGCTTACTTTTGAGTAGAACTGCATGTTCACTCCAGGAATAAGCACCTTTGTAAAAAGAGTCAAATTGAAGCAGAACACATTGTTGGAGTGTCAGCATGCATAGATAGAAGGCAAATAAACGTTCCATGGCTTTATTTCGCTTAGTTGCTTACTCTTGAGTAGAACTGCATATTCACTCCAGGAATAAGCACCTTTGTAAAATGAGTCAAATTGAAGCAGAACACATTGTTGGAGTGTCAGAATGCATAGATAGAAGGCAAATAAGCGTTCCATGGCTTTATTTCGCTTAGTTGCTTACTTTTGAGTTGAACTGCATGTTCACTCCAGGAATAAGCACCATTGTAAAATGAGTCAAATTGAAGCAGAACACATTGTTGGAGTGTCAGAATGCATAGATAGAAGGCAAATAAGCGTTCCATGGCTTTATTTCGCTTAGTTGCTTACTCTTGAGTAGAACTGCATATTCACTCCAGGAATAAGCACCTTTGTAAAAAGAGTCAAATTGAAGCAGAACACATTGTTAGAGTGTCAGAATGCATAGATAGAAGGCAAATAAGCGTTCCATGGCTTTATTTCGCTTAGTTGCTTACTCTTGAGTAGAACTGCATATTCACTCCAGGAATAAGCACCTTTGTAAAATGAGTCAAATTGAAGCAGAACACATTGTTGGAGTGTCAGAATGCATAGAGAGAAGGCAAATAAGCGTTCCATGGCTTTATGTCGCTTAGTTGCTTACTCTTGAGTAGAACTGCATATTCACTCCAGGAATAAGCACCTTTGTAAAAAGAGTCAAATTGAAGCAGAACACATTGTTGGAGTGTCAGAATGCATAGATAGAAGGCAAATAAGCGTTCCATGGCTTTATTTCGCTTAGTTGCTTACTCTTGAGTAGAACTGCATATTCACTCCAGGAATAAGCACCTTTGTAAAAAGAGTCAAATTGAAGCAGAACACATTGTTAGAGTGTCAGAATGCATAGATAGAAGGCAAATAAGCGTTCCATGGCTTTATTTCGCTTAGTTGCTTACTCTTGAGTAGAACTGCATATTCACTCCAGGAATAAGCACCTTTGTAAAATGAGTCAAATTGAAGCAGAACACATTGTTGGAGTGTCAGCATGCATAGATAGAAGGCAAATAAACGTTCCATGGCTTTATTTCGCTTAGTTGCTTACTCTTGAGTAGAACTGCATATTCACTGCAGGAATAAGCACCTTTGTAAAATGAGTCAAATTGAAGCAGAACACATTGTTGGAGTGTCAGAATGCATAGATAGAAGGCAAATAAGCGTTCCATGGCTTTATTTCGCTTAGTTGCTTACTTTTGAGTAGAACTGCATGTTCACTCCAGGAATAAGCACCTTTGTAAAATGAGTCAAATTGAAGCAGAACACATTGTTGGAGTGTCAGAATGCATAGATAGAAGGCAAATAAGCGTTCCATGGCTTTATTTCGCTTAGTTGCTTACTCTTGAGTAGAACTGCATATTCACTCCAGGAATAAGCACCTTTGTAAAATGAGTCAAATTGAAGCAGAACACATTGTTGCAGTGTCAGCATGCATAGATAGAAGGCAAATAAACGTTCCATGGCTTTATGTCGCTTAGTTGCTTACTCTTGAGTAGAACTGCATATTCACTCCAGGAATAAGCACCTTTGTAAAATGAGTCAAATTGAAGCAGAACACATTGTTGGAGTGTGAGCATGCATAGATAGAAGGCAAATAAGCGTTTCATGGCTTCATTTCGCTTAGTTGCTTACTTTTGAGTAGAACTGCATATTCACTGCAGGAATAAGCACCTTTGTAAAATGAGTCAAATTGAAGCAGAACACATTGTTGGAGTGTCAGAATGCATAGATAGAAGGCAAATAAGCGTTCCATGGCTTTATTTCGCTTAGTTGCCTACTCTTGAGTAGAACTGCATATTCACTCCAGGAATAAGCACCTTTGTAAAATGAGTCAAATTGAAGCAGAACACATTGTTGGAGTGTCAGCATGCATAGATAGAAGGCAAATAAACGTTCCATGGCTTTATTTCGCTTAGTTGCTTACTCTTGAGTAGAACTGCATATTCACTCCAGGAATAAGCACCTTTGTAAAATGAGTCAAATTGAAGCAGAACACATTGTTGGAGTGTCAGAATGCATAGATAGAAGGCAAATAAGCGTTCCATGGCTTTATTTCGCTTAGTTGCTTACTTTTGAGTAGAACTGCATGTTCACTCCAGGAATAAGCACCTTTGTAAAAAGAGTCAAATTGAAGCAGAACACATTGTTGGAGTGTCAGCATGCATAGATAGAAGGCAAATAAACGTTCCATGGCTTTATTTCGCTTAGTTGCTTACTCTTGAGTAGAACTGCATATTCACTCCAGGAATAAGCACCTTTGTCAAATGAGTCAAATTGAAGCTGAACACATTGTTGGAGTGTCAGGATGCATAGATAGAACGCAAATAAGCGTTCCATGGCTTTATTTCGCTTAGTTGCTTACTCTTGAGTAGAACTGCATATTCACTCCAGGAATAAGCACCTTTGTAAAATGAGTCAAATTGAAGCAGAACACATTGTTGGAGTGTCAGAATGCATAGATAGAAGGCAAATAAGCGTTCCATGGCTTTATTTCGCTTAGTTGCTTACTCTTGAGTAGAACTGCATATTCACTCCAGGAATAAGCACCTTTGTAAAAAGAGTCAAATTGAAGCAGAACACATTGTTAGAGTGTCAGAATGCATAGATAGAAGGCAAATAAGCGTTCCATGGCTTTATTTCGCTTAGTTGCTTACTCTTGAGTAGAACTGCATATTCACTCCAGGAATAAGCACCTTTGTAAAATGAGTCAAATTGAAGCAGAACACATTGTTGGAGTGTCAGAATGCATAGAGAGAAGGCAAATAAGCGTTCCATGGCTTTATGTCGCTTAGTTGCTTACTCTTGAGTAGAACTGCATATTCACTCCAGGAATAAGCACCTTTGTAAAAAGAGTCAAATTGAAGCAGAACACATTGTTGGAGTGTCAGAATGCATAGATAGAAGGCAAATAAGCGTTCCATGGCTTTATTTCGCTTAGTTGCTTACTCTTGAGTAGAACTGCATATTCACTCCAGGAATAAGCACCTTTGTAAAAAGAGTCAAATTGAAGCAGAACACATTGTTAGAGTGTCAGAATGCATAGATAGAAGGCAAATAAGCGTTCCATGGCTTTATTTCGCTTAGTTGCTTACTCTTGAGTAGAACTGCATATTCACTCCAGGAATAAGCACCTTTGTAAAATGAGTCAAATTGAAGCAGAACACATTGTTGGAGTGTCAGCATGCATAGATAGAAGGCAAATAAACGTTCCATGGCTTTATTTCGCTTAGTTGCTTACTCTTGAGTAGAACTGCATATTCACTGCAGGAATAAGCACCTTTGTAAAATGAGTCAAATTGAAGCAGAACACATTGTTGGAGTGTCAGAATGCATAGATAGAAGGCAAATAAGCGTTCCATGGCTTTATTTCGCTTAGTTGCTTACTTTTGAGTAGAACTGCATGTTCACTCCAGGAATAAGCACCTTTGTAAAATGAGTCAAATTGAAGCAGAACACATTGTTGGAGTGTCAGAATGCATAGATAGAAGGCAAATAAGCGTTCCATGGCTTTATTTCGCTTAGTTGCTTACTCTTGAGTAGAACTGCATATTCACTCCAGGAATAAGCACCTTTGTAAAATGAGTCAAATTGAAGCAGAACACATTGTTGCAGTGTCAGCATGCATAGATAGAAGGCAAATAAACGTTCCATGGCTTTATTTCGCTTAGTTGCTTACTTTTGAGTTGAACTGCATGTTCACTCCAGGAATAAGCACCATTGTAAAATGAGTCAAATTGAAGCAGAACACATTGTTGGAGTGTCAGAATGCATAGATAGAAGGCAAATAAGCGTTCCATGGCTTTATTTCGCTTAGTTGCTTACTCTTGAGTAGAACTGCATATTCACTCCAGGAATAAGCACCTTTGTAAAATGAGTCAAATTGAAGCAGAACACATTGTTGGAGTGTCAGAATGCATAGATAGAAGGCAAATAAGCGTTCCATGGCTTTATGTCGCTTAGTTGCTTACTCTTGAGTAGAACTGCATATTCACTCCAGGAATAAGCACCTTTGTAAAATGAGTCAAATTGAAGCAGAACACATTGTTGGAGTGTCAGCATGCATAGATAGAAGGCAAATAAGTGTTCCATGGCTTTATTTCGCTTAGTTGCTTACTCTTGAGTAGAACTGCATATTCACTCCAGGAATAAGCACCTTTGTAAAATGAGTCAAATTGAAGCAGAACACATTGTTGGAGTGTCAGAATGCATAGATAGAAGGCAAATAAGCGTTCCATGGCTTTATTTCGCTTAGTTGCTTACTTTTGAGTAGAACTGCATGTTCACTCCAGGAATAAGCACCTTTGTAAAAAGAGTCAAATTGAAGCAGAACACATTGTTGGAGTGTCAGCATGCATAGATAGAAGGCAAATAAACGTTCCATGGCTTTATTTCGCTTAGTTGCTTACTCTTGAGTAGAACTGCATATTCACTCCAGGAATAAGCACCTTTGTAAAATGAGTCAAATTGAAGCAGAACACATTGTTGGAGTGTCAGAATGCATAGATAGAAGGCAAATAAGCGTTCCATGGCTTTATTTCGCTTAGTTGCTTACTTTTGAGTTGAACTGCATGTTCACTCCAGGAATAAGCACCATTGTAAAATGAGTCAAATTGAAGCAGAACACATTGTTGGAGTGTCAGAATGCATAGATAGAAGGCAAATAAGCGTTCCATGGCTTTATTTCGCTTAGTTGCTTACTCTTGAGTAGAACTGCATATTCACTCCAGGAATAAGCACCTTTGTAAAATGAGTCAAATTGAAGCAGAACACATTGTTGGAGTGTCAGAATGCATAGATAGAAGGCAGATATGCGTTCCATGGCTTTATTTCGCTTAGTTGCTTACTCTTGAGTAGAACTGCATATTCACTCCAGGAATAAGCACCTTTGTAAAAAGAGTCAAATTGAAGCAGAACACATTGTTAGAGTGTCAGAATGCATAGATGGAAGGCAAATAAGCGTTCCATGGCTTTATGTCGCTTAGTTGCTTACTCTTGAGTAGAACTGCATATTCACTCCAGGAATAAGCACCTTTGGAAAATGAGTCAAATTGAAGCAGAACACATTGTTGGAGTGTCAGCATGCATAGATAGAAGGCAAATAAACGTTCCATGGCTTTATTTCGCTTAGTTGCTTACTCTTGAGTAGAACTGCATATTCACTCCAGGAATAAGCACCTTTGTAAAATGAGTCAAATTGAATCAGAACACATTGTTGGAGTGTCAGAATGCATAGATAGAAGGCAAATAAGCGTTCCATGGCTTCATTTCACTTAGTTGCTTACTCTTGAGTAGAACTGCATATTCACTCCAGGAATAAGCACCTTTGTAAAAAGAGTCAAATTGAAGCAGAACACATTGTTGGAGTGTCAGAATGCATAGATAGAAGGCAAATAAGCGTTCCATGGCTTTATTTCGCTTAGTTGCTTACTCTTGAGTAGAACTGCATATTCACTCCAGGAATAAGCACCTTTTAAAAATGAGTCAAATTGAAGCAGAACACATTGTTGGAGTGTCAGAATGCATAGAAGGCAAATAAGCGTTCCATGGCTTTATTTCGCTTAGTTGCTTACTCTTGAGTAGAACTGCATATTCACTCCAGGAATAAGCACCTTTGTAAAATGAGTCAAATTGAAGCAGAACACATTGTTGGAGTGTCAGAATGCATAGATAGAAGGCAAATAAGCGTTCCATGGCTTCATTTCGCTTAGTTGCTTACTCTTGAGTAGAACTGCAAATTCACTCCAGGAATAAGCACCTTTGTAAAAAGAGTCAAATTGAAGCAGAACACATCGTTGGAGTGTCAGCATGCATAGATAGAAGGCAAATAAACGTTCCATGGCTTGATTTCGCTTAGTTGCTTACTCTTGAGTAGAACTGCATATTCACTCCAGGAATAAGCACCTTTGTAAAATGAGTCAAATTGTAGCAGAACACATTGTTGGAGTGACAGAATGCATAGATAGAAGGCAAATAAGCGTTCCATGGCTTTATTTCGCTTAGTTGCTTACTCTTGAGTAGAACTCCATATTCACTCCAGGAATAAGCACCTTTGTAAAAAGAGTCAAATTGAAGCAGAACACATTGTTAGAGTGTCAGAATGCATAGATAGAAGGCAAATAAGCGTTCCATGGCTTTATTTCGCTTAGTTGCTTACTTTTGAGTAGAACTGCATGTTCACTCCAGGAATAAGCACCTTTGTAAAATGAGTCAAATTGAAGCGGAACACATTGTTGGAGTGTCAGAATGCATAGATAGAAGGCAAATAAGCGTTCCATGGCTTTATTTCGCTTAGTTGCTTACTCTTGAGTAGAACTGCATATTCACTCCAGGAATAAGCACCTTTGTAAAATGAGTCAAATTGAAGCAGAACACATTGTTGGAGTGTCAGAATGCATAGATAGAAGGCAAATATGCGTTCCATGGCTTTATTTCGCTTAGTTGCTTACTCTTGAGTAGAACTGCATATTTACTCCAGGAATAAGCACCTTTGTAAAATGAGTCAAATTGAAGCAGAACACATTGTTGGAGTGTCCGAATGCATAGATAGAAGGCAAATAAGCGTTCCATGGCTTTATTTCGCTTAGTTGCTTACTCTTGAGTAGAACTGCATATTCACTCCAGGAATAAGCACCTTTGTAAAATGAGTCAAATTGAAGCAGAACACATTGTTGGAGTGTCAGAATGCATAGATAGAAGGCAAATAAGCGTTCCATGGCTTTATTTCGCTTAGTTGCTTACTCTTGAGTAGAACTGCATATTCACTCCAGGAATGAGCACCTTTGTAAAAAGAGTCAAATTGAAGCAGAACACATTGTTGGAGTGTCAGCATGCATAGATAGAAGGCAAATAAACGTTCCATGGCTTTATTTCGCTTAGTTGCAGACTCTTGAGTAGAACTGCATAATCACTCCAGGAATAAGCACCTTTGTAAAAAGAGTCAAATTGAAGCAGAACACATCGTTGGAGTGTCAAAATGCATAGATAGAAGGCAAATAAGCGTTCCATGGCTTTATTTCGCTTAGTTGCTTACTCTTGAGTAGAACTGCATATTCACTCCAGGAATAAGCACCTTTGTAAAATGAGTCAAATTGAAGCAGAACACATTGTTGGAGTCTCAGAATGCATAGATAGAAGGCAAATAAGCGTTCCATGGCTTTATTTCGCTTAGTTGCTTACTCTTGAGTAGAACTGCATATTCACTCCAGGAATAAGCACCTTTGTAAAATGCGTCAAATTGAAGCAGAACACATTGTTGGAGTGTCAGAATGCATAGATAGAAGGCAAATAAGCGTTCCATGGCTTTATTTCGCTTAGTTGTTTACTCTTGAGTAGAACTGCATATTAACTCCAGGAATAAGCACCTTTGTAAAATGAGTCAAATTGAAGCAGAACACATTGTTGGAGTGTCAGAATGCATAGATAGAAGGCAAATAAGCGTTCCATGGCTTTATTTCGCCTAGTTGCTTACTCTTGAGTAGAACTGCATATTCAGGAATAAGCACCTTTGTAAAATGAGTCAAATTGAAGCAGAACACATTGTTGGAGTGTCAGAATGCATAGATAGAAGGCAAATAAGCGTTCCATGGCTTTATTTCGCTTAGTTGCTTACTCTTGAGTAGAACTGCATATTCACTCCAGGAATAAGCACCTTTGTAAAATGCGTCAAATTGAAGCAGAACAAATTGTTAGAGTGTCAGAATGCATAGATAGAAGGCAAATAAGCGTTCCATGGCTTTATTTCGCTTAGTTGCTTACTCTTGAGTAGAACTGCATATTCACTCCAGGAATAAGCACCTTTGTAAAATGAGTCAAATTGAAGCAGAACACATTGTTGGAGTGTCAGAATGCATAGATAGAAGGCAAATAAGCGTTCCATGGCTTTATTTCGCTTAGTTGCTTACTCTTGAGTAGAACTGCATATTCACTCCAGGAATAAGCACCTTCGTAAAATGAGTCAAATTGAAGCAGAACACATTGTTAGAGTGTCAGAATGCATAGATAGAAGGCAAATAAGCGTTCCATGGCTTTATTTCGCTTAGTTGCTTACTCTTGAGTAGAACTGCATGTTCACTCCAGGAATAAGCACCTTTGTAAAATGAGTCAAATTGAAGCAGAACACATTGTTGGAGTGTCAGAATGCATAGATAGAAGGCAAATAAGCGTTCCATGGCTTTATTTCGCTTAGTTGCTTACTCTTGAGTAGAACTGCATAATCACTCCAGGAATAAGCACCTTTGTAAAATGAGTCAAATTGAAGCAGAACAGATTGTTGGAGTGTCAGAATGCATAGGTAGAAGGCAAATAAGCGTTCCATGGCTTTATTTCGCTTAGTTGCTTACTCTTGAGTAGAACTGCATATTCACTCCAGGAATAAGCACCTTCGTAAAATGAGTCAAATTGAAGCAGAACACATTGTTAGAGTGTCAGAATGCATAGATAGAAGGCAAATAAGCGTCCCATGGCTTTATTTCGCTTAGTTGCTTACTCTTGAGTAGAACTGCATGTTCACTCCAGGAATAAGCACCTTTGTAAAATGAGTCAAATTGAAGCAGAACACATTGTTGGAGTGTCAGAATGCATAGATAGAAGGCAGATATGCGTTCCATGGCTTTATTTCGCTTAGTTGCTTACTCTTGAGTAGAACTGCATATTCACTCCAGGAATAAGCACCTTTGTAAAAAGAGTCAAATTGAAGCAGAACACATTGTTAGAGTGTCAGAATGCATAGATGGAAGGCAAATAAGCGTTCCATGGCTTTATGTCGCTTAGTTGCTTACTCTTGAGTAGAACTGCATATTCACTCCAGGAATAAGCACCTTTGGAAAATGAGTCAAATTGAAGCAGAACACATTGTTGGAGTGTCAGCATGCATAGATAGAAGGCAAATAAACGTTCCATGGCTTTATTTCGCTTAGTTGCTTACTCTTGAGTAGAACTGCATATTCACTCCAGGAATAAGCACCTTTGTAAAATGAGTCAAATTGAATCAGAACACATTGTTGGAGTGTCAGAATGCATAGATAGAAGGCAAATAAGCGTTCCATGGCTTCATTTCACTTAGTTGCTTACTCTTGAGTAGAACTGCATATTCACTCCAGGAATAAGCACCTTTGTAAAAAGAGTCAAATTGAAGCAGAACACATTGTTGGAGTGTCAGAATGCATAGATAGAAGGCAAATAAGCGTTCCATGGCTTTATTTCGCTTAGTTGCTTACTCTTGAGTAGAACTGCATAATCACTCCAGGAATAAGCACCTTTGTAAAATGAGTCAAATTGAAGCAGAACAGATTGTTGGAGTGTCAGAATGCATAGGTAGAAGGCAAATAAGCGTTCCATGGCTTTATTTCGCTTAGTTGCTTACTCTTGAGTAGAACTGCATATTCACTCCAGGAATAAGCACCTTCGTAAAATGAGTCAAATTGAAGCAGAACACATTGTTAGAGTGTCAGAATGCATAGATAGAAGGCAAATAAGCGTTCCATGGCTTTATTTCGCTTAGTTGCTTACTCTTGAGTAGAACTGCATCTTCACTCCAGGAATAAGCACCTTTGTAAAATGAGTCAAATTGAAGCAGAACACATTGTTGGAGTGTCAGAATGCATAGATAGAAGGCAAATAAGCGTTCCATGGCTTTATTTCGCTTAGTTGCTTACTCTTGAGTAGAACTGCATAATCACTCCAGGAATAAGCACCTTTGTAAAATGAGTCAAATTGAAGCAGAACAGATTGTTGGAGTGTCAGAATGCATAGGTAGAAGGCAAATAAGCGTTCCATGGCTTTATTTCGCTTAGTTGCTTACTCTTGAGTAGAACTGCATATTCACTCCAGGAATAAGCACCTTCGTAAAATGAGTCAAATTGAAGCAGAACACATTGTTAGAGTGTCAGAATGCATAGATAGAAGGCAAATAAGCGTTCCATGGCTTTATTTCGCTTAGTTGCTTACTCTTGAGTAGAACTGCATGTTCACTCCAGGAATAAGCACCTTTGTAAAATGAGTCAAATTGAAGCAGAACACATTGTTGGAGTGTCAGAATGCATAGATAGAAGGCAGATATGCGTTCCATGGCTTTATTTCGCTTAGTTGCTTACTCTTGAGTAGAACTGCATATTCACTCCAGGAATAAGCACCTTTGTAAAAAGAGTCAAATTGAAGCAGAACACATTGTTAGAGTGTCAGAATGCATAGATGGAAGGCAAATAAGCGTTCCATGGCTTTATGTCGCTTAGTTGCTTACTCTTGAGTAGAACTGCATATTCACTCCAGGAATAAGCACCTTTGGAAAATGAGTCAAATTGAAGCAGAACACATTGTTGGAGTGTCAGCATGCATAGATAGAAGGCAAATAAACGTTCCATGGCTTTATTTCGCTTAGTTGCTTACTCTTGAGTAGAACTGCATATTCACTCCAGGAATAAGCACCTTTGTAAAATGAGTCAAATTGAATCAGAACACATTGTTGGAGTGTCAGAATGCATAGATAGAAGGCAAATAAGCGTTCCATGGCTTCATTTCACTTAGTTGCTTACTCTTGAGTAGAACTGCATATTCACTCCAGGAATAAGCACCTTTGTAAAAAGAGTCAAATTGAAGCAGAACACATTGTTGGAGTGTCAGAATGCATAGATAGAAGGCAAATAAGCGTTCCATGGCTTTATTTCGCTTAGTTGCTTACTCTTGAGTAGAACTGCATGTTCACTCCAGGAATAAGCACCTTTGTAAAATGAGTCAAATTGAAGCAGAACACATTGTTGGAGTGTCAGAATGCATAGATAGAAGGCAGATATGCGTTCCATGGCTTTATTTCGCTTAGTTGCTTACTCTTGAGTAGAACTGCATATTCACTCCAGGAATAAGCACCTTTGTAAAAAGAGTCAAATTGAAGCAGAACACATTGTTAGAGTGTCAGAATGCATAGATGGAAGGCAAATAAGCGTTCCATGGCTTTATGTCGCTTAGTTGCTTACTCTTGAGTAGAACTGCATATTCACTCCAGGAATAAGCACCTTTGGAAAATGAGTCAAATTGAAGCAGAACACATTGTTGGAGTGTCAGCATGCATAGATAGAAGGCAAATAAACGTTCCATGGCTTTATTTCGCTTAGTTGCTTACTCTTGAGTAGAACTGCATATTCACTCCAGGAATAAGCACCTTTGTAAAATGAGTCAAATTGAATCAGAACACATTGTTGGAGTGTCAGAATGCATAGATAGAAGGCAAATAAGCGTTCCATGGCTTCATTTCACTTAGTTGCTTACTCTTGAGTAGAACTGCATATTCACTCCAGGAATAAGCACCTTTGTAAAAAGAGTCAAATTGAAGCAGAACACATTGTTGGAGTGTCAGAATGCATAGATAGAAGGCAAATAAGCGTTCCATGGCTTTATTTCGCTTAGTTGCTTACTCTTGAGTAGAACTGCATATTCACTCCAGGAATAAGCACCTTTGTAAAATGAGTCAAATTGAAGCAGAACACATTGTTGGAGTGTCAGAATGTATACATAGAAGTCAAATAAGCGTTCCATGGCTTTATTTCGCTTAGTTGCTTACTCTTGAGTAGAACTGCATATTCACTCCAGGAATAAGCACCTTTGTAAAATGAGTCAAATTGAAGCAGAACACATTGTTGGAGTGTCAGAATGCATAGATAGAAGGCAAATAAGCGTTCCATGGCTTCATTTCGCTTAGTTGCTTACTCTTGAGTAGAACTGCAAATTCACTCCAGGAATAAGCACCTTTGTAAAAAGAGTCAAATTGAAGCAGAACACATCGTTGGAGTGTCAGCATGCATAGATAGAAGGCAAATAAACGTTCCATGGCTTGATTTCGCTTAGTTCCTTACTCTTGAGTAGAACTGCATATTCACTCCAGGAATAAGCACCTTTGTAAAATGAGTCAAATTGTAGCAGAACACATTGTTGGAGTGACAGAATGCATAGATAGAAGGCAAATAAGCGTTCCATGGCTTTATTTCGCTAAGTTGCTTACTCTTGAGTAGAACTGCATGTTCACTCCAGGAATAAGCACCTTTGTAAAATGAGTCAAATTGAAGCAGAACACATTGTTGGAGTGTCAGAATGCATAGATAGAAGGCAAATAAGCGTTCCATGGCTTTATTTCGCTTAGTTGCTTACTCTTGAGTAGAACTCCATATTCACTCCAGGAATAAGCACCTTTGTAAAAAGAGTCAAATTGAAGCAGAACACATTGTTAGAGTGTCAGAATGCATAGATAGAAGGCAAATAAGCGTTCCATGGCTTTATTTCGCTTAGTTGCTTACTCTTGAGTAGAACTGCATATTCACTCCAGGAATAAGCACCTTTGTAGAATGAGTCAAATTGAAGCAGAACACATTGTTGGAGTGTCAGAATGCATAGATAGAAGGCAAATAAGCGTTCCATGGCTTTATGTCGCTTAGTTGCTTACTCTTGAGTAGAACTGCATATTCACTCCAGGAATAAGCACCTTTGTAAAATGAGTCAAATTGAAGCAGAACACATTGTTGGAGTGACAGAATGCATAGATAGAAGGCAAATAAGCGTTCCATGGCTTTATTTCGCTTAGTTCCTTACTCTTGAGTAGAACTGCATATTCACTCCAGGAATAAGCACCTTTGTAAAATGAGTCAAATTGAAGCAGAACACATTGTTGGAGTGTCAGAATGCATAGATAGAAGGCAAATAAGCGTTCCATGGCTTTATTTCGCTTAGTTGCTTACTCTTGAGTAGAACTCCATATTCACTCCAGGAATAAGCACCTTTGTAAAAAGAGTCAAATTGAAGCAGAACACATTGTTAGAGTGTCAGAATGCATAGATAGAAGGCAAATAAGCGTTCCATGGCTTTATTTCGCTTAGTTGCTTACTCTTGAGTAGAACTGCATATTCACTCCAGGAATAAGCACCTTTGTAGAATGAGTCAAATTGAAGCAGAACACATTGTTGGAGTGTCAGAATGCATAGATAGAAGGCAAATAAGCGTTCCATGGCTTTATGTCGCTTAGTTGCTTACTCTTGAGTAGAACTGCATATTCACTCCAGGAATAAGCACCTTTGTAAAATGAGTCAAATTGAAGCAGAACACATTGTTGGAGTGTCAGCATGCATAGATAGAAGGCAAATAAACGTTCCATGGCTTTATTTCGCTTAGTTGCTTACTCTTGAGTAGAACTGCATATTCACTCCAGGAATAAGCACCTTTGTAAAATGAGTCAAATTGAAGCAGAACACATTGTTGGAGTGTCAGAATGCATAGATAGAAGGCAAATAAGCATTCCATGGCTTTATTTCGCTTAGTTGCTTACTTTTGAGTAGAACTGCATGTTCACTCCAGGAATAAGCACCTTTGTAAAATGAGTCAAATTGAAGCGGAACACATTGTTGGAGTGTCAGAATGCATAGATAGAAGGCAAATAAGCGTTCCATGGCTTTATTTCGCTTAGTTGCTTACTCTTGAGTAGAACTGCATATTCACTCCAGGAATAAGCACCTTTGTAAAATGAGTCAAATTGAAGCAGAACACATTGTTGGAGTGTCAGAATGCATAGATAGAAGGCAAATATGCGTTCCATGGCTTTATTTCGCTTAGTTGCTTACTCTTGAGTAGAACTGCATATTCACTCCAGGAATAAGCACCTTTGTAAAATGAGTCAAATTGAAGCAGAACACATTGTTGGAGTGTCCGAATGCATAGATAGAAGGCAAATAAGCGTTCCATGGCTTTATTTCGCTTAGTTGCTTACTCTTGAGTAGAACTGCATATTCACTCCAGGAATAAGCACCTTTGTAAAATGAGTCAAATTGAAGCAGAACACATTGTTGGAGTGTCAGAATGCATAGATAGAAGGCAAATAAGCGTTCCATGGCTTTATTTCGCTTAGTTGCTTACTCTTGAGTAGAACTGCATATTCACTCCAGGAATGAGCACCTTTGTAAAAAGAGTCAAATTGAAGCAGAACACATTGTTGGAGTGTCAGCATGCATAGATAGAAGGCAAATAAACGTTCCATGGCTTTATTTCGCTTAGTTGCAGACTCTTGAGTAGAACTGCATAATCACTCCAGGAATAAGCACCTTTGTAAAAAGAGTCAAATTGAAGCAGAACACATCGTTGGAGTGTCAAAATGCATAGATAGAAGGCAAATAAGCGTTCCATGGCTTTATTTCGCTTAGTTGCTTACTCTTGAGTAGAACTGCATATTCACTCCAGGAATAAGCACCTTTGTAAAATGAGTCAAATTGAAGCAGAACACATTGTTGGAGTCTCAGAATGCATAGATAGAAGGCAAATAAGCGTTCCATGGCTTTATTTCGCTTAGTTGCTTACTCTTGAGTAGAACTGCATATTCAGGAATAAGCACCTTTGTAAAATGAGTCAAATTGAAGCAGAACACATTGTTGGAGTGTCAGAATGCATAGATAGAAGGCAAATAAGCGTTCCATGGCTTTATTTCGCTTAGTTGCTTACTCTTGAGTAGAACTGCATATTCACTCCAGGAATAAGCACCTTTGTAAAATGCGTCAAATTGAAGCAGAACAAATTGTTAGAGTGTCAGAATGCATAGATAGAAGGCAAATAAGCGTTCCATGGCTTTATTTCGCTTAGTTGCTTACTCTTGAGTAGAACTGCATATTCACTCCAGGAATAAGCACCTTTGTAAAATGAGTCAAATTGAAGCAGAACACATTGTTGGAGTGTCAGAATGCATAGATAGAAGGCAAATAAGCGTTCCATGGCTTTATTTCGCTTAGTTGCTTACTCTTGAGTAGAACTGCATATTAACTCCAGGAATAAGCACCTTTGTAAAATGAGTCAAATTGAAGCAGAACACATTGTTGGAGTTTCAGAATGCATAGATAGAAGGCAAATAAGCGTTCCATGGCTTTATTTCGCTTAGTTGCTTACTCTTGAGTAGAACTGCATAATCACTCCAGGAATAAGCACCTTTGTAAAATGAGTCAAATTGAAGCAGAACAGATTGTTGGAGTGTCAGAATGCATAGGTAGAAGGCAAATAAGCGTTCCATGGCTTTATTTCGCTTAGTTGCTTACTCTTGAGTAGAACTGCATATTCACTCCAGGAATAAGCACCTTCGTAAAATGAGTCAAATTGAAGCAGAACACATTGTTGGAGTGTCAGAATGCATAGATAGAAGGCAAATAAGCGTTCCATGGCTTTATTTCGCTTAGTTGCTTACTCTTGAGTAGAACTGCATATTAACTCCAGGAATAAGCACCTTTGTAAAATGAGTCAAATTGAAGCAGAACACATTGTTGGAGTGTCAGAATGCATAGATAGAAGGCAAATAAGCGTTCAATGGCTTTATTTCGCTTAGTTGCTTACTCTTGAGTAGAACTGCATATTCACTCCAGGAATAAGCACCTTTGTAAAATGAGTCAAATTGAAGCAGAACACATTGTTGGAGTGTCAGAATGCATAGATAGAAGGCAAATAAGCGTTCCATGGCTTTATTTCGCTTAGTTGCTTACTCTTGAGTAGAACTGCATATTCACTCCAGGAATAAGCACCTTTGTAAAATGAGTCAAATTGAAGCAGAACACATTGTTAGAGTGTCAGAATGCATAGGTAGAAGGCAAATAAGCGTTCCATGGCTTTATTTCGCTTAGTTAGTTACTCTTGAGTAGAACTGCCTCTTCACTCCAGGAATAAGCACCTTTGTAAAATGAGTCAAATTGTAGCAGAACACATTGTTGGAGTGTCAGAATGCATAGATAGAAGGCTAATAAGCGTTCCATGGCTTTATTTCGCTTAGTTGCTTACTCTTGAGTAGAACTGCATGTTCACTCCAGGAATAAGCACCTTTGTAAAATGAGTCAAATTGAAGCAGAACACATTGTTGGAGTGTCAGAATGCATAGGTAGAAGGCAAATAAGCGTTCCATGGCTTTATTTCGCTTAGTTGCTTACTCTTGAGTAGAACTGCATATTCACTCCAGGAATAAGCACCTTTGTAAAATGAGTCAAATTGAAGCAGAACACATTGTTGGAGTGTCCGAATGCATAGATAGAAGGCAAATAAGCGTTCCATGGCTTTATTTCGCTTAGTTGCTTACTTTTGAGTAGAACTGCATATTCAATCCAGGAATAAGCACCTTTGTTAAAATGAGTCAAATTGAAGCAGAACACATTGTTGGAGTGTCAGAATGCATAGATAGAAGGCAAATAAGCGTTCCATGGCTTTATTTCGCTTAGTTGCTTACTCTTGAGTAGAACTGCATATTCACTCCAGGAATAAGCACCTTTGTAAAATGAGTCAAATTGAAGCAGAACACATTGTTGGAGTGTCAGAATGTATACATAGAAGTCAAATAAGCGTTCCATGGCTTTATTTCGCTTAGTTGCTTACTCTTGAGTAGAACTGCATATTCACTCCAGGAATAAGCACCTTTGTAAAATGAGTCAAATTGAAGCAGAACACATTGTTGGAGTGTCCGAATGCATAGATAGAAGGCAAATAAGCGTTCCATGGCTTTATTTCGCTTAGTTGCTTACTTTTGAGTAGAACTGCATATTCAATCCAGGAATAAGCACCTTTGTTAAAATGAGTCAAATTGAAGCAGAACACATTGTTGGAGTGTCAGAATGCATAGATAGAAGGCAAATAAGCGTTCCATGGCTTTATTTCGCTTAGTTGCTTACTCTTGAGTAGAACTGCATATTCACTCCAGGAATAAGCACCTTTGTAAAATGAGTCAAATTGAAGCAGAACACATTGTTAGAGTGTCAGAATGCATAGGTAGAAGGCAAATAAGCGTTCCATGGCTTTATTTCGCTTAGTTAGTTACTCTTGAGTAGAACTGCCTCTTCACTCCAGGAATAAGCACCTTTGTAAAATGAGTCAAATTGTAGCAGAACACATTGTTGGAGTGTCAGAATGCATAGATAGAAGGCTAATAAGCGTTCCATGGCTTTATTTCGCTTAGTTGCTTACTCTTGAGTAGAACTGCATGTTCACTCCAGGAATAAGCACCTTTGTAAAATGAGTCAAATTGAAGCAGAACACATTGTTGGAGTGTCAGAATGCATAGGTAGAAGGCAAATAAGCGTTCCATGGCTTTATTTCGCTTAGTTGCTTACTCTTGAGTAGAACTGCATATTCACTCCAGGAATAAGCACCTTTGTAAAATGAGTCAAATTGAAGCAGAACACATTGTTGGAGTGTCCGAATGCATAGATAGAAGGCAAATAAGCGTTCCATGGCTTTATTTCGCTTAGTTGCTTACTTTTGAGTAGAACTGCATATTCAATCCAGGAATAAGCACCTTTGTTAAAATGAGTCAAATTGAAGCAGAACACATTGTTGGAGTGTCAGAATGCATAGATAGAAGGCAAATAAGCGTTCCATGGCTTTATTTCGCTTAGTTGCTTACTCTTGAGTAGAACTGCATATTCACTCCAGGAATAAGCACCTTTGTAAAATGAGTCAAATTGAAGCAGAACACATTGTTGGAGTGTCAGAATGTATACATAGAAGTCAAATAAGCGTTCCATGGCTTTATTTCGCTTAGTTGCTTACTCTTGAGTAGAACTGCATATTCACTCCAGGAATAAGCACCTTTGTAAAATGAGTCAAATTGAAGCAGAACACATTGTTGGAGTGTCCGAATGCATAGATAGAAGGCAAATAAGCGTTCCATGGCTTTATTTCGCTTAGTTGCTTACTTTTGAGTAGAACTGCATATTCAATCCAGGAATAAGCACCTTTGTTAAAATGAGTCAAATTGAAGCAGAACACATTGTTGGAGTGTCAGAATGCATAGATAGAAGGCAAATAAGCGTTCCATGGCTTTATTTCGCTTAGTTGCTTACTCTTGAGTAGAACTGCATATTCACTCCAGGAATAAGCACCTTTGTAAAATGAGTCAAATTGAAGCAGAACACATTGTTGGAGTGTCAGAATGCATAGATAGAAGGCAAATAAGCGTTCCATGGCTTTATTTCGCTTAGCTGCTTACTCTTGAGTAGAACTGCATATTCACTCCAGGAATAAGCACCTTTGTAAAATGAGTCAAATTGAAGCAGAACACATTGTTGGAGTGTCAGAATGCATAGATAGAAGGCAAATAAGCGTTCCATGGCTTTATTTCGCTTAGTTGCTTACTCTTGAGTAGAACTGCATGTTCACTCCAGGAATAAGCACCTTTGTAAAATGAGTCAAATTGAAGCAGAACACATTGTTGGAGTGTCAGAATGCATAGGTAGAAGGCAAATAAGCGTTCCATGGCTTTATTTCGCTTAGTTGCTTACTCTTGAGTAGAACTGCATATTCACTCCAGGAATAAGCACCTTTGTAAAATGAGTCAAATTGAAGCAGAACACATTGTTGGAGTGTCCGAATGCATAGATAGAAGGCAAATAAGCGTTCCATGGCTTTATTTCGCTTAGTTGCTTACTTTTGAGTAGAACTGCATATTCAATCCAGGAATAAGCACCTTTGTTAAAATGAGTCAAATTGAAGCAGAACACATTGTTGGAGTGTCAGAATGCATAGATAGAAGGCAAATAAGCGTTCCATGGCTTTATTTCGCTTAGTTGCTTACTCTTGAGTAGAACTGCATATTCACTCCAGGAATAAGCACCTTTGTAAAATGAGTCAAATTGAAGCAGAACACATTGTTGGAGTGTCAGAATGTATACATAGAAGTCAAATAAGCGTTCCATGGCTTTATTTCGCTTAGTTGCTTACTCTTGAGTAGAACTGCATATTCACTCCAGGAATAAGCACCTTTGTAAAATGAGTCAAATTGAAGCAGAACACATTGTTGGAGTGTCCGAATGCATAGATAGAAGGCAAATAAGCGTTCCATGGCTTTATTTCGCTTAGTTGCTTACTTTTGAGTAGAACTGCATATTCAATCCAGGAATAAGCACCTTTGTTAAAATGAGTCAAATTGAAGCAGAACACATTGTTGGAGTGTCAGAATGCATAGATAGAAGGCAAATAAGCGTTCCATGGCTTTATTTCGCTTAGTTGCTTACTCTTGAGTAGAACTGCATATTCACTCCAGGAATAAGCACCTTTGTAAAATGAGTCAAATTGAAGCAGAACACATTGTTAGAGTGTCAGAATGCATAGGTAGAAGGCAAATAAGCGTTCCATGGCTTTATTTCGCTTAGTTAGTTACTCTTGAGTAGAACTGCCTCTTCACTCCAGGAATAAGCACCTTTGTAAAATGAGTCAAATTGTAGCAGAACACATTGTTGGAGTGTCAGAATGCATAGATAGAAGGCTAATAAGCGTTCCATGGCTTTATTTCGCTTAGTTGCTTACTCTTGAGTAGAACTGCATGTTCACTCCAGGAATAAGCACCTTTGTAAAATGAGTCAAATTGAAGCAGAACACATTGTTGGAGTGTCA
The DNA here is from genome assembly GCF_965207765.1 of Zootoca vivipara. Taxonomy (NCBI): domain Eukaryota; kingdom Metazoa; phylum Chordata; class Lepidosauria; order Squamata; family Lacertidae; genus Zootoca; species Zootoca vivipara. Next base: position 2,939,697 of record NC_142599.1, read on the forward strand.
GAATGCATAGGTAGAAGGCAAATAAGCGTTCCATGGCTTTATTTCGCTTAGTTGCTTACTCTTGAGTAGAACTGCATATTCACTCCAGGAATAAGCACCTTTGTAAAATGAGTCAAATTGAAGCAGAACACATTGTTGGAGTGTCCGAATGCATAGATAGAAGGCAAATAAGCGTTCCATGGCTTTATTTCGCTTAGTTGCTTACTTTTGAGTAGAACTGCATATTCAATCCAGGAATAAGCACCTTTGTTAAAATGAGTCAAATTGAAGCAGAACACATTGTTGGAGTGTCAGAATGCATAGATAGAAGGCAAATAAGCGTTCCATGGCTTTATTTCGCTTAGTTGCTTACTCTTGAGTAGAACTGCATATTCACTCCAGGAATAAGCACCTTTGTAAAATGAGTCAAATTGAAGCAGAACACATTGTTGGAGTGTCAGAATGTATACATAGAAGTCAAATAAGCGTTCCATGGCTTTATTTCGCTTAGTTGCTTACTCTTGAGTAGAACTGCATATTCACTCCAGGAATAAGCACCTTTGTAAAATGAGTCAAATTGAAGCAGAACACATTGTTGGAGTGTCCGAATGCATAGATAGAAGGCAAATAAGCGTTCCATGGCTTTATTTCGCTTAGTTGCTTACTTTTGAGTAGAACTGCATATTCAATCCAGGAATAAGCACCTTTGTTAAAATGAGTCAAATTGAAGCAGAACACATTGTTGGAGTGTCAGAATGCATAGATAGAAGGCAAATAAGCGTTCCATGGCTTTATTTCGCTTAGTTGCTTACTCTTGAGTAGAACTGCATATTCACTCCAGGAATAAGCACCTTTGTAAAATGAGTCAAATTGAAGCAGAACACATTGTTGGAGTGTCAGAATGCATAGATAGAAGGCAAATAAGCGTTCCATGGCTTTATTTCGCTTAGCTGCTTACTCTTGAGTAGAACTGCATATTCACTCCAGGAATAAGCACCTTTGTAAAATGAGTCAAATTGAAGCAGAACACATTGTTGGAGTGTCAGAATGCATAGATAGAAGGCAAATAAGCGTTCCATGGCTTTATTTCGCTTAGTTGCTTACTCTTGAGTAGAACTGCATATTCACTCCAGGAATAAGCACCTTTGTAAAATGAGTCAAATTGAAGCAGAACACATTGTTGGAGTGTCAAATAGCATAGATAGAAGGCAAATAAGCGTTCCATGGCTTTATTTCGCTTAGTTGCTTACTCTTGAGTAGAACTGCATATTCACTCCAGGAATAAGCACCTTTGTAAAATGAGTCAAATTGAAGCAGAACACATTGTTGGAGTGTCAGAATGTATACATAGAAGTCAAATAAGCGTTCCATGGCTTTATTTCGCTTAGTTGCTTACTCTTGAGTAGAACTGCATATTCACTCCAGGAATAAGCACCTTTGTAAAATGAGTCAAATTGAAGCAGAACACATTGTTGGAGTGTCAGAATGCATAGATAGAAGGCAAATAAGCGTTCCATGGCTTTATTTCGCTTAGTTGCTTACTCTTGAGTAGAACTGCATATTCACTCCAGGAATAAGCACCTTTGTAAAATGAGTCAAATTGAAGCAGAACACATTGTTGGAGTGTCAGAATGCATACATAGAAGGCAAATAAGCGTTCCATGGCTTTATTTCGCTTAGTTGCTTACTCTTGAGTAGAACTGCATATTCACTCCAGGAATAAGCACCTTTGTAAAATGAGTCAAATTGAAGCAGAACACATTGTTGGAGTGTCAGAATGTATACATAGAAGTCAAATAAGCGTTCCATGGCTTTATTTCGCTTAGTTGCTTACTCTTGAGTAGAACTGCATATTCACTCCAGGAATAAGCACCTTTGTAAAATGAGTCAAATTGAAGCAGAACACATTGTTGGAGTGTCAGAATGCATAGATAGAAGGCAAATAAGCGTTCCATGGCTTTATTTCGCTTAGTTGCTTACTCTTGAGTAGAACTGCATATTCACTCCAGGAATAAGCACCTTTGTAAAATGAGTCAAATTGAAGCAGAACACATTGTTGGAGTGTCAGAATGCATAGAAGGCAAATAAGCGTTCCATGGCTTTATTTCGCTTAGTTGCTTACTCTTGAGTAGAACTGCATATTCACTCCAGGAATAAGCACCTTTGTAAAATGAGTCAAATTGAAGCAGAACACATTGTTGGAGTGTGAGCATGCATAGATAGAAGGCAAATAAGCGTTTCATGGCTTCATTTCGCTTAGTTGCTTACTCTTGAGTAGAACTGCATATTCACTCCAGGAATAAGCACCTTTGTAAAATGAGTCAAATTGAAGCAGAACACATTGTTAGAGTGTCAGAATGCATAGATAGAAGGCAAATAAGCGTTCCATGGCTTTATTTCGCTTAGTTGCTTACTCTTGAGTAGAACTGCATATTCACTCCAGGAATAAGCACCTTTGTAAAATGCGTCAAATTGAAGCAGAACACATTGTTGGAGTGTCAGAATGCATAGATAGAAGGCAAATAAGCGTTCCAAGGCTTTATTTCGCTTAGTTGCTTACTCTTGAGTAGAACTGCATATTCACTCCAGGAATAAGCACCTTTGTAAAATGCGTCAAATTGAAGCAGAACACATTGTTAGAGTGTCAGAATGCATAGATAGAAGGCAAATAAGCGTTCCAAGGCTTTATTTCGCTAAGTTGCTTACTCTTGAGTAGAACTGCATATTCACTCCAGGAATAAGCACCTTTGTAAAATGAGTCAAATTGAAGCAGAACACATTGTTGGAGTGTCAGAATGCATAGATAGAAGGCAAATAAGCGTTCCATGGCTTTATTTCGCTTAGTTGCTTACTCTTGAGTAGAACTGCATATTCACTCCAGGAATAAGCACCTTTGTAAAATGAGTCAAATTGAAGCAGAACACATTGTTGGAGTGTCAGAATACATAGATAGAAGGCAAATAAGTGTTCCATGGCTTTATTTCGCGTAGTTGCTTACTCTTGAGTAGAACTGCATATTCACTCCAGGAATAAGCACCTTTGTTAAAATGAGTCAAATTGAAGCAGAACACATTGTTGGAGTGTCAGAATGCTTAGATAGAAGGCAAATAAGCGTTCCATGGCTTTATTTCGCTTAGTTGCTTACTCTTGAGTAGAACTGCATGTTCACTCCAGGAATTAGCACCTTTGTAAAATGAGTCAAATTGAAGCAGAATCTTGAGTAGAACTGCATATTCACTCCAGGAATAAGCACCTTTGTAAAATGAGTCAAATTGAAGCAGAACACATTGTTGGAGTGTCAGAATGCATAGGTAGAAGGCAAATAAGCGTTCCATGGTGTCACAGTGGCCGGAGTGGGCTACTTCAGAGTAACGACGCTACGCAGCTCTGCATTTTATTCTTTTATTGGTGCTGCGTATTTACAGTGCTGAAGTCATTGCTATTTACACGGAGTGGTGTGGTCAGTCGGTTTCAGAACCTCCGAATGGCTTTTGGCGCGTCTTTCTCCAACACAAAAGCTTTGGCAGACCCATCCTCTTTCCCCTCCTCTTTCTGCATAATTCCGGAGTTGGGGGGATGGGTCTCCCCCCCTTATTCGCCCCTTCCTGTCCCACCTGGGGCCCTGGCTCCTCTACCTTGCCTGAGCCTCGGACACGACTTCCTGCTTCCCCACTGGCATCGGAACTCTCTCTGCTTTCCCCTGTGCTCGGGGATGGGCTTGAACTCAGGAGGGGAGGGACTTCGCGATATCCCCTGTCCCTCACATCCACCCCCCTCCCAAGCTCTCCTTCACCCCTCCCCAGGTCCCCCCCAGGTGTCGGTGACGACTGGAAGCCTAAGAACTCAGTGCTTTCCGAGCCCGTTGGTGTGAACACCTCCCCCCAGTCCTGCGAGCCCCCCCCTTCCGCCTGGGAGGACGGGAATCCCAAAAAGTCCGTGGCGTCAGAGCTGGTAGGGGTAAAAATGTTCTGCCAATCTGCTCCTTCCTCTGACTGGGTGGATCTCGGTGACACCCATACCTCATCCTCTGGTTCCTCAAACTCCGCTTCCCAGCGCCATGGTGAACTGCTCTCCCGTGCTTCCTCCCCCTCCCCCTCCCTTTCCATGTGCCACGGCTTGGGTCTATGGGGAAAGAGGGCGTGAAATTCTTCTACCAGGAATTCCTCCTGTATCTGAGTGGCTGGGACCCATTCATTCTGGGACGGTGGAGCATCCTCCCATGCCATGAGGTACTCCAGGCCCCCCACCCCCCTCCTTGAGTCCAGGATGGCCGTGGCCTCATTGAGTTGCTCCCTGCCTTCCCTCTCCCCCCCTCCCTCAGGGGTTTGTTCGCTGCCTCGGAGCCTGCTGCTTTCCCTGTACGGCGACAGCAGCGATCTATGAAACACTGGGTGCACCCTCATGTCCTCTGGCAGTGCCAGCCTGTATGCCACCGGGTTGACCTGTTGCGTGACCGTGAAGGGGCCCAACCTTCTGGGCGCCAGCTTTTTGCACCTCCCTCTGATGGGAAGGCCCTCCGAGGACAACCAAACTTTGTCCCCCACCCTAATGACCTCCCCCGGTCGCCTGTGGCGATCTGCCCCCTTCTTGTACGCTTCCTTGGCTCTCTCCAAGTGTTCTCTGAGCTGCTGGTGCACCGTCTCCAGTTCCTCTGCCCAATCCTCAGCCTGTGGGCCCTCCTCCTCCTCCTCCCCCTCCCTCTCTGGGAAAGATCTGAGGTCGCGCCCGTAATTGGCCTTAAAGGGCGACACCCCTGTGGAGACGTGCACTGCATTGTTGTAGGCAAATTCTGCCAGCGGCAGGCGATCCACCCAGTCCGTTTGCCGCTGGCTGACGTAGCATCTCAGGTACTGCTGCAGAATGGCGTTGACCCTCTCCGCCTGTCCATTGGTCTGCGGGTGTCTAGCCGTCGACAAGCTGACCTCCACCTGCAGGAGGTTCATGAGCCGCCGCCAGAACCTGGAAACAAATTGGCGGCCACGATCCGAAATAACCCTTAAAGGTAATCCATGCAGTCTGAATACGTGATCCACAAACAGTTTGGCTGTCTCTTCTGCAGAGACCGCCCTGGCACACGGTATAAAGTGGCACATTTTGGACATGAGGTCCACCACCACCAACACTGCGGTCTTGCCCCTGGAAGAAGGCAGATCTGTGATGAAGTCCATGGACACCACTTCCCACGGCCTGTGTGGCGTGGCTAAGGGCTCCAGCAATCCCGGTGGCGCTGCTCTGACCACCTTTGCCCGCTGGCAGGTGTCACAGCCCCGTACATAGTCTCGAACATCTTCCCGCACCCCTGGCCACCAGAAGTGTCTCATGACTAGGTGAGCGGTTTTGTCCCTCCCAAAATGACCCGCCGTTGGGTTGTCGTGCATCTGCTTGAGGACCGTACGTCTAAGCTGGGTGGTGGGCAGGTACAGTGCACCCTTGTAGAAAAGCAGCCCCCTGCGTTCTGCAAAGTCTTTTGCGTGCTCCCCCCCCTCTCAGTTCTCTGAAGATGCGGTTGGCAAATTCATCCGCTGCCGTCAGTGCTGTGAGTTCTGCCTCGCTCACCACTGCTGCTCCGCAGGACCATGCTGACGGGGGAAAAATGTGCCTGGGTGCCGGTGGCGCCTCCTCCTCCATGTACTCTGGCTTGCGGGAGAGGGCATCCGCCCTGACATTCTGCTCTCCCGGGATGTAGTGTATGGAGAAGTTGAAGTTCGAGAAGAACTCTGCCCACCGTATCTGCCGCTGGTTGAGCACCCTGGCAGTTCTCCAGAACTCCAGGTTCTTGTGGTCTGTGCACACCTGGATGGGGTGCTTGGCGCCCACCAGGAAGTGTCTCCAGTGCTGGAACGCAGCGTGGATCGCAAGAAGTTCCCGATCAAACACCGTGTAGTTTCGCTCTGGCTGGGTCAACTTCCTGGAGAAGAAGGCACAGGGTCTCCACTCTCTGTTGGCGTCCAGTTGCAACAAAATGGCGCCCACAGCTTTATCAGAAGCATCTGTCTCCACGCGTAGGGGCGCGTCCTGAACCACGTGGAACAGGTTCTGGTCTGAGGCGAACACCCTCTTGAGGCTTTCAAACGCTGCTTGCGCCTCTGGTGTCCACCTGAACTTCTGCTTGCCTCTCAGGCAGTCAGTGATGGGAGCCGTAACGCGAGAGAAGTTCTTGATGAACTTCCTGTAGAAGTTGGCGAAGCCTAGTAGGCGTTGGGCATCTTTGCGCGTCCTGGGGCTGTGCCAGTCCAGGATGGCCTGCACCTTGTCCTTGTCCATCGCCAGCCCCTTGTCTGACAGCTTGTAGCCCAGGAAGTCCACCTCCTTGGTGTGAAACTTGCACTTCTCCAGCTTCACATACAGGTGGTTCTCCTTCAGGCGCTGCAACACCTCCCTGACATCTTTCACATGCTGCACTGGGTCATCGGAATAGATAAGGATGTCATCCAGGAAGACCAAGCATTTCCTGAAGAGGAGGGACCCCAGGACGTGGTGCATGAAGGCCTGGAAGCATGCTGAGCCCCCTTGCAACCCGAAGGGCATCACCAGATATTCAAAAGAGCCCAGAGGCGTGAACATCGTGGTTTTCCATTCATCGCCTTCCCGGATCCTGATCAAGTTGTACGCCCCCCTCAGGTCTAGCTTGGTGAAAATCTTGCCCCTGCGTGCCGCTGTAAGGAGATCGTCCACTCTGGGCATGGGGAAAGCCACTGGCTCTGTCACTGAATTCAGCCGTCTAAAATCCACCACAAGACGGCGCTGTTGCGTGTCTTTCTTGTCCACCCAGAAGACCGGGCTGCCCCCTGCTGCCTTGCTTTCTCTGATGAACCCCCGCTTGAGGTTCTTGTCGATGAAAGCGCGCAGATCCTCCAGTTCCTGGTCTGACATGGCGTACAGCTTGGCTGGGGGTATAGTTGCCCCTGGCAGCAGGTTGATCTGGCAGTCAAAAGGCCTGTGTGGGGGTAGGTGGTCGGACTCCGCTTCGCTGAAGACCTCCTGCAGGTCCCAGTACGGCTTGGGTATCGCCTCACCCCCTTTGATGTGCATGGTGGCCACCGTGGCTATCGGAGGCCCCTCCCCTGGTTGGTGCTGCATGCAATGTTCCAGGCAAAAGTCCGATCCAAAAGTGATGCATCTCTGGTGCCAACTGATGGAGGGGTCGTGGCGCGCCAGCCAGCTCATGCCCAAGACGATGGGGGGGTCTGAGATGGTGGTGACGTTGAATGCCAGTGTCTCTGAGTGCCTTCCCACCGTCATTCTCATGGGGGGGGGGGTTGATGGGTGATGGCCCCTCCCAGCAACTCTCTGCCGTCAATGGTTGCCACGTGCAGAGGAAAATCCAGCTGCAGAAGCTGGATCTGGTGCTGTTCTGCAAAGTTCCTCGAGAAGAAGTTCGCTGACGCCCCACTGTCAATTAGGGCGAGGACCGTCAGGGGATAGCCATTTGGGAGCGTGAGCGTCACTTCTAGAACCACTCCTGCTCTGGGAGGGGTGGGCTGGCTCTGCTCCTCTCTGTGCGGGTGGGTGGGCTGGGGCTGTTGTCTGCTGACTGTGCCTGGCTGCTGCCCCTTGTCTCCTGCAGCCAGGCTTTCCCGTTTCCCTGCTGTGGTGCTGCGTCAGTGGGGGAGGGCACAACCGTTCCCGCCTTTCCTTGCCACTCCCTGCGATGTGGGCTGTCTCTGACGAGATGCTGGGGGGAGTTGCAGAGAAAGCAATTCCCACCCCTTCCCTCCTTGCGTCTTGGCGCCGCTGGGGTTTGAAAAGCCCCCCCGCGCGCGCTATCAATCTGCATGGGTTCCTGGTCCTGGCTGGCCCCAGGCGTGGCTTGAAAGGGTTGTTGGGGGAGTGGCTTCTCCTGCGACCGTGGGAACCAAGCCCGCTTTGCGCGCGTTGCTTGCTTGTCGCTCCACCGGGATTCCTGTCTCACCCCCACCGCCAGAGCCGCTTTGCTCAGCTGATCCATATTACTGGGCTTTGGACCTCTCGAGAGCTCATCCTTCACCTCCTCATGCAACCCCAAGTAGAACGCCGCTTGCATTGGGGGTGACTCTAGTTCCCACCCCAATCTGTGCACCAGCATGGTGAATTTCGCCCAATACGCGCGAACTGTCATATTTCCTTGGCGTAAATTATGAAGTTCCTCCTTAGTCTGGTCCATATGACTATCGGACGAATACATCGTTTTCAAACCTTCTAGAAATAGTTTGACATTCTTCATGCAAGGATTCTTTGTTGCGATTAACGGTCTTAGCCACTCCCTGGCTGCCCCGGTAAGGTGCTCCACAATAAACGCTACCCTGTGCTCATCATCAGGGAACTCATCGTGGTGCAGCTCAAGAGCATACACAATCTCAGTCTCAAAGCCCTGATATTCCCTCGGGTCTCCATTGAACTTGCTTACTAGGGTCCCGGCTCTCCTTCCTGGCAGCACTTGGACTTGGGGTGCCCCTCCCGCCTTGTTTTTCTCTGCATCCAGCTTGTTTTGGAGGTCTACCGCCACCGCCCTTAATTCCTGCTCTCTTTCCTGTAGCGCTCTCACCTGTTCCGCAAGTTGTAGCCGGTCGTCCTGGACCTTCTTAGTCTCTTCTTTAGCTGCCTTCAATTCCCCCTGCGCCTGCAGCGACAGCTGCTGCAGTTCTTGCTGGGCTTGCTCCGCGATCTGCCGCCATCTCTCCGCCTCTGACACGCTCATCCCGGCAACTCCAAAGTAGCCCAAAAAAGGATTCGGAGGTTGCTGTCACAGTGGCCGGAGTGGGCTACTTCAGAGTAACGACGCTACGCAGCTCTGCATTTTATTCTTTTATTGGTGCTGCGTATTTACAGTGCTGAAGTCATTGCTATTTACACGGAGTGGTGTGGTCAGTCGGTTTCAGAACCTCCGAATGGCTTTTGGCGCGTCTTTCTCCAACACAAAAGCTTTGGCAGACCCATCCTCTTTCCCCTCCTCTTTCTGCGTAATTCCGGAGTTGGGGGGATGGGTCTCCCCCCCTTATTCGCCCCTTCCTGTCCCACCTGGGACCCTGGCTCCTCTACCTTGCCTGAGCCTCGGACACGACTTCCTGCTTCCCCACTGGCATCGGAACTCTCTCTGCTTTCCCCTGTGCTCGGGGATGGGCTTGAACTCAGGAGGGGAGGGACTTCGCGATATCCCCTGTCCCTCACACATGGCTTTATTTCGCTTAGTTGCTTACTCTTGAGTAGATCTGCATATTCACTCCAGGAATAAGCACCTTTGTAAAATGAGTCAAATTGAAGCAGAACACATTGATAGAGTGTCAGAATGCATAGATAGAAGGCAAATAAGCGTTCCATGGCTTTATTTCGCTTAGTTGCTTACTCTTGAGTAGAACTGCATATTCACTCCAGGAATAAGCACCTTTGTAAAATGAGTCAAATTGAAGCAGAACACATTGTTGGAGTGTCAGAATGCATAGGTAGAAGGCAAATAAGCGTTCCATGGCTTTATTTCGCTTAGTTGCTTACTCTTGAGTAGAACTGCATATTCACTCCAGGAATAAGCACCTTCGTAAAATGAGTCAAATTGAAGCAGAACACATTGTTAGAGTGTCAGAATGCATAGATAGAAGGCAA